>NC_079495.1:40119650-40719650 GCF_030052815.1 Hevea brasiliensis | reverse complement strand
TTGCAATTAGATTGCAAAGTCCCTAGCATGGCTTAAAACCAAATCTAGGTTATTGCATGTATAGTATAAGTTAAATTTATATTTAAAGTGTTTAAATATGAATTTAATTATGAGAAATTAATTAATATAGATTAATTAATTAATTTATATTTGATATAAATTGATTAGAAGAAGAGAAATAATTATTTTGGGTTGAGAACTAAAAATTATGACACAAGGGTATTTTGGTCATTTCATAGGGTGACATGTGGCACCATAAGATGGTGACACATGGCACTACACATAAACTTGCCATTTGTCTTTTAATCATGTAAAATGATTAAAGTCAAGATTAAATCTAAGTTTGACGCTTGGCACAATGTGATTGGGTCAATTAAACTAAGAGCCAATCAGAAGGTGATATGTGGCAAGGGTTTTAAGTGATGACCTAGCTATATAAGGGAAAGGATGAAAGAACAAAATGCAATCTACTATTTCTTCCAAAGGTTCCACCACCCTTGCCTTGTTCTTCCTCTATTCTTTTCATCTTTCATCAATTCAAAGAGAATTGCCAACATTCTCTTGAATTAAAAATACTAAAAATCGTTTATAGTATCCTGTATGCATCTATAATATCTTTAAAGGCAAAAACCAAATTTCTAATTAATTGGAAAGGCTTGAGAAGCTGTTCAAGGGACTGCCATTGGTGATCTTGGTGTGGACAAGCTAGAGGGACAACATTTGGTGTCCTAGGCGCATCCCAAAGGTGCCAAACACAACTACAGTGCATTAAAAGGTTAGTGCACTTGTTTTTTATTTAATCTAGGGTTCTAATGAATTAATCTGTTAATTTTAAAATCTTAAATGGCAAATGTAGATCCAAAAATATATTAAAAGTGTTTTAATATGCTGTTTATCATTGAAATCAAATAGATAAATAATGAATCTTGCATGATGCATGAGACTCTAGAAGAAAAATTTTGAATTCAATGATCTAAACTTATCTCTTTCATGCTTCCGCTCCTTCATATAACCCGAGCCAACATATTTATTTCCAAAATAAATATTGTAAACATCATCTGTGAATTGAAATTCATAACATAGTCAAACTAGATATAGAAATGATGTTCTTAAAAGCATCAGGCACATACAAAATATTATTCAAACACAAAACATGTCCACACATGTAAAAAGATTTAGATCCTATGGCTAAAGCTTCAATAGTTGAGCCATTTCCAATCCAGAGTCTAACATCTCTAGCATGCAAGCTGCTACGATTTGCTAGTTCCTGCATATTATAAGAAATGTGAGAACTGGCACCAGTATCTAAAACCCAAGCTATAGATGAACTATGAGCATCATCAGCATTTAAATAACAAGATATAGACATACCTTCTGAAGTTGTATCCTTCTTGTCCTTTACTCTGGGTAGTTCCTTTTCTAGTGCCCATCCTTCTGGCAGTGGAAACACTTTTCTTTACCCCCATCAGCTTTGGTCTTCCCTTTCTGTTTGGCTATTTTCTTGGAAGGTTCTGGAACTTGAGGTTTCTTTTTCTTATTGCCCTTCTTTTTGTTAGACTTTCCAGCAGAAGAAAATGCAATCAAAGCTACCTCTTTTCCTTTATTACCCAGCATATTCTTTTAGGCAATAATAAGCATGTTAAGTAAACCAGCCAAGGTGTATTCCTGCTTAGTCATATGAAAATTTGTTACAAAATTCCCAAATGAATTAGGTAGGGACTGAAGGATCAAATCCGTCTGCAATTGGAAATCCATGTCAAAGTCAAGATGTTCCAGCTGCTCAATAAGTCAAATCATCTTATAAACATGATCTCCTACATTCTGTCCCTCAAACATCCTCATGCGGAATAGCTGCCTAGATATCTCATACCTAGCATTCCTGCTATGCTCACCATATAACTTTTGTAGGTGAAGGAGGATCTTACTTGCACTTTGCATGTTCTCATGCTGCTTCTGTAACTCATTACTCATAGAAGCAAGCATGTAACACTTGGCTCTCATATCATGCTCCTTCCACTTATCCAAAGTGTCATGTTCCTCTTAAGTGGCCTCTGGAGGTAAGGGACCAAGAACATTTGAGTCTAGAACATATCCAATACATTCTAGGTTCATGATAAGTTTTAAATTTCTTAGCCAATCAGAAAGATTAGGTTCTGTCATCCTATTGTGATCAAGTATGCTCGCAAGGATATTGGATGGTGGTGGTTGTTGAGTGCTCATTATTATCAGAAGAATAACTACAGAAAATAACTAGATTAATTAGTAAATGTATCAAGTAATTAACAAAAATGATTATGGTACTTTAGTTAGATTGGTCCTCCCACTAACTTAGCGAACCCCACACTTCCAAAGTAGGAAACGAAAATCCTAGTTGGATAGATTTCTAGTGGGTGTGTAACACCCCTATTTGTATAGCCTGGTATATTTCACTATACCGGTGACCGGAGCCGGTCCGGATAATTAAGAGAATTAGAACCACACATAAGACAACTAGATAAGCCATAAAAACAAATAATTAGTAATTGTCAATTAGTTAAGTATAAATAAGAAAAACAAAACATAAGAAGTTAAACGAGCTGAGAGTCACAACGATGGGTGACCTTCTCGGGAAGGACTACGAAGTCAATTTAAACTCAAATTTCGAACCATAAAATGTGATGCCGTGGTCCTTAAGACTATTGTGAACACAGTGGAAAAGAGAAAATCATGAAAAAGAATTGTTAAGCCAGTCAAATAATTAGGTTAGGGAACCGGAAGAAATATTGAATTATTTGCAAACCGGGTTGAACCGGCGAGGGGCAATTTGGTCAATTGATCCCGAGAGCTGACACCTGACCTAACTATCAAATAAAATCAGAGAAAAGAAAATTTTGGGATCAAAAATTAAATTAAAGAACTAATGGAAAAATAAATGATAAAAAAAAAGAAAAAGAAAAGTTGAAAAAGTAATGACATCATGTGGTGACATAAGCATGATGCAATAAACTTAATTTTTAAAAATTAAAACTATAGGATAATTAAAGAGTTATAATACATAAAAAAAAGAAGAAAAGAAAAACATTATTTAGTCTTCTCTCCCAACCAAGCCGGCACCTCTCTCCCTCACCACCATGTGTAACCACCATGGATGAATGCATCAAGCTTACATAACTTGATTTTAGCCTTCCAAAATAAACCCCAAAACCCTAAAAAGCTTCCAATCTACACTAGAAAAGAAGATTGAGGGAGAAGAAGAAAGGAGAAAGTGAAAGAATTGGTGGATTGTAAATCAAAGAATTAAGGTTAGTATTCTTTCTTCATTCTCTCTTTGAATTTATGTTTAAGTAGCTAAGTTATACTTGGAATTAACAAATAAGTGAGTTAAATCAAGTATGTGGACTACCTACATGAATTTCGGCCTAGAGGTAGTGAACTAGGGTTGAGTGATTTTGATGCAAAAAAAATGAAGTAATTAAGTGTAAATGAGTGTATAAGTATTAGTTATGCATTTAGATTTCATCAAATGAGCTAAACATGAAAACTAGGGTTTTGGACACTTAGGGTTCAGGAGTAAAAAATGTGAGAAATTGTGAAATAATGTATTTGACCTAGTTTGAGGTGAGAAATGGTCATTTGTGACGAAATGAAGTGTGTTGGAAGTGTTGGAATTGAGTTCAAATTCGGATTGAATGTGATCATGCTGCAGGCAGCAGGACCAAGGTCCCTTTGAGGGGCCAAAATAGAAAATTTACAAGTCCAATTGGTATGAGATCAATTGGGAATGAAAATAGACACAAAATGACGAAAATTTAATTCAGGAATCATGCCCAAAAAGTGACCAAAACCTAGTGAACAAATTGACCAAATTCGGATTTTCTCAGTCTGACCTGTACAAAAATGACCAAATGTTTGTTCATTTGGCCATAACTTGAGCTAAGCAGGTCTAAATGACCTGAAATTTTGCGATTAACTTTCTTGAAGAACACAAACCCAAATTATGCGATTAACCAAGTCATTTGGCCACCAAAAGTTGGTAACCTAAAACTGCCAGATACAAAATTTGCCCAGAAATCTGGGTTAAGTCCAATCTGGTAACTATTATTCAAATAGCTATAACTTGAGCTACAAAACTCCAATTGGAGTGATCCAAAAAGGAGAATAAAGTTAAGACAATAGGGAACATTTTCTATGAAGGAAGTTTTGCCAAATTCTAATAGAAAAATAACCAATGGAACAATGCAAGTTAAGACACTAAAACTAAAAATTTGCAAATTTGCCTAAAAGACTTAGAATTTAAGTAAACAACCAAAACTAACAAATTTAGTGACCAAAATGTGGTATGTGGGTGAAGTTGGAATTCCCATACCTATTAAGCCTTAGAAAGTCAACAAATTGACTTGAATAGTGTCATGAATAGTAACATCAAAACACAAATTTTAAAAAATGTCAAATTTAGCACATTACAGCTAGGTAAAAGTGAATTTAAATTTTTTTTTGGATTTATGCTAAGTTATGGTACTGAAACACTGTGAAACTGTGTGTTTCAGTGGAAAGGAACACCGGGAAAGAACTCGAGGAATCGAGTCAAGGCCAAGAGGTGACTTGCTTAAGGTTTGTGCACAACGTATAATTTTTGTAAATTATCTTCTGCATATTGTTTTGAATAATTTGAAATATTGAATTGTGACATTACTATGATGAAGTATTTATGATTTTTTTGATTTAAATTGTTGAAAGTTATTTGTGTATATTTGAAATGGTAATGTTTGGTAAATTGTTAAGACAAGTTTTGAAACCACAGTGTCATGACCATATATTTGAACACCTCACCAGCATGACTAGTGGGGGTAATCAGTTTCGAATTTTGATTCCTTCTCTGGCTGAAGTGTTGAGGTGTGTGCTAGTAGAAGAAGAAATTGAATGGATATCCATATATTTGAGCTAGCTAGCCTTATGATGTGACTTCTCCTTAGCCTCTGGCTATTGAGATTATATTTGTTTCGAACGACATGATATAACTGTGGGTTTTATGAAATGTGTTTTGATATTTCGAAATGAAATTGTTTGGATTAAAATCTCATAATTCATGTTTTGTAATTAATTCTCATATTCAGTCCAATTTTTGAGTAAATATGATTTAAACTCTACATAAAGATTATTTTAGTATGTTGTGCACCGCTGAGTCCTAGTACTCAGCGATGGCTGTTATTGCTGTTGCAGATATAGAGACTAGAAGAGCAGTAGAGTGAACTGCTGAGGACAGAGGAGCTACCTGCTTTGAAGTTATCTGGTATAATTTATACCCTGAGTGTAAATATTTATTTTGATGTATGTAATGCACGTAAATGTATGGACATGTAAAATTGGTCTTGAGCAGCTTGTACAAAGTTTATATAAAGTTTATAATAAATTTTAGTTTGGATTTTCCTAATGTAAACTTTTAGTATGATGTATATAAATTGTTTTATCTTTAATGAAATATGAATGGAAATATTTTATTTTAATTTGAATGAAATTGATTGATAGTATTTTGTTGATTACTGAATTTTTGGAAATTGAGAAATGATGATTGTTGAATTTTGAAACTTGAGAAATTGGTTGGGATTGTTGTGGAGTTGTTGAAATTGTTGAGATAAATTATTAGAAGTGCCTTTTACAGGTATTTGAAGAACTATTTTCTCAAAATACAGACGGCACTCTGCCGAAATTTTTTATAAAATTTGCGGAAAAATAAAATGAGCCAAAAATTTTAACTAGTTTTCAACGTTAATTAAATGTTTTAATACCTATTAAAAAATACTCACCACTTATCAAAAGTAAGAAAATTATTTTAAAATCCCTTGTAGGGTAATTAATGAGTTATCAGTGGGTGAAGTTCGGTAGTTCATTAGGTATTCTACGGGATCATGTTATACCTTATAGAGGGGTAAGGTATAGCATATTTTTGTGGTATCAGAGCAATTTTTTGAAGTATGTTTTAACTTGAGAATTTGTGTCTTTCCTTGTTAAGTACAACTGCTCAATGTCCATATTTGTTACATACAGTGCATTACATCATAAATATGAACTAATGGAGAGAAATCTTCTTGTGTTATTTGTTCAGGAGATACCTTAACTTCAGACTGAAATAGAAGAAGGGGATTGCTCAGTCAAGCAATCTGTTGAAGCTGAGGCACAAGGGGAAGCCCCAGCTTTACAGAATGTCAGTGGATCAGTAGCACCAGCTCCACAAATGCCGCAGTTTCCTGCACAGTTTGCATAGCAGATGGCTGTAATGTTTCAAAAAATGGCTGGGGGTATGCCTACTCAAGCTCCACCCCAGACACCTGTGGACAACCACTGCCTCCAGCTAGACAGTATGATAAGTTATTGAAGTATGGAGCTATTGAATTTAAGGGTACAGTAGACCCGCTTGAGGCAGAGCAATGGCTTGAAAGAATGGACAGAGTGTTCAAGAAGCTGCACTACCAAGATGAATTGAAATTTGAATACTCTGTGTCACTACTGCAAGGGGATGCGTATGATTGGTGGAAGACCATCCCCCACAGCTTGGCTGAACCACCAATACTGACCTGGGATGACTTCATCAGAGAATTCAGACAAAAATACATCCCAGACACATATGTGAATCAAAAGTTACAAGAATTTCTAAGTCTAAAACAAGGCAACAGAACAGTGGCAGAATATGAGAGGGAGTTCTCTCGCTTAAGTCACTATGCGAGGAGTCTCCTTTCTACCAACAAGGAAAGATGCAAGAGATTTGAGACTGGTTTTAAGCCTAGTTTGAGGATGCAAGTTGTGGGATTCAGGCATAGCTACTTCTCAGAGCTCATCTCTCAAGCACTCGAGTTAGAAAGGATTGAATCAGAAGCGACCCCAACAAAAGAAAAATCAGAAAAAGTTGAGAAATCAGAGAAAGACAAGGGAGAAAAATCAGTAGAGCTAAGTTCTGGTGGTACTTCTGGGAAGAGGAACAAATTTGGTGGACCTAGCAGAGGTCGAGGTGGAAGATTTGGAAGGGGTAGATTCTCTGGACAGAGACCCCCTAGGTCTAGTCAGCAGTCAAGCAGGGGTTCATATCCTACCCGCCCCTATGAGACTTGTGGCAAGATTCATGGGAAAGAATGCTATTGGGCCACTGGAGCCTGTTTTAACTGTGGAGGCAAGGGCCATCTTGCTAAAGACTGCACTAGTGCTCCTAAATATGGTCTAGCTCTTATGACTGTAGAAGGATCTATTCAGAGTCCTGCTTCTATAAGTTCACAACCTGTTGGCCGAGGAAGAGGCAGAGGTAGAGGCACTGCTTCTGGCAGTCAGGGTACGGTTGGTCAGTCAGCACAAGGAAGTGCTTTAGCCAGAGTTTACACGATGAGACAACGAGAAAAGGCTGAGACTTCTGATGTTGTAGCCGGTACATTTTCTATCTCTGATCAAGAAGTATTTGTGTTGTTTGATCCGGGTTCAACCCACTCATATGTTAGTGCTAGCATAGTCAGTTCACTTGCTATTCCATGTGTCCAAATGGGTTTTGAAGTGCTAGTAACTAGTCCGTTAGGACAAGAGGTCCCGGTCAACAGAATTTATAGGGACTGTCCTTTGGTGATCCAAAGACATGTTTTTCTATAAAATTTGATTGAAATGCCCTTCAGAGAGTATGATATCATCTTGGTCATGGATTGGTTAGCCAGGCATCACACCATGATTTACTGTAGACTGAAGATAATCACTTTTGGTCTCCCTCTGTACGGTGATGTGATAATACATGGGGAGAGGCATTTACTGCCATCAAACATCATTTTGGCTGCACTAGCCAGAAAAATGATCAGAAAGGGGTGTGAAGCATACTTGGCACATGTGATAGACACCCAAGTGGGGAGTCTAGCACTGAGGGACATCCCTACTGTATGTGACTTTCCAGATGTGTTTCCTGATGAATTGCCAGGATTACCTCCAGAAAGAGAGGTGCAGTTTGAGATTGATGTTATGCCTAGTGTGGACTCAATCTCTATAACACCATATAGAATGGCACTTACAGAATTGAAAGAGTTGAAAGTGCAGTTGCAAGAGCTGCTTGACAAGGGCTTTATCCGCCCTAGTGTGTCACCTTGGGGAGCGCCAGTGTTGTTTGTTAAGAAGAAGGATGGCACTCTCCGCTTATGTATTGATTATCGATAGTTGAATAAGGTGACAATAAAGAATAGATATCCATTGCCCCGCATTGATGACTTGTTTGATCAGTTAAGGGGTGCAGCTGTGTTCTCCAAAATTGACATGAGATCAGGTTATTATCAGCTGAAAGTACAAGAGCAGAGTATTCCTAAATTTGCCTTCAGAACTCGCTATGGCCATTATGAGTTCTTAGTTATGCCATTCGAGTTAACTAATGCTCCGGCTACTGTTATGGATCTGATGAACACTATCTTCAGACCGTACCTCGACCAGTTTGTTATGGTATTCATAGATGATATATTGGTCTATTCGAGGATTGCAGAAGAGCATGATAGACATCTGCGGATTGTACTACAGACTTTAAGGGAGAAACAGCTATACGCCAAATTGTCGAAGTGTGAATTTTGGCTGAAAGAAATATCTTTTTTGTGGCATGTAGTATTAGTAGAGGGCATCAAGGTAGATCCAAGTAAGATAGAAGCTGTCCTTAATTGGAGGCCACCCAGAAATATCATGGAGATTCACAGTTTTCTGGGTTTAGCTGGATACTACCATCGGTTTGTGAAGGGATTCTCCATGTTGGCATCTCCATTGACCAAGCTGCTTAAAAAAGATGTGAAATTTTAGTAGACGGATAAATGGCAATAGAGTTTTGATGAATTAAAGAAATGTTTGACTGAAGCTCCAGTCCTGACTTTACCTACTCCAGGTAAAGAATACATAGTATATAGTGATGCTTCTCACAATGGGTTAGGCTGTGTATTGATGCAAGATAGAAATGTCATTGCCTATGTATCACGCCAGCTAAAACCGCATGAGAGGAATTATCCGACACATGATTTGGAGCTTGCAGCTATTGTGTTTGCTCTTAAGATCTGGAGGCACTATTTGTATGGGGAAAAGTGTTACATCTACACAGATCATAAGAGTTTGAAGTATTTGGGCACCCAGAAAGAGTTGAATTTGAGACAGAGGAGATGGTTAGAATTGATAAAAGACTATGATTTTCTGATAGACTATCAGCCAGGGAAAGCTAATGTTGTGGCTGACGCCTTAAGTCGCAAGACTATGGCAAGTCTACGGGTTACTCCTTTGTCTATGGTACATGAGTTAAGATCATTACATGCCAGCTTAGAGATTAATGATGATGGGCAGACAGTAGTTGCATGGCATTTACAGCCAATGTTGATTGATCAGATCAGAATGGCTGCTCAAAATGACTGAAAGTATCAGAAATTATTAGAAGAAGTCCGGCAGGGCAAGAAACCAGAATTCTCAATAAGAGATGATGGTCTACTGCTACACTAGGGCAGAATATGTGTTCCTAATGATGTCGATTTGAGGCAAATCATTTTGAAGGAAGCACATGAGTCTCCTTTTGCCATGCACCCTGGTGGTACAAAAATGTATGGAGGGCTAAAGGAGCATTACTGGTGGATGGGTATGAAAAGAGATGTGGCAGAGTTTGCTTCCCAATGCCTAACTTGTCAGCAAGTGAAGGCAAAGCATCAAGTACCTGCTAGATTATTACATCCATTACCAGTACCAGAATGGAAATGGGAGAGAATAACGATAGATTTTGTGATGGGACTTCCGAGGACACAGAAGAGTCATGATGCAGTATGGGTCATTGTTGATAGACTGACCAAGTCTGCTCATTTTCTGCCAGTCCAGATGAACTACAGTTTAGAAAGATTGGCCAAGTTGTACATCAATGAGATTGTGAGACTGCATGGAGTGCCAGAATCCATTATATCATATAGAGATCCTAGGTTCACTTCTATATTCTGGGGTAGTCTTCAGAGAGCCCTAGGAAATAGATTGAATTTTAGTATGGCATTCCACCCACAGACAGATGGCCAATCTGAGAGGATAATTCAGATCTTGGAGGACATGCTACGGGCTTGTGTGATTGAGTTTAAGGGCAATTGGGACACACACTTTCCTTTGATTGAGTTTGCTTACAACAACAAATATCAATCAAGCATTGAGATGCCTCCATATTAAGCTTTGTATGGCAGAAAATGTAGAATCATGTTGTGTTGGGATGACGTGAGTGAAAGAAAGATGATTGGACCCGAAATTGTTCAGCAAACTAAGAAGAAGATCAGGGTGATCAGAGATCGACTTAAGACTGCATCAGACCGTCAGAAGTCCTACATTGATTTAAAGAGAAGAGATATTGAGTATGCAGTGGGTGAGAAAGTATTCGTCAAGGTTTCCCCTTGCAAAAGAATTATGAGATTCGACAGAAAGGGGAAACTGAGTCCTCATTTCATTGGGCCATATGAGGTTCTGAAAAGAGTGGGTCCTTTGGCATATCATTTGGCACTACCTCCACAGTTGGAGAAGATACATAATGTCTTCCATGTGTCCATGTTGAGGAGGTATCGATCAGACCCATCTCATGTACTACCAGTAGAGGAAATTGAAGTGAATCCAGACCTTACATATGAGGAAGAACCCATAGAGATTCTGGCTTATGAGGTGAAGCAGCTACGGAACAAGCAAATACCGTTAGTGAAAGTGCTGTCGAAACATCATTCGGGCCAGAAGGCTACTTGGGAACGAGAGAAGGACATGAGGAGACAGCACCCACAGCTGTTCAGAGATTGATACCAAGTAAAATTTTGAGACGAAATTTATTTTAAGGGGGGGGGGGGAGAATTGTAACACCCCTATTTGTATAGCCTAGTATATTTCACTATCCCGGTGACCAGAGTCGGTCCAGATAATTAACGGGATTAGAACCACACTTAAGACAACTAGATAAGCCACAAAAACAAATAATTAGTAATTGTTAATTAGTTAAGTATAAATAAGAAAAACAGAACATAAGAAGTTAAACGAGCCGAGAGTCACAGCGATGGGTGACCTTTTCAGGAAGGACTGCGAAGTCAATTTAAACTCAAATTTCGAACTGTAAAATGTGACGCCGCGGTCCTTAAAACTATTATGAACACAGTGGAAAAGAGAAAATCACGAAAAAGAATTGTTAAGCTAGTCAAATAATTAGGTCAGGAAACCGGAAGAAATATTGAATTATTTGCAAACCGAGTTGAACCGGCGAGGAGCAATTTGGTCAATTGACCCCAAGAGCTGACTCCTGACCAAACTGTCAAATAAAATCAGAGAAAAAAAAATTTCGGGATCAAAAATTAAATTAAAGAACTAATGGAAAAATAAATAAAAAAAAAAGAAAAAGAAAAGTTGAAAAAGCAATGACATCATGTGGTGACATAACCATGATGCAATAAACTTAATTATTAAAAATTAAAACTGCAGGATAATTAAAGAGTTATAATACATAAAAAAAAAGAAGAAAAGAAAAACATTATTTAGTCTTTTCTCCCAACCAAGTCGACACCTCTCTCCCTCACCACCATGTATAACCACCATGGATGAATGCATCAAGCTTACATAACATGATTTTAGCCTTCCAAAATAAACTCCAAAACCCTAAAAAGCTTCCAATCTACACTAGAAAAGAAGATTGAGGGAGAAGAAGAAAGGAGAAAGTGAAAGAATTGGTGGATTGTAAATCAAAGAATTAAGGTTAGTATTATTTCTTCATTCTCTCTTTGAATTTATGTTTAAGTAGCTAAGTTATACTTGGAATTAACAAATAAGTGAGTTAAATCGAGTATGTGGACTACCTACATGAATTTTGGCCTAGAGGTAGTGAACTAGGGTTGAGTGATTTTGATGCAAAAAAAATGAAGTAATTAAGTGTAAATGAGTGTATAAGTATTAGTTATGCATTTAGATTTCATTAAATGAGCTAAACATGAAAACTAGGGTTTTGGACACTTAGGGTTTAGGAGTCAAAAATGTGAGAAATTGTGAAATGATGTGTTTGACCTAGTTTGAGGTAAGAAATGATCATTTGTGACCAAATGAAGTGTGTTAGAAGTGTTGGAATTGAGTTCAAATTTGGATTGAATGTGGTCATGCTGCAGGCAGCAAGACCAAGGTCCCTTTGAGGGACCAAACATGAAAATTTACAAGTCCAATTGGTATGAGACCAATTGGGAATGAAAATAGACACAAAATGACACAACTTTCATTTAGGAATCATGCCCAAAAAGTGACCAAAACCTAGTGAACAAATTGGCCAAATCCGGATTTTCTCAGTCTGACCTGTACAAAAATGACCAAATAAACAGTGTTTGTTCATTTAGCCATAACTTGCGCTAGGCTGGTCTAAATGACTTGAAAGTTTACCAGTGGACAGTTGAGATATAGAACTAAAACTTTTATGAAGAACACAAACCCAAATTATGCCATTAACCAAGTCATTTGGCCACCCAAATTTGGTAACCTAAAACTGCCAGAACAAGAATTTGCCCAAAAATTTGGGTTAAGTCCAATCCGGCAGCCATGATTCAAATGGCTATAACTTGAGCTACAAAACTCCAATTGGAGTGATCCAAAAAGGAGAATAAAGCTAAGACAATAGGGAACATTTTCTATGAAGGAAGTTTTACCAAATTCTAACAGAAAAATTACCAATGGAACAGTGCAACTTAAGACACCAAAACTGAAAATTTGCAAATTTGCCTAAAAGACTTAGAATTTGAGAAAACAACAAAAACCAACAAATTTAGTGACCAAAATGTGGTATGTGGGTGAAGTTGGAATTTTCATTCCTCTTAAGCCTTAGAAAGTCAACAAATTGACTTGAAAGTGTCGTGAATAGTAACCCCAAAACACAAATTTTAAAGAACATCAAGTTTAGCACATTAGAGCTAAGTAAAAGTGAATTTAAATTTATTTTTGGATTTATGCTAAGTTATGGTACTGAAACACTGTGAAACTGTGTGTTTCAGTGGAAAGGAACACCAGGAAAGAACCCGAGGAATTGAGTCAAGGCCAAGAGGTGACTCGCTTAAGGTTTGTGCACAACGTATAATTTTTGTAAATTATCTTCTGCATATTGTTTTGAATAATTTGAAATATTGAATTGTGACATTACTATGATGAAGTATTTATGATGTTTTTGATTTAAATTGTTGAAAGTTATTTGTGTATATTTGAAATAGCAATGTTCAGTAAATTGTTAAGATAAGTTTTGAAACCACAGTGTCATGACCATATATTTGAACACCTCACTAGCATGACTAGTGGGGGTAATCAGTTTTGAATTTTAATTCCTTCTCTGGCTGAAGTGTTGAGGTGTGTGCCAGTAGAAGAAGAAATTGAATGGATATCCATATATTTGAGCAGCTAGCCTTGTGATGTGACTTCTCCTTAGCCTCTGGCTATTGAGATTATATTTGTTTTGAACGGCATGATATAACTATGGGTTTTATGAAATGTGTTTTGATACTTCGAAATGAAATTGTTTGGATTAAAATCTCATAATTCATGTTTTGTAATTAATTCTCATGTTCAGTCCAATTTTTGAATAAATATGATTTAAAATCTGCATAAAGATTATTTTAGTATGTTGTGCACCACTGAGTCCTAGTACTCAGCGATGGCTATTATTGTTATTGCAGATATAGAGACTAGAAGAGCAGTAGAGTGAGTTGCTGAGGACAGAGGAGCTACCTGCTTTGAAGTTATCGGGTATAATTTATACTTTGACTGTAAATATTTTTTTTGATGTATGTAATGCACGTAAATGTATGGACATATAAAATTGGTCTTGGGTAGCTTGTACAAAGTTTGTAATAAATTTTAGTTTGAATTTTCCTAATGTAAATTTTTAGTATGATGTATATAAATTGTTTTATCTTTAATGAAATATGAATGGAAATATTTTATTTTAATTTGAATGAAATTGATTGATAGTATTTTGTTGATTACTGAATTTTTGGAAATTGAGAAATGATGATTGTTGAATTTTGAAACTTGAGAAATTGGTTGGGATTGTTATAGAGTTGTTGAAATTGTTGAGATAAATTATTAGAAGTGTTTTTTACAGGTATTTGAAGAACTGTTTTCTCAAAATACAGACGACACTCTACCGAAATTTTTATAAAATTTGTGAAAAAATAAAATAGGCCAAAAATTTTAACTAGTTTTAAACTTTAATTAAATGTTTTAATACCTATTAGAAAATGCTCACCACTTATCAAAAGTAATAAAATTGTTTTAAAATCCCTTGTAGGGTACTTAATGAGTTATCGGTAGGTGAAGTTCGGTAGTTCATTAGGTATTCTACGGGATCATGTTATGCCTTACAGAGGGGTAAGGTGTAACAGGGTGATTGAACTCTTATAGTCTTATTGATCATCCTCAGGCACATCCATTATTGGAATTACAATAAACTATAAGTGATCAACTCCTTGCCCATCACATCTCATGTGAGGTTCAATCATTTACCTAGCCCCTAATGCTCAAAATCTCAGGCACATTCATTATTGACTTATCTTGCATTAGTTAAGTTGATCCCATTGAGCCAGTAAACATGCAAATAATTTTAATGTCCTCAGGAAAATCCATTATTGGCCACCAAACCATTTACATATTTACAACATCTCATGCTTAACAATTATTCTTAAGAAAATCTCTTAAATTAATTGCATCATATGCAAGTATTTAAAATTTTTTAAAATAATTGCCTCAATGGAGGGCCCATGATATAATTACCTTAATTATACCATTTCTAACTTAATCATTTGTTTGGAAGATTTAGTGGTAGGCTTAATTACTATTATGGTCTCGCTTTGCACATTATCCAATTAGCATGCATATATCATATACTTGCATACATTCCCATACATCTCATGCATATATGGATAAATAATAAATATGGTATGATCATGGACTTTCTAAGGGATTCAATTCTGAGCCACCAAGAATTGAATCAGGGCATTCCTAGGTGCATTTCATTCACTCATTTTATAAGAGTTGCTGAAAGAGTACATAATCAACACTTGACCTTGAATTCCTCCCACTGGTCCCACCAATGCTATCACACCCTACCTCTCCGTAAGGCATAATATGATCCCGTAGTATACCTAATGAATTACCAAACTTTGTCTACTGATAACCCATTAAATACACTACAAGGGATTTTAAACCTTTTTTAATTTCTTTTTACAGTGGTGAGCAATTTTAACAAGTGTTAAAATTTATTTTAACTGAAGTGAAACCAAATAACAAATCTAAATATCAATAATTTCTGTAAACATTTTGGCAGAGTGCCATTTGTATTTTGAGTAAAACAGTTCTTCAAAAACCTGTAAAAAGCACTTCCAATAAATCTCTTCAATCCAAACTCCAATAATAGTTCAACACAATAAATTTCTCAACATTTTTCGACTCAATTCAACATCAATTTTCCAGTGTTTCCAAAAGCTGAGATAAAAGAAATATATCACAATATTTTTACAGGCCAAATAATTTACAATTTTAGTTTACAACTGCTCAAAACCAAGTACAATAGATACATACAGAGCACATACGGTACAACAAAGACTACAAAAATATGGTATACTCAATATACCTGGCGAAATCTCAAAATGTAGCACAAGCAGCCTACTCTGCTGCTCTGTCCGTCTGTCTACCTACGATAGCAATGAAAAAGCTATCGCTGAGCCAATGTCTCAGTGGTGCACAACATTAAGAAAATACAATTTAAAACCATAAACCATAAATCATATGAACTGTGAATACTTAAAATCATAGTTGAATTCAAAAGACAGTGAATGTCATAAAGAATTAAACTCCATTTCACAATATCACAATAAATATCAATAAATCACACACACAGCTTAATCATGATTCCATAGTCCACTTCGTCCCAAAAGCCAATGACTAGTGAGGAATAACATAGCTAGCTAGCAATTATATGAGTACTCATCCTATTCGTCCTCAAAAGGCACACACCTCAACACTTCAGCCAGAGAGGGAATTCAAAGCCAATTTGTCCCACTAGACAAGCTAGCGAGGAATTTAATCAAATATACATGATAGCTATGGTTTCAAACCATTTGCAATATTTTTCAAGCAATAAGTATCTATCAAATAACATTTAAACAAATTTTTCATAATTTAAACAATAACATACAAATTGTCATAATTTATTTCAATTGAAAATTCAAAAGAAATAACTGTTGTGCACAAACCTTTGAAGAGTAACCTCTTGGCCCTGGGTCAGTGTTTCCTTCCCCTTCCCTAAGTCTTTACTAATTGAAACACACAATTTAAAGTGTTTCAGAACTCATTTAAACTATCTCTAACAATAAGGTTCAATAATTAGTTTATTTAATACTATTGCTTTCCTTAGTTAACCTATAATGTTGACCTTTAATGCACTCTAGGAGAATAAATTTTAATGTTACCAATATGTCACATTTTATAGTCCTTTAGTGTTGATACATGTTACCAAATTCATTTTCAAGTGTATTGCATTTTATTGAAATTTATCAGATTTTGGTATGCTATTTTGACCTAGCCGGATTACCTAGTTCCCTCAGTTTTCGATTTCTAGTCCGACTTACAAACTTGTAGGTCTATGTCTTAGTGAACTTTTGCCACAAATTTTAGGTCATTTGGAGTTTATTAGACCAAGTTATGGTCATTTTACTATTGCTGGTCAGATTGCACTAAAATGGAAAACTTAGGTCATTTTTAGGTTATTTCCGGTTCTGGCAGTTTTTTTACCCAAACTTGTGCTAGCATTTTGACTTGCTTATGGTCTTTTCTGGGTTTTTGTGTCTTCATAAGAGTTGTAGCTCTATGTCTAATCTATCCATGGCAAAATTTCAGGTCATTTGGACCTGTTTTGAGTGAGTTATGGTTAAAACACTAACTGCTATCCAAATGGTCAATTTTTAGGTTTGCGAAGTCATAATCCGGATTTGGTCAATTCTCACATCACTTTCTGGATAGAATTTAGATAGGCTTTCATCATGAAAGTTGGCATATTTTGTGCCTAGTTTCACCTCCAATTGGCCTCATACCAATTGGAGTCACACACTTAGGGTTATAGGCTCATTTGCACACTGCCCTCTACATGCATTTCAAACACCAAACCAAACACACATTCACCAACTATACCCTCACTTCTCCAAACCATTCTGCATTTGGCACTAACCATAACCATTCATTTCTTTACATTATAAGTCAACTTGGATAGAATGTAACAACCTCACAATACATCAAATGCAATCATAATTCACAAAGTCCAAACCCAACAATATATACACATAAACACTTGTAATTATTACAAATACTTCCATCATCAATTTGCATACCTTATCACTACTATTCCACACACATATGCTGCCATTTTTTATACAATACTTCAACAACATTTCATGAACTTAAACACTATCAATTTCCATTATGAGGCTGCCCAAGTAACACATTCACATCAAACTTTCATTTTCACTTTTCAAGCTTACCATTCAAACTTTATACATGGAAATCAACTTCAATACATTTAAACACTTTAATCAATACCCCAAATCACCAAATACATGAAGAAAACAAGTTAACATATTGGACTTCCATGGCTGCCGAAATGAAGCTCAACCTAACTCATCAAAACTTCAACTTTTCTTCCATAAATTAACTCCCCACAACCTTAGTTACAATTTTAATGAAACAAGAAATGAAAACAACCACTTACCTCTTTTGAAGCTTCTTAAAAACTCACCAAAACTTATCTTTCTTGCTCCCCAATTGCTGCACAAGTTGTATAGAACAACTTTAGTGAAGAAACTTAGAAGAATTGATGGCTTGATGATAGTGGATTGGCCCTTGTATGGTGGACGGCCATGGGAGACTTTGGAGAGAGCTTGGTTCGGCAATGGACAAGAAAGAATGAAGAAGAAGGTTTTTTAGTAGAGGTAGCTGTTCAAAGCTTGCATATGTGTCAAATATCATAAGTTAGTGGAGCACTAATGAAGATTATAATAGTTGTTTATTGAAAGTTTTCAATTTTTGCAATTTTACCTCATTTCTTTTACTATTTAAATTATGTACCACCACTTTAATTTTCATGATATTTTCAAGGTTTAATATCATTTATTTTTAATGGACATTTAGGTTAAAAGGCAACTCGGGGTGTCAAATGATCACAATGCCCCTATTCGGGCTGTATTCCCGATTTTTCGATAACACCAATTTTTGTCGATTTCTCGATTTCTCATTTTTCTTTGTACTAATTACTTAATTTTTCTTTGACATTTCTAATGTCATTTATAATTCAATAGATATTTATTTAAGTCTTAAAAATATTTTTCAAGGTTCCCTACAGTTCAGGGCTAGTCAACGGTCCACGCCGCAACTTCCCGGTGCGGTCACCCATCGCTACGGTTTTCGACTCATTTAACTTGGTTACATTTCATTGCTATTATTTTTCCTTTATTTTTCTTGTATTTTCCTTTCTTTTATTTCATTATTTTATGTGTCCTCACTAACATTTAAATGTAGTTCTAGGCATCCTAGCTTTCCGGACAGACACTGATCATTGGAATAGTAGAACTCACTACCGAACATAAGGGTGTTACAATTCTCCCCCCCTTAAAATAAATTTCATCTCGAAATTTTACCTGGCATCAGTATCTGAACAACTGTGGGTGCTATCTCCTCATGTCCTCTTCATGTTCCCAAGTAGCTTCCTGGCCTGTATGATGGTTCCACAGCACTTTAACCAGGTGTATCTGTTTATTCTTCAACTGCTTCACCTCATATGCCAGAATCTCTATAGGTTCTTCCTCATATGAGAGGTCTGGATTTAACTCAATCTCTTTAACTGATAGAACATGAGATGGGTCAGATTTATACCTCCTTAACATGGATACATGAAAGACACTATGTATCCTTTCTAGCTCTGGAGGTAATGCCAACCGATATGCCAAAGGACCCACTTTTTCCAGAACCTCATATGGTATGATGAAACGAGGACTCAGTTTCCCCTTTCTGCCAAATCTCATAATCCTTTTTCAAGGAGAAACTTTAAGGAATACCTTATCACCCATTGCATATTCAATATGTCTTCTCTTCAGATCAATATAGGACTTCTGATGGTTTGATGTAGCCTTGAGTCGATCTCTGATTAATCTGATCTTTTCCTCTGTCTGCTGAATAATTTCTGGCCCAATCATCTTCCTTTGTCACACCCTATCCCTCTGTAAGGCATAACATGATCCCGTAGTATACCTAATGAATTACCAACTCCGTCTACTGATAACTCATTAAATACACTACAAGGGATTTTAAAAACTTTTCTTACTTCTTTTATAGTGGTGAGCACTATTTACAGGTGTTAAAGACTTTGGTGAACTGAGTGAAATAACTAACTCATTTGGTTTATTTGGAATTTCTGTAAAAATTTTGGCAGAGTGCCATCTGTATTTTGGATAAAACAGTTCTTCAGAAAACCTGTAAAAAGCACTTCAATATTTTTCCAAGTCTCAACTCCAACATTTTTATCAACACAACACATTTCTCAAGTCAAATCCACAGTGATTTTCAAAGACCAAGATACAAAAATATAACACAATTTTTACAAGCCAATTAACTCATAATTAATTTACAACTTCAAGGTACAACTTAAATTTACAACTGCTCAAAACCAAAAACAAAATGTACATACAGTGTCATACATTACAGTACAAAATGCAAAATATTGGTATATTCATTATACCAGGTAATCCCTCACTGGATGTATATGCAGCCTAGTCACGCCTGTCTGTCTCTCTACTGCGACAAAGAATAAAGCTATCGCTGAGACAATGTCTCAGTGGTGCACAACATTAACCAAATACAATTTAAATCACAATTCATAAGTCATGTAAATAGTGGATACTTAAAACCATAGTCAAATTTAAGACAATAAAGGTCAATAAGAATTTAAACTCAATTTCTCAATATCACAATGATTTTCCATAAGTCAGATCAGGTTTGAATTCAAAAGACAGTATATGTCAATGAGAGTTTAAATCCATTTCACAACTCATAATACACATCAATAAATCACACACAGCTTAATCATGATCCATAATTCAATTCATCCCAAAAGCCGATGGCTAATGAGGTATTCAATTCATCCCAAAAGTCGATGACTAATGAGGAATAACATGGCTAGCTAGCAAAAATATGAGTACTCATTCTATTCGTCCTCAACAGGCACACACCTCAACACTTCAGCCAGAGAGGGAATTCAATTCGTCCCACTAGACAAGCTAATGAGGAATACAATCAATATACATGATAGCTGTGGTTTCAAACCATTTCCAATGCTTTTAAATCAATAAGTATCCATCAATGTCATTCAAAAAAATTTTCACAGTTTCAAACCATTCACAATATTTTTCAATCAATAAGTGTCCATCAAACACATTTCCACAATTTAAAATAATGATATACAAATAGTCAATATTTATTTCCATTGAAAATAATTCAAAAGAAACAGTTTGTTGTGCACAAACCTCGATATTTGTCTCTGGTCTTGACTCGATTTCTTTCGCTTTTGCTGAGTCCTTGTTAACTGAGAAACACAATTTGAAGTGTTTCAGTGCTAAATTAAACTGTCTCTATCGATGGTGTTTGGTAAATAATGCACTGAACTCAATTATTCACTTAATCACCTAATATACCGACCCTCGATGCGTTTTAGGTAAATTAGGTTTTAGTGTCATTAATATGTCACACTCGATAGGGTTTTAGGTTTGGTACGTTTTACCAAAGTCATTTCCTTGTTTAGTGCATTTTAATACAACTTGCTGGATTTCGGGATACTGGTTTGACCTAACCGGACGATCTAGTTCCCTCGGTTTTCGGGTCTCGGTCAAAACTACAAACTTGTAGATCTAGGACTTATTTCACGCGCTGCAAAATTTAAGGTCAATCAGAGTTAAGTAGACCAAGTTATGGTCATTAAACTATTGATGGTCAAGTGGTACCATTTTATGTCAATTTTAGGTCAAATTGGTCAATTCTGGTTCGGCCAGTTTTGGACCCGAACTTGTGCAAGTTGTTTGACTTGCTTATGGTCATTTCTGGGCTTTGGTGTCTTCATAAGACTTGTAGGTATGGGTCTTAACTATTCTTGGTCAAAATTTCAGGTCAATTGGACCTGGTTTGAGTGAGTTATGGCCTAAACACTCACTGCTGCCCAATTGGTCATTTTTCAGGTCCTAATTGCACCTAATCCGAATTGGTCATTTTTAGGTCACCTTGCAAGCAGAATTTTGGCATGGTTTCTCAATGAAAGTTGGCACATTTTGTGCCTAGTTTCACCTCAAATTGGTCTCATACCAATTGAGGTTACACATTCAAGGTTATAGGCTAAAATATACACTGCCCTCAATATGCATTTCACACCCCAACTTCAAACACACACTTACCTTTGCCATTTGTTTACTTACCTACCAAACTGTTTTGGCACATTACCAAAAGTATTTTCTACATTACATTAGCATTATTTTGGGCAGATTCCAATCACCTTCAACACACCAATAATCATTCACAATTACAATTTCTAAGTACTATTACAAACACACCTAAACATTACAAACTTTACATACACTTTACAATGTTAATTTACATACATATCATCAATCTTTCTAGGTCAATATTCTGCCCACACTTCCTTCAATATATACCATTACTCAAGTGTCCACAAGCTGCCACAAACCATTCTTCAACATCACATTGCCGTCCCATATACCAATTTCCATCAAAGTGCATAATTCACCATATAAACATGAAATAATTCCCTAAGTTACTAAATCACCATAATTAACATTATTTCTCATCAATTATATGCACAAATACCTCATCAAAAACGTGACTCATGGCTTTCCAAAATGAAAACAACAATAACCCTTCAAACTCAAAATTTTCCTTCACCAAACTAACACCCATAACATGAACATAAACTTTAACAAAGAAATTCTCAAAAATGCAAACTTACCTTTGATTGTAACTTGCTAAACCTTCACCAAACTTCTCAAATTGGGTGTCAATATATTCCTTGTGATGTGTAGACAAAGTTTAATGAAGAACACTAAGAGGTTGGAGTTGAAAATGGAGGATGGATCAAGCTTGCATGCAAAACGTCAATGGTGGTTTCAAGGGTTCTTCAATTCGGCCATTTTGAGAACACTTGAGGAAGATGGGATTTCAAATGGTTAGTGGACCTACATCAGCCATATTTCATGTTTAATTAATCCTATAGTGGTCCACTAACAAAAATTAAATCATATTATAAGTTAACTTCCACTTATTCCACATTTAACCCATGATTTTTGCTATTTAATTTAGGTACCACTAAACTAATTTTTCATTTTATTTTCTAAGTGTAATACTATTTATTTTTAATGGAAATTTAGGTCAAAAGACACTTCGGAATGTTAAATGACCATAATGCCCCTGTTCGGGTTGCATTCCCGATTTTTCGGTAACACCGTATTTTGTCTGTTTTTCGATTTCTCACTTTTCTTTGTACTAATTATTTAATTTTTCTTTGATATTTCTAATGATATTTATACTTCAATAAGGGTCCATTTATGTCCTAAAAATGTTTTCAGGGGTTCCATGATCAGGGCTAGTCAACGGTCCACGCCGTGACTTCCCGGTGCGGTCACCCATCGTTAGGTTTCCCGGCTCGCTTACTCGGTTACATTTCTTTGCTATGATTTTTCCTTTGTTTTTCTTTTCTTGTATTTCATTATTTTATGTCTCCTCACTCATATTGAGGTACGGTTCTAGGCATCCTAGCTGTCCGGACAACACTGGTCACCGGAGCAGAACGCACTATCGAACTTTGGGGTGTTACAATTCTCCCCCTTAAATAAATTTCGTCTCAAATTTTACAGCATTAGTCTCTGAACAGTGTGGTGCTGTCTCCTCATATCCTCTTCACGTTCCCAAGTAGCTTCCTAGCTCGAATGATGGTTCCACAAAGACTTTAACTGTGTGTATCTGTTTGTTTCTCACCGCTTCACCTCATAAGCCGTAATTTTTATGGGTTCTTCCTCATATGAGAGGTCTGATTTACTTCAATCTCTTCAATTGTTAGTACATGAGATGGGTCCGACTGCACTCCTTAACATGGACACATGGAAGACACTGTATCCTTGCTAGCTCGAGGTAATGCCAACCGATATGCCAAAGGACCCACTCTTTCCGTAACTTCATATGGTCCGATGAAACGAGGACTCAGCTTCCTTTCGCCAAATCTCATAATTCTCTTCCAAGGAGAAACTTTGAGGAATACCTTATCACCCATTGCATACTCAATATCTCTTCTCTTGAGATCAACATAGGACTTCGGCGTCCGATGCAGCCTTGAGTCTATCTCTCGATCAACTGATCTTTTCCTCTGTCACTGGACAATTTCGGTCCAATCATCTTCCTTTCACCTACCTCATCCCAACATAAGGGAGTTCTACACTTTACGCCATACAAAGCTTCATATGGAGGCATCCCTATGCTTGATTGGTAGTTGTTGTTATAAGCAAACTCAATCAAAGGCAAGTGTGTATCCCAACTACCTTCAAATTCAATCACACAAGCCCGTAGCATATCCTCCAATATCTGAATAACCCTCTCGGTGGCCATGCATGCGTGGGTGGAATCTTTGTCTTTGAAGTTGATCTAGTTCCTAGGGCTCTCTGAAGACTACCCCAGAATCTAGAAGTGAACCTAGGATCTCTGTCGGACACAATTGATCGGCACTCCATGCGGTTTACAATCTCATATATGTATAATCGGCCAATCTTTCCGTGCTATAGTCCATCCGAATCGGCAAAAAGTGAGCGGACTTGGTCAATCATCACTATAACCCATCTTGCATCATGACTACTCTGTGTCCTTGGAAGTCACGTAACAAAATCCATAGTTATTCGTTCCCATTTCCACTGCATGTGACAAAGGATGTAACAAACCATTGGAACTTGATGTTACGCCTTTACTTTGGCGATAAGTTAGGCATTTGGAAACGAATTCAGCTATATCTCTTTTCATGCCCATCCACCAGTAATGCTCTTTCAGCCCTCTGTACATTTTAGTTCCACCAGGGTGCATAGCAAATGGAGACTCATGTGCTTCCTTCAAAATGGTTTGTCTCAATTCCACATCACTAGAAATGCACACTCTGCCCTGATGTAGCAATAAACCATCATCTCTCACAGAGAATTCAGGTTTCTTGCCCTGCTGAACTTCTTTCGTGACTTACGATATTTTTCATCACTCTGTGCAGCCATTCTGATCTGATCAATCAACACTGGCTGTACATGCCATGCAACTACTGTCTGTCCCTCATCATCAACCTCTAAACTAGCATGCTGTGCTTTCAATTCATACACCATGGACAAAGGAGAAACTCTGAGACTTGCCATAGTCTTGCGACTTAAGGCGTCAGCCACCACATTTGCTTTCCCTGGCTGATAGTCTATTAAGCAATCATAATCTTTAATGAGTTCTAACCATCTCCTCTGCCTCAAATTCAATTCCTTCTGAGTGCCTAAATACTTCAAGCTCTTGTGATCTGTGAAGATGTAGCATTTCTCCCCATACAAATAGTGTCTCCAGATCTTTAGAGCAAAAACAATAGCTGCTAACTCCAGATCATGTGTTGGGTAGTTCCTCTCATGCGGTTTCAGCTGGCGTGATGCATAAGCAATGACATTCCGATCTTGCATCGATACACGGCCTAACCCATTGTGAGAAGCATCACTATAAGCGTGTATTCTTTACGGAGTAGGTAAAGTGAGAAGCTGGAGCTTGATTAAGCACCTCTTCAACTCATCAAAACTCTGCTGACATTTATCAGTCCACTGAAATTTTACATCTTTCTGAAGCAGCTTGGTCAGTGGAGAAGATAACATAGAAAACCCCTTCACAAACCGACGGTAATATCCAGCTAAACCTAAGCTGCGAATTTACGTGATGTTCTGGTGGCTTCCAATTAAGGATAGCTTCTACCTTGCCGGAATCTACCTTGATCCCTTCGGTGACACAACATGTCCCAAAAAGGAGATTTCCTTCACCAAAATTCACATTTCGACAATTTGGCGTCTGTTGTTTCTCCCTTAAAGTCTGCAGTACAATCCATGAGATGTCTATCATGCTCCTCTGCACTCCTCGAGTATATCAAAATGTCATCAATAAACACTACCACAAATTGATCAAGATATGGTCTGAAGATAGTGTTCATCAGATCCATAAAAGCAGCTGGAGCATTTGTCAACCCGAATGGCATTACTAGAAACTCATAGTGGCCATATCGAGTTCTGAAAGCAGTTTTTGGAATACTCTTCTCTTGCACCTTCAACTGATGATAACCAGATCGTAAATCAATTTTGGAGAATACTGCTGCACCCTTCAACTGATCGAACAGATCATCAATGCGAGGCAATGGATATCTGTTCTTTATTGTCACCCTATTCAACTGCCTGTAGTCAATGCATAAGCGGAGAGTACCATCCTTCTTCTTAACAAACAACACTGGTGCTCCCCAAGGTGACACACTAGGGCGGATGAAGCCCTTTTCAAGTAATTCTTGTAACTGTATCTTCAACTCCTTCAACTCTGCTGGTGCCATTCTGTATGGCGTTATGGAGATTGGATCCACACCAGGCAGAACATTAATTTCAAACTGCACTTCTCTTTCCGGAGGTAATCCTGGCAATTCATCGAAACACATCGGGAAAGTCATGTCTTGTAGGGATGTCTTTCAATCTTTGGACTCCCCACTTGGGTGTCTACCACATGTGCCAAGTATGCTTCACACCCCTTTCTGATCATTTTTCTGGCTAGTGCAGCCGAAATGATGTTTGATGGCAATAACTGTCTTTCCCCATGTATTACCACATCATTGTACTGAGGAAGGCCAAAAGTGACTGTCTTCAGCCTACAGTCAATCATGGCATGATGCCTAGCTAACCAATCCATGCCCAAGATGATATCATAATCTCTGAAGGGCATTTCAATGAGATCGGACAGAAAAGTGTGTCCTTGGATCACCAAAGGACAATCTCTATACATCCTATTAACCCTGACTTCCTGTCCTAACGGACTTGTTACTAGCACCTCAAAGTCCATTCTTGTACATGGAACAGCAATGCAATCAATGATGCTAGCACTCACATAAGAATGGGTAGAACCAGGATCAAATAACACAAACACATTCTGGTTAAAAGTTGAGAAGGTACCAGCCACTACATCAGATGTCTCTGCCTCTTCCCTCTGTCTCATGGCATAGACTCTGACTGGAGCACTATCTTGCTCTGAGTGTTTTACTGTGCCTTGGCTGCCTGCTGGGTTACCTCTACCCCTACCTCTACCTCTGCTGGGTGGTTGTGAGCTTCTAGTAACAGGGCTCTGAACTGACCCTTCTGCAGTAGTAGGAGGTGGTCCAACTCTGCGACTACTGGTGCAGTCCTTGGCAAAGTGTCCTGTGCCTCCACAGTTATAACAAGCTCCTATAGCCTTGTAGCAGATTCCACCATGATTCTTTCCACAAGTTTCACATTGGCGGGGAGGGTAGGAACCTGCAGTACTCTGTGTCCCAGATAGGGAGGTCTCTCACGAATATCTTCCCCTTCCAGACTTCTTGCCACCTCTGCCATGTCCCCCATAGTTCTTCCTCTTTCCAGTATGACCACTGGAACTCTGTTCTACAGATTTTCCCTCTTTCTCTGTCTTCTCTGATCTCTTTTTCTCTGGAGCAGTCTCAAACTCAACTCTTTCCAACTCTAGGGCTTGAGAAACAAGTTCAGAGAAGTTAGTGTGTTTGAAGCCGAGCACTTGTACTCTGATACTGGGCTTCAAGCCAGTTTCAAATCTCTTGCATCTCTCCCTGCTGGTAGCAAGCAAACTTACTGCATAGTGGCTAAGGCGGGAGAATTCTCTTTCATACTCAGCCACTGATCTATTCCCCTGTTTCAGACTTAAGAATTCTTGTAGCTTCTGGTCTACATAGGCATCAGGGACATATTTCTGCCTGAATTCCCTGAGGAAGTCATTCAGTCGACCTTTGCAGTTCTACGGTGTGGGGAATGGTTTTCCACCAGTCATAAGCATCCCCTTGTAGTAAGGATACTGAGTATTCAAGTCTGAGTTCCTCTGTACAATGAAGTTTCTTGAACACCCTATCCATCCTCTCTAACCACTGTTCAGCTTCTATAGGATCTACTGTCCCCTTAAACTCTGTAGCCCCATACTTCATCAATTTATCATACTGCCTTGTAGGAGACTGTGGTTGTACCACGGGTGTCTGAATTGGGACTTGAGTAGGTGCATTACCAGCCATTTGTTGGAATATTGCAGCCATCTGCTTTGGCGAGCGAGGAGAAGCTGCAGATGCTGCGGTGGTCTTCTTGAACCACTAACATTTTGTAGGCACAGGGCATCCCCTTGCACCTCGGCCTCAATAGGCGATCGTGAGCGATCACCCTCTTCCATATTCAATGCGAGGATCTTAGCTTTCTGAACAATAACACAAGAATATTCACTCGTTAGTGCATATTTATCTTGTAATGTCTTGTATGTATCAAACAATGATATTGACGGTTGTACTATGCAGAAAGAACATTCAAATAACAGGTGAAAACAGAATTTAAAAACATTGCTCTGATACCACTAAAACATGTCACACCCTATCCCTCTGTAAGGCATAACATGATCCCGTAGTATACCTAATGAATTACCAACTCCGTCTACTGATAACTCATTAAATACACTACAAGGGATTTTAAAAACTTTTCTTACTTCTTTTACAGTGGTGAGCACTATTTACAGGTGTTAAAGACTTTGGTGAACTGAGTGAAATAACTAACTCATTTGGTTTATTTGGAATTTCTATCAAAATTTTGTGAGTGCCATCTGTATTTTGGATAAAGCAGTTCTTGAAAAACTGTAAAAAGCACTTCAATATTTTCCAAGTCTCAACTCCAACATTTTTATCAACACAACACATTTCTCAAGTCAAATCCACAGTGATTTTCAAAGACCAAGATACAAAAATATAACACAATTTTTACAAGCCAATTAACTCATAATTAATTTACAACTTCAAGGTACAACTTAAATTTACAACTGCTCAAAACCAAAAACAAAATGTACATACAGTGTCATACATTACAGTACAAAATGTAAAATATTGGTATATTCATTATACCCAAAATCCCTCATTGGATGTATATGCGGCCTAGTCTGCGCCTGTCTATCTCTCTACTGCGGAATAAAAGCTATCGCTGAGACAATGTCTCAGTGGTGCACAACATTAACCAAATACAATTTAAATCACAATTCATAAGTCATGTAAATAGTGGATACTTAAAACCATAGTCAAATTTAAGACAATAAAGGTCAATAAGAATTTAAACTCAATTTCTCAATATCACAATGATTTTCCATAAGTCAGATCAGGTTTGAATTCAAAAGACAGTATATGTCAATGAGAGTTTAAATCCATTTCACAACTCATAATACACATCAATAAATCACACACAGCTTAATCATGATCCATAATTCAATTCATCCCAAAAGCCGATGGCTAATGAGGTATTCAATTCATCCCAAAAGTCGATGACTAATGAGGAATAACATGGCTAGCTAGCAAAAATATGAGTAATCATTCTATTCGTCCTCAACAGGCACACACCTCAACACTTGACGGAGAGGGAATTCAATTGTCCCACTAGACAAGCTAATGAGGAATACAATCAATATACATGATAGTCGTGGTTTCAAACCATTTCCAATGCTTTTAAATCAATAAGTATCCATCAATGTCATTCAAAAAAATTTTCACAGTTTCAAACCATTCACAATATTTTTCAATCAATAAGTGTCCATCAAACACATTTCCACAATTTAAAATAATGATATACAAATAGTCAATATTTATTTCCATTGAAAATAATTCAAAAGAAACAGTTGTTGTGCACAAACCTCTGATATTTGTCTCCTGGTCTTGACTCAGTATTTCTTTCCCTTTTCTTTGAGTCCTTGTTAGCGAGAAACACAATTTGAAGTGTTTGAGTGCTAAATTAAATCTCTATCGATGGTGTTTGGTAAATAATGCACTGAACTCAATTATTCACTTAATCACCTAATATACCGACCCTCGATGCGTTTTAGGTAAATTAGGTTTTAGTGTCATTAATATGTCACACTCGATAGGGTTTTAGGTTTGGTACGTTTTACCAAAGTCATTTCCTTGTTTAGTGCATTTTAATGCAACTTCTTTGGATTTCGGGATACTGGTTTGACCTAACCGGACGATCTAGTTCCCTCGGTTTTCGGGTCTCGGTCGAAACTACAAACTTGTAGATCTAGGTCTTATTGCGCGCGGTGCAAAATTTCAGGTCAATCCGAGTTAAGTAGACCAAGTTATGGTCATTACACTATTGCTGGTCAAGTGGTACCATTTTAGGTCAATTTTAGGTCAAATTGGTCAATTCTGGTTCGGCCAGTTTTGGACCCGAACTTGTGCAAGTTGTTTGACTTGCTTATGGTCATTTCTGGGCTTTGGTGTCTTCATAAGACTTGTAGGTATGGGTCTTAACTATTCTTGGTCAAAATTTCAGGTCAATTGGACCTGGTTTGAGTGAGTTATGGCCTAAACACTCACTGCTGCCCAATTGGTCATTTTTCAGGTCCTAATTGCACCTAATCCGAATTGGTCATTTTTTTAGGTCACCTTGCAAGCAGAATTTTGGCATGGTTTCTCAATGAAAGTTGGCACATTTTGTGCCTAGTTTCACCTCAAATTGGTCTCATACCAATTGAGGTTACACATTCAAGGTTATAGGCTAAAATATACACTGCCCTCAATATGCATTTCACACCCCAACTTCAAACACACACTTACCTTTGCCATTTGTTTACTTACCTACCAAACTGTTTTGGCACATTACCAAAAGTATTTTCTACATTACATTAGCATTATTTTGGGCAGATTCCAATCACCTTCAACACACCAATAATCATTCACAATTACAATTTCTAAGTACTATTACAAACACACCTAAACATTACAAACTTTACATACACTTTACAATGTTAATTTACATACATATCATCAATCTTTCTAGGTCAATATTCTGCCCACACTTCCTTCAATATATACCATTACTCAAGTGTCCACAAGCTGCCACAAACCATTCTTCAACATCACATTGCCGTCCCATATACCAATTTCCATCAAAGTGCATAATTCACCATATAAACATGAAATAATTCCCTAAGTTACTAAATCACCATAATTAACATTATTTCTCATCAATTATATGCACAAATACCTCATCAAAAACGTGACTCATGGCTGTCCAAAATGAAAACAACAATAACCCTTCAAACTCAAAATTTTCCTTCACCAAACTAACACCCATAACATGAACATAAACTTTAACAAAGAAATTCTCAAAAATGCAAACTTACCTTTGATTGTAACTTGCTAAACCTTCACCAAACTTCTCAAATTGGGTGTCAATATCTTCCTTGTGATGTGTAGACAAAGTTTAATGAAGAACACTAAGAGGTTGGAGTTGAAAATGGAGGATGGATCAAGCTTGCATGCAAAACGTCAATGGTGGTTTCAAGGGTTCTTCAATTCGGCCATTTTGAGAACACTTGAGGAAGATGGGATTTCAGATGGTTAGTGGACCTACATCAGCCATATTTCATGTTTAATTAATCCTATAGTGGTCCACTAACAAAAATTAAATCATATTATAAGTTAACTTCCACTTATTCCACATTTAACCCATGATTTTTGCTATTTAATTTAGGTACCACTAAACTAATTTTTCATTTTATTTTCTAAGTGTAATACTATTTATTTTTAATGGACATTTAGGTCAAAAGACACTTCGGAATGTCAAATGACCATAATGCCCCTGTTCGGGTTGCATTCCCGATTTTTCGGTAACACCGTATTTTGTCTGTTTTTCGATTTCTCACTTTTCTTTGTACTAATTATTTAATTTTTCTTTGATATTTCTAATGATATTTATACTTCAATAAGGGTCCATTTATGTCCTAAAAATGTTTTCCAGGGTTCCCCGCAGTCCAGGGCTAGTCAACGGTCCACGCCGTGACTTCCCGGTGCGGTCACCCATCGTTAGGTTTCCCGGCTCGCTTACTCGGTTACATTTCTTTGCTATGATTTTTCCTTTGTTTTTCTTTTCTTGTATTTCATTATTTTATGTCTCCTCACTCATATTGAGGTACGGTTCTAGGAATCCTAGCTGTCCGGACAACACTGGTCACCGGAGCAGCAGAACGCACTACCGAACTTTGGGGTGTTACATCCTTTCACCTACTTCATCCCAACATAGGGGAGTTCTGAACTTTCTGCCATACAAGGCTTCATATGGAGGCATCCCAATGCTTGATTGGTAGCTATTGTTATAAACAAACTCAATCAAAGGCAAGTGTGTATCCCAACTACCTTCAAACTCAATCACACAAGCCCGTAGCATATCCTTCAATATCTGAATTACCCTCTCAGATTGGCCATCTGTCTGTGGGTGGAATGCCGTGCTAAAGTTCAATCTAGTTCCTAGGGCTCTCTGAAGACTACCCCAGAATCTAGAAGTGAACCTAGGATTTCTGTTTGATACAATTGATACTAGCACTCCATGCAGTTTTATAATCTCATTTATGTAAAATCTGGCTAATCTCTCTAAACTATTGTCCATCCGAACTAGCAAAAAGTAAGCAGACTTGCTCAGTCTATCAACTATAACCCATACTGTATCATGACTATTCTGTGTCCTCAGAAGTCTCATCACAAAATTCATAGTTATTCGTTCCCATTTCCACTCTGGTATTGGCAATGGATGTAAAAAACCTGCTAATACTTGATGTTCTGCCTTCACTTACTGACAAGTTAGGCATTTGGAGACAAAATGGGTTACATCCCCTTTTATACCCATCCACCAGTAATGCTCTTTTAGCCCTCTGTACATTTTAGTTCCACCAGGATGCATAGCAAAAGGAGACCCATATGCTTGTTTCATAATGATCTGTCTCAATTCCACATCATTAGGAACACACATTCTGCCCTGATGTAGCAATAAACCATCATCTCTCATAAAGAATTCAGGTTTCTTGCCCTGTTGGACTTCTTTCAGTAGCTTCTGACATTTTTCATCATTCTGAATAGCCATTCTGATCTGATCAATCAACACTGGCTGTATATGCCATGCAACTACTGTCTGTCTCTCATTATCAATCTCCAAACTAGCATGCTGTGCTTTCAACTCATGTACCATGGACAAAGGAGAAACTCTGAGACTTGTCATAGTCTTACGACTTAAGGCGTCAACCACCACATTTGCTTTCCCTAGCTGATAATCTATTAAGCAATCATAGTCTTTAATCAGTTCTAACCATCTCCTCTATCTCAAATTCAATTCCTTCTGAGTGCCCAAATACTTCAAACTCTTGTGATCTGTGTAGATATAACACTTCTCCCCATATAAGTAATGTCTCCAGATCTTAAGAGCAAATACAATAGCTGCTAGCTCCAATTCATGTGTCGGATAGTTCCTCTCATGCGGCTACAGCTGGCGTGATGCATAAGCAATGACATTCCAATCTTGCATCAGTACACAGCCTAACCCATTATGAGAACTATCACCATAAACTGTGTATTCCTTACCCGGTGTAGGTAAAGTAAGGACTGGAGCTTCAGTCAAACACCTCTTACTCATCAAAAATCTGCTGACATTTATCCGTCCACTGAAATTTTACATCTTTCCAAAGCAGCTTGGTCAGTGGAGAAGCCAACATAGAAAACCCTTTCACAAATCGATGGTAATATCCAACTAAACCCAGAAAACTATGAATTTCTGTAATATTCCTGGGTGGCTTCCAATTAAGGATAGCTTCTACCTTGCTGGAATCTACCTTGATTCCTTCAGCTGACACAACATGTTCCAAGAAAGAGATTTCTTTCAACCAAAATTCACATTTCGACAATTTGGCATATAGCTGTTTCTCCCTTAAGGTCTGTAGTATAATCCGCAGATGTCTGTCATGCTCCTCTGCATTCCTTGAATATATCAAAATGTCATCAATAAACACCACCACAAACTAGTCGAGATATAGTCTGAAGATAGCGTTCATCAGATCCATAAAAGCAGCTGGAGCATTAGTTAACCCGAATGGAATTACAAGAAACTCATAGTGGCCATATCGAGTTCTAAAAGTAGTTTTTGGAATACTCTGCTCTTACACTTTTAACTAATAATAACCAGATCGCAAATCAATTTTGGAGAATACAGCTGCACCCTTCAATTGATCAAATAGATCATCAATGCGAGGCAATGGATATCTATTCTTTATTGTCACCTTATTCAACTGCTGGTAGTCAATACATAAGTGGAGAGTGCCATCTTTCTTCTTAACAAACAATACTGGTGCTCCCCAAGGTGACACACTAGGGCAGATGAAGCCCTTTTTAAGTAGTTCTTGAAATTGTACCTTCAACTCCTTCAACTCTGCTGGTGCCATTTTGTATGGTGTTATGGAGATTGGATCCACACCAGGCATAATATTAATCTCAAACTGCATTTCTCTCTCTGGAGGTAATCCTAGCAATTCATCAGGAAACACATTTGGAAAGTCATATATTATTGGAATGTCCCTTAATGCTGGACTCCCCACTTGGGTGTCTACCACATGTGCTAAGTATGCTTCGCACCCCTTTCAAATAATTTTTCTGGCTAGTGCAGCCGAAATGATGTTTGATGGCAATAGCTTCCTCTCCCCATGTATTATTACATCACTGTACTGAGGGAGACCAAAAGTGACTGTCTTTAGTCTACAGTCAATCATGGCGTGATGCCTGGCTAACCAATCCATGCCCAAGATGATATCATAATCTCTGAAGGGCATTTCAATGAGATCAGATAGAAGAGTATGTCCTTGGATCACCAAAGGACAATCCCTATACATTCTATTGACCCTAACCTCTTATCCTAGTGGACTTGTTACTAGCACCTCAAAGTCCATTTTCACACACGGAATAGCAATGCAATCAATGATGCTAGTACTCACATAGGAGTGGGTAGAACCCGGATCAAATAACACAAACACATCTTGATTAAAAGTGAAGGAATGGAAGCATGAAAAACACAAGTTTATACCATTGAATTCAAAAATTTTCACCTAGGGTCACATGCATCGTGCAAGATTTATTTTTATCTATTTGATTTCAATGATAAACAACATATTAAAACTCTTTTAATATGTTTTTGGATCTGTATTTGTCATTTAAGATTTTAAAATTAATCAGATTAATTTTAGAACCCTAGATTAAATCAAGAACGATTACACTAACCTCTTGATGCACTACAGCGTGTCTGCGCCTTTGAGATTTGTCTTCAGGATACCAAATGTTATCCCTCTAGCTTGTCCACACCAAGAACACCTATGGCAGCCCTTGAACAGCTTCTAAAGCTTTTTCTATTAATTAGAAATTCAAGTTCTGTCTTTTAAGAGACTAGAGATGTAAACAGAAATAATTTCTAGTGTTCTTAATTCAAGAGATTGATGGCTAATCTCTTTGAATTGATGAGAGATGAAGAAGAATAGATGGACAGCCTCAAAATGGCGTGATAAAGGAGAGGAGTGGCTGCTAGTTGATTTTCTTTTTCATAATAACACTTATATAGCTAGGTTAACACATTAAACCCTTGCCACATGTCACCCTTTGATTAGCTCTAGGTTTAAGTGACCCAATCACATTGTGCTAAGTGTCAAACCTATATTTAATCTTGATTTTAATCACCTTAGATGATTAAAAAATATTTGGCTAGCTTATGTGTAATCCCATGTGTCACCATCTCATGGTGCCATGTGTCACAATGTGAAATGACCAAAATGCCCCTGTGTCTTAATTTTGAGTTCTTAACCCAAAATAATTATTTTCTTCTTCTAATTTATATCAAATATAAATTAATTAATTAATCTCTATAAATTAATTTCTCATTAATTAAATTCATATTTAAACACTTTAAATATAAATTTAACTTATACTATACATCCAATAATCTAGATTTGGTTTCAATTCATGCTAGGGACTTTGCAATTTAATTGCAAACTAAACCTATTTAATTAATCAATTAAACTCTTTAATTAATTAATTAAATCATATTTAAATAGGTGATAACTTGTGTATGTGTGTGACTTATTAGGCTCATCACTAATTGGCGATGAGACATGATATCAACTCTTAATATCATCAGAACTCTTTCTTACCATAAATGATTTCTCTAAATCATTTTATGAACCTCATAGACCATGGTTAACACCTAGCATAGCATGCCATGGCCACCCAATTAGTAATAAGGTTTACCTTAAATGAACCTATAATCATATGTTACCATGCACTAGAATCTCTCTGTTACAAAATCCCAACTCAAGCTGGAGTCATGGTTTATGTCAAGCTCCATTTGCTTTGAATATTATGTTTTCTTTTAATTCCAGTTCTTGATTAAAAAGATTTTCTCATCAGAAACTTTTTTCTGAATAAATCTATCTGTCTGGCCAGAACTTGAAACATCAAGAACAATTAAATGAACATAGGATTTTAACTCTATTTACTTAGAGAGCAGATTCCATCTTGATCAACACCTACCTCCATATATAACTAGTAGCCAACAGGATGCCCATATACCCATACATAGTACAAGTATGAAAGCGTTATCAAACTCAAACTACCTATATACAAAATAAGCTGTGCTATCTCAGTCTAAAGATTATAGGCCGATATGATTTTTGACAAAACATTGACAAGAGTAAACTCCATGTGCTTGTCACAAGTGTCACTGGTTGACTACTTATCATTTATAAGTGCCTACCATGTTTGTTATATGGCATGAGACTCACCATTCCATCTTATTTATATCTCATATAAATAACTTGGGAACAAATATGAATACAATCTTTCTGGATAAGTCATGTCCTTATTATGAAGTATCCTCGATTATGAACCTATTTATGATACTTTATGCTAGAAATATTGTCACTCATATTCTTAACAACTTAAGAATAATATTTCTAACAAAATATCAATGGACCTTTTCTATTACACATAAATATATTATGTAAACAGAAAAGTGGAAATGCCTTTTATTAATAAAAATATGTACAAGATACATACTAAATGATATGCTCTAGGGCATATTACTAACAATCTCCCACTAGCACTTGAGCCATTCATTACAATATCTTAGACCTATCTTCTCAAGATATTGGTCTAACTGAGTCTGTGACATAGGCTTAGTGAATGGATCAGCTGGATTTTCAGCTGATGCTATTTTCTGCATGGCTACATCGCCCCGCCCAACTATTTCTCTGATAATGTGGTAGCGCCTTTCTATGTGTTTGGATTTCTGGTGAGACTGTCACACCCTACCCCTCTGTAAGGCATAACATGATCCCGTAGTATACGTAATGAATTACCAACTTCGCCTACTGATAACCCATTAAATACACTACAAGGGATTTTCAAAAACTTTTCTTACTTCTTTTACAGTGGTGAGCACTATTTACAGGTGTTAAAAACCTTTTTGAACTGAGGTGAATTAACTAACACATTTAGACTATTAGTAATTTCTGTAAAAAATTTTGGCAGAGTGCCCTTCGTAATTTGGATAAAACAATTCTTCAAAAACCTGTAAAAAGCACTTCAATATTTTTCTCAATCTCAAACTCTAGCATAATTCAACACAAATCCACAATAATTTTTCAAAGACTGAGATACAAGAAATATAATACAATTTTTACAAGTCCAAATAACTCATAATTTATTTTACAACTTTAATGTACAATTTTAATTTACAACTGCTCAAAACCAAGAACACTATATACATAGAGTGAACATACATTACAATATAAAATGCTAAATATGGTATACTCAATATACCCGATGATTTCTCGCTGAATGTACTAGCAGCCTAGTCTACTGCCCTATCAGTCTGTCTACCTGCGACAGCAATGAAAAGCTATCGCTGAGTAAAATTTACTCAATGGTGCACAATAACAATTTGAAATGCGATATATAAATCTTTTATCGACAGTTCACAAATCAAATGATTCACAATTCCGTTTCACAATTTACAAAATTCACCTAACACAAATTTGATCAAGTAATTGAATAATACCGTTTTGCAAATCAATAACACAATTCGATCAAATAACTGAATAATACCGTTTTGCAAATCAATAACACAATTCGATCAAATAACTGAATAAATACGTTTTTGCAAATCAATAACACAATTCGATCAAATAACTGAATAATACAATGTTGCCAATCGATAACATAATTTAGGCCATGACACAATTTTTCCACACATGCCGTGTTGTACACCACGACAAGACACACTCACCCCAATAATCAAAATCAATGAGGGAGGAAGCTAGCTGAATAATGAGTACTCATCCACACTCACCTTAGACTGGCAAGTCAAAGAGGGAGGAACATAATCACACTCACCCCAGACCGATAAGTCAAAGAGGGAGGAATATAATAACAGTGTCATGCCAAGTGTGAATCAAAACAATTTCAAATCACAATATTTCATACAAACCATAAATCACATTTTATCTCAAAATTTCCATTTGCAAAGTTGGCAACACAATAAGTTCTAAATAATATTCCCAAAACTAAAGAAATCAAAAATTATTCATAACTCATTTCTCCACATAAATTTGCTAGTAAAAGTAGTGAATATAAAAGTATTGTGCACGGACACAATTTAAAACAATAACATACAAATAATTATAGTTTACTTCAATTGAAAATTTCAAAAGAAATAACTATTGTGCACAAACACAATTTAAAACAATACAAATAATCATAATTTATTCCAATTGAAAAATTCAAAAGAATTAATTATTGTCCACAAACCTCTGATAACTGTCTCTTGGCTCTGACTCAGTATTTCCTTCCCCTCCCTGAGTCTTTGCTAACTGAGAAACACAATTTGAAGTGTTTCAGTACTCATTTAAACTGTCTCTAACGATAATGCTTGATAATTAATTCACTGAATTCATTTATTCGCTTAGTCAACCTACTATGTCGACCCTTGGTACATTCTAGGTAATTTAGGTTTTCATGTCATTAATATATCACATTCGATAGTCTTTTAGGGTTGGTACATGTTACCAAATTCATTTCCGTGTATACTGCATTTTCTTGCGATTTGCTGGACTCCGGGATACTAGTTTGACCTAGCCGGACGACCTAGTTCCCTTGGTTTTCGGGTTTCGGTCAAAACTACAAACTTGTAGATCTATGTCTTATGGAACGCGAGGCAAAATTTCAGGTCATTCTGAATTATGTAGACCAAGTTATGGTCATTTTACTATTGCTGGTCAAATTGCATCAAAATTGGTCACTTTAGGTCATTTTATGTCAATTTTGGTTCGGCCAGTTTTTGGACCCGAACTTGTACAAGATGTTTGACTTGCTTATGGTCATTTATGGGCTTTGGTGTCTTCATAATACTTGTAGATATGGGTCTTAACTATTCATGGTCAAAATTTCAGGTCAATTGGACCTGTTTTGAGTGAGTTATGGCCTAAACATTAACTGCTGCCCAAATGGTCAATTTTCAGGCCTTATTTGCACTTAATCCGGATTTGGTCATTTTTCAAGCTACCTTGCAAGCAGAATTTTGGCAAGCTTCCTTCATGAAAGTTGGCACATTTTGTGCCTAGTTTCACCTCCAATTTGTCTCATACCAATTGGAGCCACACACTTAAAGTTATAGGCCTAAAACACAAACTGCCTTATTGAAATTCTTGCATACATATCAAACATCACTTTTAACACTCACCAAACTTAACATTCAAACTAATTCTTGTTGTACCATGACCTAAACATAATTCACAACACATTATAGGTCATTTTGGCAGCTTACAATTACATTCAATGTGCACCAACAAGTGCAGAATTTGCCCAACTCAATTTACAATAATTTAACTCCATAACCAAGCTCATTCACATGTCTAACCTTCACACTACTATACATACATTCAAACTGCCATAACAACCAACACATTTTAACATCATTATTCCATAAACCAAGCATGAATTCCAGCATTCTTCAAGGGTTAGCAAACTGCCACAATGGTACACTTACATTCCATTACTTTCCAAGCTTTAATTTCATTTTACATTTACATATACTAAGTATACATCACCTAAACAATTTCCTGCACAATATACATTTAATCAATCATTTAATTCACCATTTACAAGCACAAATAAACTGCCTTCAAAGTGTTTCCATGGCTGCCAAAAGTACACTTCTCCATTTAAACATCAAACCTCAAAAATTTCTCCATAATTCAAACACCCATAACATCCTTACAAACTTTAATTAAACAATAATCAAAAACACAAACTTACCACTTTGGAAATTCTTCAAAACCTCACCAAAAATTCTCTTTCTTGCTTCCTACATGCTGCCCATGATGTGTAGAACAAGTTTAATGAAGAACAATTGGAGAAATTGTGGCTTGATCATTAGGAGTGGAGCTTGCATGCAAGGTGTGGCCATGGTGGACAATGGAGAGAAAATTCAATTTGGCAAAGTGAGGATTTGAGAGGAAGAAGAAGACATTAGTTGAGTAATCTACCCACTTAGTGAATTTTTAATTCCCTTAGTGGTCCACTCACCTTAATTAAATCATATTATATGTTTTAATTGATAATTACTCCATTTACCCTCCATTTTTGCTATTTACATTAGGTACCCCTAAATTAATTTTTCATTATATTTTCCAAGTGTAATATTATTTATTTTTAATGGACATTTAGGTCAAAAGACAATTCAGGATGTCAAATGACCACAATGCCTCTGTTCGGGTTGCATTCTAGATTTTTCGGTAACACTGGGTTTTGTCCGTTTTTCGATTTCTCACTTTTCTTTGTACTAATTATTTAATTTTTCTTGATATTTCTAATGGTATTTGTACTTCAACTGGTGTCTATTTAAATCCTAAAAATATTTTCCAGGGTTTCCCGTGGTCCAGGGCTAGTCAACGGTCCACGCCGTGACTTCCCGGTGCGGTCACCCATCGCTAGGGTTTTCTAAGCTTAACTTGGTTACATTTCTTTGCTATTATTTTTCCTTTGTTTTTCTTGTATTTTCTTTTCTTGTATTTCATTATTTAATGTCTCCTCACTCATATCGAAGTGTAGTTCTAGGCATCCTAGCTGTCCGGACAACATTGGTCACCGGAACAGTAGAACGCATTACCGAACATAGGGGTGTTACGGAGACCTTGGTTCCTTAGCCTGTATGACTACTCCATTGTTGTCACAGTGTAGTGGAACTGCTGACTCAATGGAAGGAACTACTGCAAGTTCTGTAACAAACTTCTTTATCCAGCGACTTCCTTTGCAACATCGATCCGAATATACTCACCTCTGTAGTGGAATCTGCGATCGTGCTTTGTTTGGAACTCTTCCAAGATTGCACCTCCATTACAAATGAACACATATCCAGAGGTAGACTTTCTATCATCGATATCTGATTGGAAATCAGAATCAGTATAACCATCCAATTGCAAGTCTCCACCTCCATAAATCAAGAATAAATCCTTAGTTCTTCTCAAGTACTTAAGGATATTCTTGACGACTATCGATGTTCCAAACACGGATTGGATTGATACCGCTAGTCAAACTAACGACATATGCGATATCAGGCCTATTACACAACATTGCATACATTAAACTTCCAATAGCGAAGCATATGGAATTACGGCCATCTTATCTCTTTCTTGGTTATGCGTGGAGACATCTCTTTAGAAAGGTGGATACCATGTCTCACTTGGTAACAATCCTCTCTTGGAATCAAGCATGTTAAACCTCTTTAACACCTTTTCCAAGTATAGACTTTGAGATAAACCAATTATTCTTTTCGCTCTATCTCTATATATGCGAATCCCAAGAATATAGGTTGCCTCCCCTAAGTCTTTCATGGAGAATATATTTGACAACCATACCTTTATAGTGGTCAACATACTTGTGTCATTACCCATCAACAGTATGTCATCCACATATAAGACAAGGAAAGTGATAGCACTGTCACTAACCTTCTTATATACACATGGCTCATCCTCATTTTTGATAAAACTAAAGGATTTAATGGCTTCATCAAAACGGATGTTCCAACTCCTCGAAGCTTGTTTCAACCCATAAATGGATCGCTTTAGCTTGCATACCTTGGAACCATCTTGGGATTCAAAACCCCTAGGTTGTTCCATGAAAATGTTTTCTTCAATGTATCCATTGAGAAAAGCTGTTTTGACATCCATCTGCCAAATATGATAATCATAGTATGCAGCTATTGCTAATAAAATCCTAATTGATTTAAGCATGGCAACAGGCGAGAAAGTCTCCTCATAATCGACTCCTTGCCTTTGGTGAAACCCTTTCACTACTAGCCTTGCCTTGTAGGTCTCTACCTTTCCATCAGAACCAATTTTCTTCTTGAAAACCCATTTGTTCCCTATAGGTACAATACCTTCAGGTGGGTCAACAAGATCCCAAACTTGATTCTTATACATGGAATCAATCTCGGATTTCATAGCATCAATCCATTTTTTTTGAAGAGTCTATATCTGATATAGCTTCTTCATAGGTAAGTGGATCATCTCCGTGATCTACTTCTTCATGAATAGACAACTCTTGTTCTTCTTCATAAAGAAAACCATATCTCACTGGTGGGTGAGATACCCTGGTTGTTCTACAAGGAACAGCTGTAGATGTTTCCTCAATAGGTATAGGTTGACTAGATGGATCTATATCCATCTGATCTGTTGGTTGGTCAGAATTCTCCAATTCTAACTCTATTTGCCTTCCTTTGCCTCCTTCTTGAATAAACTGTTGTTCAAGAAATGTGGAATCTTTACTTATCACAACCTTTTGTGAAGTAGGCAAATAAAAATAATATCCAAAACTATCTTTTGGATATCCAACAAATCGACCTTTTTCTGATCTGGTCTCTAATTTATCAGTGTTCAGCTTTTTGAAATAACCTGGACAACCCCAAATCTTAACATGCTTAAGACTTGGTTTTCTTCCATGCCATATCTCATAAGGTGTGGAAGAAAGCGATTTTGATGGAATCCTATTCGAATATACAAAGTGATTCTAATGCAAATCCCCAAAGAAGATTAGCATATCGGTATAGCTCATCATACTACGTACCATATCCAATAAGTACGATTTCTCCTTCCGGATACACCATTCATTGTGGCATTTACGGAGGTTAGCTGAGAAACAATGCCATGCTCTCTCAAGTATTCATCAAATTCAGAACTCAAATATTCACCTCCACGATCTGATCGAAGAGCTTTAATACTCTTTCCTGTTTGATTTTCTACTTCAGATTTAAATTCTTTAAACTTTTCAAAGGATTCATGTTTGTATTTCGTCAAATACAAATACCCAAATCTTGATTTATCATCAGTAAAGGTAATAAAATAATGAAAGCCCCCTCTAGCCATGTCTTTAAATGGACGACATACATCACTATATATTAGTTCCAAAATATTTTTAGCTCTTAGCCCTTGTCCAACAAAGGGTGATCTAGTCATTTTGCCCTGAAGGCAAGATTCACAAGTTGGAGTAGGCTCAGAGCCTAATAAGGATAGAATCCCCATTTTCTTCAGTTTTGCAATCTTATCTTCTGCAACATGACATAACCTTAAGTGCCAAATATATTTTGAACTTGAGTTGGTTTTCACCATGGTATTGCATTCTTTTAGATTGCTATACTCTGGCCAGTGGAAACACTTTTTTACTGGCAATGGAACACTTTCCAGTTGGCAGTGGAAACACTTTCCTTTGCCTTTGTCAGCTTTGGTCTTCCTTTTCTGTTTAGCTATTTTCTTGGAAGGACCAGGAATCTGAGATTTCTTTTTCTTATTGCCCTTCTTCTTATTGGACTTTCCAGTGAAGAAGAAGCAATCAAAGCTACCTCTTTTCCTTTATTGCGGCATATTCTTTTGGGCAATAACCAACATGTTGAGTAAACCGGCTAAGGTGCATTCTGTTGAGTCACATGGAAATTTGTCACAAAATTCCCAAAAGACTCGGGAAGGTGAAGGATCAAGGATCAAATCCGTCTGTAGTTGGAAATCCATGTTGAAGTCAAGATGTTCCAATTGCTCAATCAGCGAATCATCTTGTGGACATGATCCCCAACATTACATCCCTCGGACATCCTCATCTGAAATAGCTATCTAGATATCTCATGCCTAGCATTCTCTTGTGGTCACCATACAACTCTTGTAAGTGAAGGAGGATCTCACTCGCACTCAACATGTTCTCATGCTGCTTTTGTAACTCATTACTCATGGAAGCAAGCATGTAACACTTAGCTCTCATATCATGCTCCTTCCACTTATCCAAAGTTTCATGTTGCTCTTATGTGGCCTCTGGAGGTAAGGGACTAGGAACATTTGAATCTAGAACATATCCTATATCTTCAAGCATCAGGACAAGTTTCAAATTTCTTAGCCAATCAGACAGTTAGGTCACATCAGCGATTGCTATCAAGTATGCTTGCAAGGATATTGGATGGTGGTGGTTGTTCTGTTTTCATTTTTATTAGAAAATTAATTGCAGAAAATAACCAAATTAATTAGTAAATGTATCATGTAATTAACCAAAATGATTATGGTCTTTTAATCAAATTGGTCCTCCCACTAACTTAGCGAATCCTACACTTCCAAAGTAGAAAACAAAAATCCTAGTTGGATGGATTTCTAGTAGGTTATTGAATTCTTATAATTCTATTGATCATCCTCAGGTATATCCATTATTGGAATTACAATAAACTATAAGTGAGCAACTCCTTGCCCATCACATCTCATGTGAGGTTCAATCCTTTACCTAGCCCCTAATGCTCAAAATCTCAGGTACATCCATTATTGACTTATCTTGCATTAGTTAAGTTGATCCCATTGAGCCAGTAATTATGCAAATAATTTTAATGTCCTCAGGTACATCCAATATTGGCCACTAAACTATTTACATATTTACAAAATCTCATGCTTAACAATTATTCTTAAGAAAATCTCTTAAATTAATTGCATCTTATGCAACTATTTAAAATTTCTTAAAATAATTGCCCCAATGGAGGGCCTATGTTATAACTACTTTAATTATAGCATTTTCAACTTAATCATTTGTTTGAAAGATTTTATGGTCATTCTAATTACTATTAAGGTCTAACTTTGCACATTATCTATTTGGCATGCATATATCATATAATTGCATACATTCCCATACATCTCATGCATTCATGGATAAGCAGTAAATATGGTATGATCATGAACTTTCTAAGGGATTCAATTATGAGCCACCAAGAATTGAATCAGGGCATTCCTAGGTGCATTTCATTTATTCATTTTACAAGAGTTGTTGAAGAAGTACATAATCAACACTTGATCTTGAATTCCTCCCACTGGTCCCACCAATGCTCTTGACCTCCTTGAACTTCTTGCAATCCAATATTACATAGTAATCCTTGGCATACCAAGGCAAATTTACAAGAACTTAAATAAATGAAATTACAGCCCAAAAATTATTACAAACTTAATAATACATGCCCAAAATAAATTAAAATAAATTAATTAATTTACAATCCCAAAGAAACATAAAAGAAATAAATCCAATCACATTGGTCTTTTATAGTCCATGATCATCCATCATGCATATCACAATTTAACAATTAAATAAAATATACATACTTAATTAAAATATATTAAATTATATTCAACTTAAAAATCATGATTTGAATATGATTCAAATAAATTTAAAAATTCAGATTTGAATCTCATTCAAACAAATTTAAAAATTCAGATTTGAATCACATTCAAACAACTTTAAAAATTCAGATTTGAATCACATTCAAACATTTTTTAAAATATCATATTTGAATCACATTCAAACATTTTTTAAAAAATCAGATCTGAATTTTATTCAATCAATTTTAAAAAATCAGATTTAAATATGATTCAAACAACTTTAAAAATTCATATTTGAATCACATTCAAACAACTTTTAAAATTCAGATTTGAATCACATTCAAACAATTTTTAAAATTCTGATTTGAATCATAATTTAATTGTATGATAAAAATTCTAATTAAACAATTTAATTAGACATAAAATGGATCTTAGATCATACAACAATTGCACATTCACCATCCATTTACCTTTGCACACCATTGTGGTGCATCAACCATGCACCATGGTGTTCATCATTTATGCCACCTTGGCTTTGCAACCAGCAATGAACTTTTGATCTCATGATCAAACACACAATTAAATCATATAAACATCAATCTAAATGGCAAGCGTGGTGGCTCGATACCAATTGAAGGCAGGCGTGAAAAACACAAGTTTATATCATTGAATTCAAAAATTTTCACCTAGGGTCACATGCATCATGCAAGATTTATTTTTATCTATTTGATTTCAATGATAAACAACATATTAAAACTCTTTTAATATGTTTTGGATCTGTATTTGCCATTTAAGATTTTAAAATAAAACAGATTAATTTTAGAACCCTAGATTAAATCAAGAACGATTACATTAACCTCTTGATGCACTGCAGCGTGTCTGCGCCTTTGAGATTTGTCTTCAGGACACCAGATGTTGTCCCTCTAGCTTGTCCACACCAAGAACACCTATGGCAGCCCTTGAACAGCTTCTAAAGCCTTTTCTATTAATTAGAAATTCAAGTTCTGCCTTTTAAGAGATTAGAGATGTAAACAGGACACTAGAAACAATTTCTAGTGTTCTTAATTCAAGAGATTGATGGCTAATCTCTTTGAATTGATGAGAGATGAAGAGAAATAGTTGGAGAGGCTCAAAGTGGCGTGACAATTGAGAGGAGAGGCTGCTGGTTATGTTTTCTTTTCATAACCACACTTAAATAGCTAGGTTAACACATTAAACCCTTGCCACATGTCACCCTTTGATTAGCTCTAGGTTTAAGTGACCCAATCACATTGTGCCAAGTGTCAAACCTATATTTAATCTTGATTTTAATCATCTTACATGATTAAAAACATTTGGCAAGCTTATGTGTAATCCCATGTGTCACCATCTCATGGTGCCACGTGTCACAATGAAATGACCAAAATGCCTGTGTCTTAATTTTGAGTTCTTAACCCAAAATAATTATTTTCTTCTTCTAATTAATTTATATCAAATATAAATTAATTAATTAATCTCTATTAATTAATTTCTCATCAATTAAATTCATATTTAAACACTTTAAATATAAATTTAATTTATACTACACATCCAATAATCTAGATTTGGTTTCAAGTCATGCTAGGGACTTTGCAATTTAATTGCAAACCAAATCTATTTAATTAATCAATTAAACTCTTTAATTAATTAATTAAATCATATTTAATTAGGTGATAACTTGTGTATGTGTGTGACTTACTAGGCTCATCACTAATTGGCAATGAGACATGATATCAACTCTTAATATCATTAGAACTCTTTCTTACCATAAATGATTTCTCTAAATCATTTTATGAACCTCATAGACCATGGTTAACACCTAGCATAGCATGCCATGGCCACCCAATTAGTAATAAGGTTTACCTTAAATGAACCTATAATCATATGTTACCATGCACTAGAATCTCTCTGTTACAAAATCCCAACTCAAATTTGAGTCATGGTTTATGTCAAACTCCATTTGCTATGAATATTATGTTCTCTTTTAATTCCAGTTCTTGATTAAAAGATTTTCTCATCGAAACTCTTTTACGAATAAATCTATCTGTCCTGGCCAGGAACTTGAAACATCAAGAACAATTAAATGAACATAGGATTTTATCTCTATTTACTTAGAGGAACAGATTCCATCTTGATCAACACCTATCTCCATATATAACTAGTAAGAGCCAACACATGCCCATATACCCATACATAGTACAAGTATGAAAGCAGTATCAAACTCAAACTACCTATATACAAGATAACCGTGCTATCTCAGGTCTAAAGATTATATGCACTAATATGATTTATGACAAAACATTGACAAGAGTAAACTCCATGTGCTTGTCATAAGTGTCACTGGTTCGGCCTACTTATCATTTATAAGTGCCTATCATGTTTGTTATATGATATGAGACTCACCATTCCATCTTATTTATATCTCATATAAATAACTTGGGAGCAATCATGAATCCAATCTTTCAAGATAAGTCATGTCCTTATTGAGAAGTATCCTCGATTGTGAACCTATTTATGATACTTTGTACCAGAAATATTGTCACTCATATTCTTAACAACTTAAGAATAATATTTCTAACAAAATATCAATGGACCTTTTCTATTACACATAAATATATTATGTAAACGGAAAAGTGAAAATGCCTTTTATTAATAAAATATATACAAGATACATACTAAATGATATGCTCTAGGGCATACTACTAACAATCTCCCACTAGCACTAGAGCCATTCATTACAATACCTTAGACCCATCTTCTCAAGATGTCAGTCAAACTGAGCTTGTGACAAAGGCTTAGTGAATGGATCGGTGAATTTTTCGTGATGTTATTTCTGCATGGCTATATCGCCTTTGCCCAACTATATGTCGATAATGTGGTAGTGCCTTTCTATGTGTTTGGATTTTGGGTGAGACCTTGGTTCCTTAGCAGTATGATTGCTCCATTGTTGTCACGGTGTAATGGAGCCGACTCAATGGAAGGAACTCTGTAAGTTATGTCACGAACTTCTTTATCCAAGCGACTTCTTTTGCGGCATCGATGCGACAATATACTCGACCTCGATGAGTGGAATCTGCGATCGTGCTCTATTTGGAACTCTTCCAATCGATTGTACCTCCATTACAAATGAACACATATCCAGAGGTAGACTTTCTATCATCGATATCGATTGGAAATCGAGAATCGGTATAACCATCCAATTGCAAGTCTCCACCTCCATAAATCAAGAATAAATCCTTAGTTCTTCTCAAGTACTTAAGGATATTCTTGTGACTATCGATGTTCCAAACTGGATTGGATTGATACACGCTAGTCAAACTAACGACATATGTGATATCAGGCCTAGTACACAACATTGCATACATTAAACTTCCAATAGCCAAGCATATGGAATCTGGCCATCTTATCTCTTTCTTGGGTGTCTTTGGAGACATCTCTTTAGAAAGGTGGATACCATGTCTCACTGGTAACAATCCTCTCTTGGAATCAAGCATGTTAAACCTCTTTAACACCTTTTCCAAGTATAGACTTTGGGATAAACCAATTATTCTTTTAGCTCTATCTCTATAGATGCGAATCCTAAGAATATAGGTTGCCTCCCCTAAGTCTTTCATGGAGAATGTATTTGACAACCATACCTTTATAGTCGTCAACATACTGTATCATTACCCATCAACGATATGTCATCCACATATAAGACAAGGAAAGTGATAGCACTGTCACTAACCTTCTTATATACACATGGCTCATCCTCATTTTTGATAAAACCAAAAGATTTAATGGCTTCATCAAAGCGGATGTTCCAACTCCTCGAGCTTGTTTCAACCCATAAATGGATCGCTTTAGCTTGCATACCTTGGAACCATCTTGAGATTCAAATCCCTAGGTTGTTCCATGAAAATGTTTTCTTCAATGTATCCATTGAGAAAAGGCTTTGACATCCATCGCCAAATCTCATAATCATAGTATGCACTATTGCTAATAAAATCCTAATTGAGTTAAGCATGGCAACAGTCGAGAAAGTCTCCTCATAGTCTATTCCTTGCCTTTGGCGAAACCCTTTCGCTACTAGCCTTGCCTTATAGGTCTCTACCTTTCCATCAGAACCAATTTTCTTCTTGAAAACCCATTTGTTCCCTATAGGTACAATACCTTCAGGTGGGTCAACAAGATCCCAAACTTGATTCTTATACATGGAATCAATCTCGGATTTCATAGCATCAATCCATTTTGAAGAGTCTATATCTGATATAGCTTCTTCATAGGTAAGTGGATCATCTCCATGATCTACTTCTTCATGAGTAGACAACTCTTGTTCTTCTTCATGAAGAAAACCATATCTCAGCGGTGGGTGAGATACCTCGGTTGTTCTACGAGGAACAGCTGTAGATGTTTCATCAATGAGTATAGGTTGACTAGATGGATCTATATCCATCTGATCTGTTGGTTGGTCAGAATTCTCCAATTCTAATTCTATTTGCCTTCCTTTGCCTCCTTCTTGAACAAACTGTTGTTCAAGAAATGTGGCATCTCTACTTATCACAACCTTTTGTGAAGTAGGCAAATAAAAATAATATCCAAAACTATTTTTTGGATATCCAACAAATCGACCTCTTTCTGATCTGGTCTCCAATTTATCAGTGTTCAGCTTTTTGATATAAGCTGGACAACCCCAAATCTTAACATGCTTAAGACTTGGTTTTCTTCCATGCCATATCTCATAAGGTGTGGAAGAAACTGATTTTGATGGAATCCTATTCAGAACATACAAAGCTGATTCTAATGCAAACCCCCAAAAGAAGATTGGCATATCAGTATAGCTCATCATACTACGTACCATATCCAATAGGGTACAATTTCTCCTTTCAGATACACCATTTAGTTGTGGCGTTCCTGGAGGAGTCAGCTGAGAAACAATGCCATGCTCTCTCAAGTATTCATCAAATTCAGTACTCAAATATTCACCTCCACGATCTGATCGAAGAGCTTTAATACTTTTTCCTGTTTGATTTTCTACTTCAGATTTAAATTCCTTAAACTTTTCAAAGGATTCATGTTTGTATTTCATCAAATACAAATACCCAAACCTTGATTTATCATCAGTAAAGGTAATAAAATAATGAAAGCCCCCTCTAGCCATTTCTTTAAACGGACCACATACATCACTATGTATTAGTTCCAAAATATTTTCAGCTCTTAGCCCTTGTCCAACAAAGGGTGATCTAGTCATTTTGCCTTGAAGGCAAGATTCACAAGTTGGAGTAGGCTCAGAGCCCAATGAGGATAGAATCCCCATTTTCTCCAATTTTGCAATCCTATCTTCTGCAATATGACATAACCTTAAGTGCCAAATATATTTTGAACTTGAGTTGCTTTTCACCATGGCATTGCATTCATTTAGATTACTATACTCTGGCCAATGGAAACACTTTCTTACTGGCAATGGAAACACTTTCACGTTAGCAATGGAAACACTTTCCTGTTGGCAGTGGAAACACTTTCCTTTGCCATTGTCAGCTTTGGTCTTCCCTTTCTGTTTAGCTATTTTCTTGGAAGTACCATGGAACTGAAGTTTCTTTTTCATATTGCCCTTCTTCTTGTTGGAATTTCCAGTAAGAAGATGCAACCAAAGCTACCTCTTTTCCTTTATTGCACGGCATATTCTTTTGTGCAATAACCACATGTTGAGTAAACCAGCTAAGGTGCATTCTTGTTTAGTCATATGGAAATTTGTCACAAAATTCCCAAAGACTCGGGAAGGATGAAGGATCAAATCCGTTTGTAATTGGAAATCCATGTTGAAGTCAAGATGTTCCAACTGCTCAAACAGCCGAATCATCTTGTGGACATGATCCCCAACATTCTGTCCCTTAGACATCCTCATACGGAATAGCTGTCTAGATATCTCATACCTAGCATTCTCTTTGTGCTCACCATACAACTCTTGTAGGTGAAGGAGGATCTCACTAGCAATCTGTATGTTCTAATGTTGCTACTGTAACTCATTACTCATGGAAGCAAGCATGTAACACTTAGCTCTCATAACATGCTCCTTCCACTTGTCCAAAGTTTCATGTTCCTCTTGTGTGGCCTTTGGAGGTAAGGGACCAGGAACATTTGAATCTAGAACATATCCTATATGTTCAAGGTTCAGGACAAGTTTCAAATTTCTTAGCCAATCGCATGATTAGGTCCTGTCAACCTGTTGTGATCAAGTATGCTTGCAAGGATATTGGATGGTGGTGGTTGTTTTGTGCTCATTTTTATCAGAAAATTAACTGCAGAAAATAACCAGATTAATTAGTAAATGTATCATGTAATTAACCAAAATGATTATGGTCTTTTAATCAAATTGGTCCTCCCACTAACTTAGCAAATCCTACACTTCCAAAGTAGAAAACGGAAATCCTAGTTGGATGGATTTCTAGTGGGTGATTGAATTCTTATAATTCTATTGATCATCTTCAGGTACATCCATTATTGGAATTACAATAAACTATAAGTGAGCAACTCCTTGCCCATCACATCTCATGTGAGGTTCAATCCTTTACCTAGCCCCTAATGCTCAAAATCTCAGGTACATCCATTATTGACTTATCTTGCATTAGTTAAGTTGATCCCATTGAGCCAGTAATTATGCAAATAATTTTAATGTCCTCAGGTACATCCAATATTGGCCACCAAACCATTTACATATTTACAACATCTCATGCTTAACAATTATTCTTAAGAAAATCTCTTAAATTAATTGCATCTCATGCAACTATTTAAAATTTCTTAAAATAATTGCCCCAATGGAGGGCTTATGTTATAATTACTTTAATTATAGCATTTCCAACTTAATCATTTGTTTGGAAGATTTTATAGCCATCCTAATTACTATTAAGGTCTCACTTTGTACATTATCCATTTAGCATGCATATATCATATAATTGCATACATTTCCATACATCTCATGCATTCATGGATAAGCGATAAATATGGTATGATCATGGACTTTCTAAGGGATTCAATTGAGCCACCAAGAATTGAATCAGGGCATTCCTAGGTGCATTTCATTCATTCATTTTACAAGAGTTGCTGAAGGAGTACATAATCAACACTTGATATTGAATTCCTCCCACGGTCCCACCAATGCTCTTGACCTCCTTGAACTTCTTGCAATCCAATATTACATAGTAATCCTTGACATACCAAGAATTTACAAGAACTTAAATAAATGAAATTACAACCCAAAATATTATTACAAACTTAATAATACATGCCCAAAATAAATTAAAATTAATTAATTAATTTACAATCCCAAAGAAACATAAAAGAAATAAATCCAATCACATTGGTCTTTTATAGTCCATGATCATCCATCATGCATATCACTATTTAACAATTAAATAAAACATACATACTTAAATTAAATTGAATATCTCATATTCAACTTAAAAATCAGATTTGAATATGATTCAAATAAATTTAAAAATTCAGATTTGAATCTCATTCAAACAAATTTAAAAATTGATTTGAATCACATTCAAACAACTTCAAAAATTCAGATTTGAATCACATTCAAACATTTTTAAAAATCAGAGTTGAATCACATTCAAATATTTTTTTAAAAATCAGATCTGAATTTTATTGAATCAATTTTAAAAAATCAGATTTAAATATGATTCAAACAACTTTAAAAATTCAGATTTGAATCACATTCAAACAACCTTTAAAATTCAGATTTGAATCACATTCAAACATTTTTAAAATTCTGATTTGAATTATAATTTAATTGTGTGATTAAAACAACTAATTAAACACTTTAATTAGTCAAAGAATAGGCCTTAGATCATACAACAATTGCAGAATTAAAAGCCAAACCTTGAACCACCCATGGAACCATTGTTGCGCCACCAATGGTGGCTTCACCATGTGTAACGCCACATCTCATGATCCAACCAGCAATGAATCTCTTGATCTCATGATCAAACACACAATTAAATTATATAATCAACAATCTAAATGGCAAATATAGTGGCTCGATACCAAATTGAAGGCAGGCGCGAAAAACACAAGATTATACCATTGAATTCAAAAATTTTCACCTAGGGTCACATGCACCATGCAAGATTTATTTTTATCTATTTGATTTCAATGATAAACAACATATTAAAACTCTTTTAATATGTTTTTGGATCTGTATTTGCCATTTAAAATTTTAAAATTAATCACATTAATTTTAGAACCCTAGATTAAATCAAGAACGATTACACTCACCTCTTGATGTCTTTGCGGTGTCTGCGCCTTTGAGATTCGTCTTCAGGACACCAGATGTTGTCCCTCTAGCTTGTCCACACCAAGAACACCTATGGCAGCCCTTGAACAGCTTCTAAAGCCTTTTCTATTAATTAGAAATTCAAGTTCTGCCTTTTAAGAGATTAGAGATGTAAACAGGACACTAGAAACAATTTCTAGTGTTCTTAATTCAAGAGATTGAGGGCTAATCTCTTTGAATTGATGAGAGATGAAGAGAAATAGATGGAGAGGCTCAAAGTGGCGTGAAAATTGAGAGGAGGCTGCTGGGGATGTTTTCGTTTCATAACCACACTTAAATAGCTAGGTTAACACATTAAACCCTTGCCACATCTCACCCTTTGATTAGCTCTAGGTTTAAGTGACCCAATCACATTGTGCCAAGTGTCAAACCTATATTTAATCTTGATTTTAATCATCTTACATGATTAAAAAACATTTGGCAAGCTTATGTGTAATCCCATGTGTCACCATCTCATGGTGCCACGTGTCACAATGCAAAATGACCAAAATGCCCCTGTGTCTTAATTTTGAGTTCTTAACCCAAAATAATTATTTTCTTCTTCTAATTAATTTATATCAAATATAAATTAATTAATTAATCTCTATTAATTAATTTCTCATCAATTAAATTCATATTTAAACACTTTAAATATAAATTTAATTTATACTACACATCCAATAATCTAGATTTGGTTTCAAGTCATGCTAGGGACTTTGCAATTTAATTGCAAACCAAATCTATTTAATTAATCAATTAAACTCTTTAATTAATTAATTAAATCATATTTAATTAGGTGATAACTTGTGTATGTGTGTGACTTACTAGGCTCATCACTAATTGGCAATGAGACATGATATCAACTCTTAATATCATTAGAACTCTTTCTTACCATAAATGATTTCTCTAAATCATTTTATGAACCTCATAGACCATGGTTAACACCTAGCATAGCATGCCATGGCCACCCAATTAGTAATAAGGTTTACCTTAAATGAACCTATAATCATATGTTACCATGCACTAGAATCTCTCTGCTACAAAATCCCAACTCAATTTGAGTCATGGTTTATGTCAAACTCCATTTGCTATGAATATTATGTTCTCTTTTAATTCAGTTCTTGATTAAAAGATTTTCTCATCGAAACTCTTTTACGAATAAATCTATCTGTCTGGCCAGAACTTGAAACATCAAGAACAATTAAATGAACATAGGATTTTATCTCTATTTACTTAGAGAACAGATTCCATCTTGATCAACACCTATCTCCATATATAACTAGTAAGAGCCAACACATGCCCATATACCCATACATAGTACAAGTATGAAAGCGATATCAAACTCAAACTACCTATATACAAGATAACCGTGCTATCTCAGGTCTAAAGATTATATGCACTAATATGATTTATGACAAAACATTGACAAGAGTAAACTCCATGTGCTTGTCATAAGTGTCACTGGTTCGGCCTACTTATCATTTATAAGTGCCTATCATGTTTGTTATATGACATGAGACTCACCATTCCATCTTATTTATATCTCACATAAATAACTTGGGAACAAACATGAATACAATCTTTCTGGATAAGTCATGTCCTTATTATGAAGTATCATCGATTGTGAACCTGTTTATGATACTTTGTGCTAGAAATATTGTCACTCATATTCTTAACAACTTAAGAATAATATTTCTAACAAAATATCAATGGACCTTTTCTATTACACATAAATATATTATGTAAACGGAAAAGTGAAAATGCCTTTTATTAATAAAATATATACAAGATACATACTAAATGATATGCTCTAGGGCATACTACTAACACAAATAACACAAACACATCTTGATTAAAAGTGAAGGAATGGAAGCATGAAAAACACAAGTTTATACCATTGAATTCAAAAATTTTCACCTAGGGTCACATGCATCGTGCAAGATTTATTTTTATCTATTTGATTTCAATGATAAACAACATATTAAAACTCTTTTAATATGTTTTTGGATCTGTATTTGTCATTTAAGATTTTAAAATTAATCAGATTAATTTTAGAACCCTAGATTAAATCAATAACGATTACACTAACCTCTTGATGCACTACAGCGTGTCTGCGCCTTTGAGATTTGTCTTCAGGATACCAAATGTTATCCCTCTAGCTTGTCCACACCAAGAACACCTATGGCAGCCCTTGAACAGCTTCTAAAGCTTTTTCTATTAATTAGAAATTCAAGTTCTGTCTTTTAAGAGACTAGAGATGTAAACAGGACACTAGAAATAATTTCTAGTGTTCTTAATTCAAGAGATTGATGGCTAATCTCTTTGAATTGATGAGAGATGAAGAAGAATAGATGGACAGCCTCAAAATGGCGTGATAAAGGAGAGGAGTGGCTGCTAGTTGTTTTTCTTTTTCATAATAACACTTATATAGCTAGGTTAACACATTAAACCCTTGCCACATGTCACCCTTTGATTAGCTCTAGGTTTAAGTGACCCAATCACATTGTGCTAAGTGTCAAACCTATATTTAATCTTGATTTTAATCACCTTAGATGATTAAAAAACATTTGGCAAGCTTATGTGTAATCCCATGTGTCACCATCTCATGGTGCCACGTGTCACAATGTGAAATGACCAAAATGCCCCTGTGTCTTAATTTTGAGTTCTTAACCCAAAATAATTATTTTTCTTCTTCTAATTTATATCAAATATAAATTAATTAATTAATCTCTATAAATTAATTTCTCATTAATTAAATTCATATTTAAACACTTTAAATATAAATTTAACTTATACTATACATCCAATAATCTAGATTTGGTTTCAATTCATGCTAGGGACTTTGCAATTTAATTGCAAACTAAACCTATTTAATTAATCAATTAAACTCTTTAATTAATTAATTAAATCATATTTAAATAGGTGATAACTTGTGTATGTGTGTGACTTATTAGGCTCATCACTAATTGGCGATGAGACATGATATCAACTCTTAATATCATCAGAACTCTTTCTTACCATAAATGATTTCTCTAAATCATTTTATGAACCTCATAGACCATGGTTAACACCTAGCATAGCATGCCATGGCCACCCAATTAGTAATAAGGTTTACCTTAAATGAACCTATAATCATATGTTACCATGCACTAGAATCTCTCTGTTACAAAATCCCAACTCAAGCTGGAGTCATGGTTTATGTCAAACTCCATTTGCTTTGAATATTATGTTTTCTTTTAATTCCAGTTCTTGATTAAAAAGATTTTCTCATCAGAAACTTTTTTCTGAATAAATCTATCTGTCCTGGCCAGGAACTTGAAACATCAAGAACAATTAAATGAACATAGGATTTTAACTCTATTTACTTAGAGGAACAGATTCCATCTTGATCAACACCTACCTCCATATATAACTAGTAGGAGCCAACAGATGCCCATATACCCATACATAGTACAAGTATGAAAGCAGTATCAAACTCAAACTACCTATATACAAAATAACTGTGCTATCTCAGGTCTAAAGATTATAGGCACTGATATGATTTTTGACAAAACATTGACAAGAGTAAACTCCATGTGCTTGTCACAAGTGTCACTGGTTCGGCCTACTTATCATTTATAAGTGCCTACCATGTTTGTTATATGGCATGAGACTCACCATTCCATCTTATTTATATCTCATATAAGTAACTTGGGAACAAATATGAATACAATCTTTCTGGATAAGTCATGTCCTTATTATGAAGTATCCTCGATTATGAACCTATTTATGATACTTTATGCTAGAAATATTGTCACTCATATTCTTAACAACTTAAGAATAATATTTCTAACAAAATATCAATGGACCTTTTCTATTACACATAAATATATTATGTAAACAGAAAAGTGGAAATGCCTTTTATTAATAAAAATATGTACAAGATACATACTAAATGATATGCTCTAGGGCATATTACTAACAATCTCCCACTAGCACTTGAGCCATTCATTACAATATCTTAGACCTATCTTCTCAAGATATTGGTCTAACTGAGTCTGTGACATAGGCTTAGTGAATGGATCAGCTGGATTTTCAGCTGATGCTATTTTCTGCATGGCTACATCGCCCCGCCCAACTATTTCTCTGATAATGTGGTAGCGCCTTTCTATGTGTTTGGATTTCTGGTGAGACTGTCACACCTTACCCCTCTGTAAGGCATAACATGATCCCGTAGTATACGTAATGAATTACCAACTTCGCCATCGATAACCCATTAAATACACTACAAGGGATTTTCAAAACTTTTCTTACTTCTTTTACAGTGGTGAGCACTATTTACAGTGTTAAAAACCTTTTGAACCGAGGTGAATTAACTAACACATTTAGACTATTAGTAATTTCTCAAAAAATTTTGGCAGAGAGTGCCCTCCGTAATTTGGATAAAACAATTCTTCAAAAACTCAGAAAAGCACTTCAATATTTTTCACAATCTCAAACTCTAGCATAATTCAACACAAATCCACAATAATTTTTCAAAGACTGAGATACAAGAAATATAATACAATTTTTACAAGTCCAAATAACTAATAATTTATTTTACAACTTTAATGTACAATTTTAATTTACAATCTTCAAAACCAAGAACACTATATACATAGAGTGAACATACATTACAATATAAAATGCTAAATATGGTATACTCAATATACCCGATGATTTCTCGCTGAATGTACTAGCGGCCCTAGTCTCGCCTCTATCGGTCTGTCTACTGCGACAAGAATGAAAAGCTATCGCTGAGTAAAATTTACTCAATGGTGCACAATAACAATTTGAAATGCGATATATAAATCTTTTATCGACAGTTCACAAATCAAATGATTCACAATTCCGTTTCACAATTTACAAAATTCACCTAACACAAATTTGATCAAGTAATTGAATAATACCGTTTTGCAAATCAATAACACAATTCGATCAAATAATCTGAATAATACCGCTTTGCAAATCAATAACACAATTCGATCAAATAATCAATAATACCGCTTTTGCAAATCAATAACACAATTCGATCAAATAATGAATAATACAATGTTGCCAATCGATAACATAATTTAGGCCATGACACAATTTTTTCCACACATGCCGTGTTGTACACCACGACAAGACACACTCACCCCAATAATCGAAATCAATGAGGGAGGAAGCTAGCTGAATAATGAGTACTCATCCACACTCACCTTAGACTGGCAAGTCAAAGAGGGAGGAACATAATCACACTCACCCCAGACTGATAAGTCAAAGAGGGAGGAATATAATTACAGTGTCATGCCAAGTGTGAATCAAAACAATTTCAAATCACAATATTTCATACAAACCATAAATCACATTTTATTTCAAAATTTCCATTTGCAAAGTTGGCAACACAATAAGTTCTAAATAATATTCCCAAAACTAAAGAAATCAAAAATTATTCATAACTCATTTCTCCACATAAATTTGCTAGTAAAAGTAGTGAATATAAAAGTATTGTGCACGGACACAATTTAAAACAATAACATACAAATAATTATAGTTTACTTCAATTGAAAATTTCAAAAGAAATAACTATTGTGCACAAACACAATTTAAAACATTACAAATAATCATAATTTATTCCAATTGAAAAATTCAAAAGAATTAATTATTGTGCACAAACCTCTGATAATCGTCTCTTGGCTCGACTCAAGATTTCCTTCCTCCCTGAGTCTTTGCTAACTGAGAAACACAATTTGAAGTGTTTCAGTACTCATTTAAACTGTCTCTAACGATAATGCTTGATAATTAATTCACTGAATTCATTTATTCGCTTAGTCAACCTACTATGTCGACCCTTGGTACATTCTAGGTAATTTAGGTTTTCATGTCATTAATATATCACATTCAATAGTCTTTTAGGGTTGGTACATGTTACCAAATTCATTTCCGTGTATACTGCATTTTCTTGCGATTTGCTGGACTCCGGGATACTAGTTTGACCTAGCCGGACGACCTAGTTCCCTTGGTTTTCGGGTTTCGGTCAAAACTACAAACTTGTAGATCTATGTCTTATGGAACGCGGGGCAAAATTTCAGGTCATTCTAAATTATGTAGACCAAGTTATGGTCATTTTACTATTGCTGGTCAAATTGCATCAAAATTGGTCACTTTAGGTCATTTTATGTCAATTTTGGTTCGGCCAGTTTTTGGACCCGAACTTGTACAAGATGTTTGACTTGCTTATGGTCATTTATGGGCTTTGGTGTCTTCATAATACTTGTAGAGTCTTAACTATTCATGGTCAAAATTTCAGGTCAATTGGACCTGTTTTGAGTGAGTTATGGCCTAAACACTAACTGCTGCCCAAATGGTCAATTTTCAGGCCTTATTTGCACTTAATCCGGATTTTGTCATTTTTCAAGCTACCTTGCAAGCAGAATTTTGGCAAGCTTCCTTCATGAAAGTTGGCACATTTTGTGCCTAGTTTCACCTCCAATTTGTCTCATACCAATTGGAGCCACACACTTAAAGTTATAGGCCTAAAACACAAACTGCCTTATTGAAATTCTTGCATACATATCAAACATCACTTTTAACACTCACCAAACTTAACATTCAAACTAATTCTTGTTGTACCATGACCTAAACATAATTCACAACACATTATAGGTCATTTTGGCAGCTTACAATTACATTCAATGTGCACCAACAAGTGCAGAATTTGCCCAACTCAATTTACAATAATTTAACTCCATAACCAAGCTCATTCACATGTCTAACCTTCACACTACTATACATACATTCAAACTGCCATAACAACCAACACATTTTAACATCATTATTCCATAAACCAAGCATGAATTCCAGCATTCTTCAAGGGTTAGCAAACTGCCACAATGGTACACTTACATTCCATTACTTTCCAAGCTTTAATTTCATTTTACATTTACATATACTAAGTATACATCACCTAAACAATTTCCTGCACAATATACATTTAATCAATCATTTAATTCACCATTTACAAGCACAAATAAACTGCCTTCAAAGTGTTTCCATGGCTGCCAAAAGTACACTTCTCCATTTAAACATCAAACCTCAAAAATTTCTCCATAATTCAAACACCCATAACATCCTTACAAACTTTAATTAAACAATAATCAAAAACACAAACTTACCACTTTGGAAATTCTTCAAAACCTCACCAAAAATTCTCTTTCTTGCTTCCTACATGCTGCCCATGATGTGTAGAACAAGTTTAATGAAGAACAATTGGAGAAATTGTGGCTTGATCATTAGGAGTGGAGCTTGCATGCAAGGTGTGGCCATGGTGGACAATGGAGAGAAAATTCAATTCGGAAAAGTGAGGATTTGAGAGGAAGAAGAAGACATTAGTTGAGTAATCTACCCACTTAGTGAATTTTTAATTCCCTTAGTGGTCCACTCACCTTAATTAAATCATATTATATGTTTTAATTGATAATTACTCCATTTACCCTCCATTTTTGCTATTTACATTAGGTACCCCTAAATTAATTTTTCATTATATTTTCCAAGTGTAATATTATTTATTTTTAATGGACATTTAGGTCAAAAGACAATTCAGGATGTCAAATGACCACAATGCCTCTGTTCGGGTTGCATTCTCGATTTTTCGGTAACACCGGGTTTTGTCCGTTTTTCGATTTCTCACTTTTCTTTGTACTAATTATTTAATTTTTCTTGATATTTCTAATGGTATTTGTACTTCAACTGGTGTCTATTTAAATCCTAAAAATATTTTCCAGGGTTTCCCGTGGTCCAGGGCTAGTCAACGGTCCACGCCGTGACTTCCCGGTGCGGTCACCCATCGCTAGGGTTTTCGGCTCGCTTAACTTGGTTACATTTCTTTGCTATTATTTTTCCTTTGTTTTTCTTGTATTTTCTTTTCTTGTATTTCATTATTTAATGTCTCCTCACTCATATCGAAGTGTAGTTCTAGGCATCCTAGCTGTCCGGACAACACTGGTCACCGGAACAGTAGAACGCATTACCGAACATAGGGGTGTTACGGAGACCTTGGTTCCTTAGCCTGTATGACTACTCCATTGTTGTCACAGTGTAGTGGAACTGCTGACTCAATGGAAGGAACTACTGCAAGTTCTGTAACAAACTTCTTTATCCAAACAGCTTCCTTTGCAACATCTGATCCAGCAATATACTCAGCCTCTGTAGTGGAATCTGCAGTCGTGCTTTGTTTGGAACTCTTCCAACTGACTGCACCTCCATTACAAATGAACACATATCCAGAGGTAGACTTTCTATCATCGATATCTGATTGGAAATCAGAATCAGTATAACCATCCAATTGCAAGTCTCCACCTCCATAAATCAAGAATAAATCCTTAGTTCTTCTCAAGTACTTAAGGATATTCTTGATGACTATCCAGTGTTCCAAACCTGGATTGGATTGATACCTGCTAGTCAAACTAACAGCATATGCGATATCCGGCCTATTACACAACATTGCATACATTAAACTTCCAATAGCCGAAGCATATGGAATTCTGGCCATCTTATCTCTTTCTTCAGTTGTCTGTGGAGACATCTCTTTAGAAAGGTGGATACCATGTCTCACTGGTAACAATCCTCTCTTGGAATCAAGCATGTTAAACCTCTTTAACACCTTTTCCAAGTATAGACTTTGGGATAAACCAATTATTCTTTTCGCTCTATCTCTATATATGCGAATCCCAAGAATATAGGTTGCCTCCCCTAAGTCTTTCATGGAGAATGTATTTGACAACCATACCTTTATAGTGGTCAACATACCTGTGTCATTACCCATCAACAGTATGTCATCCACATATAAGACAAGGAAAGTGATAGCACTGTCACTAACCTTCTTATATACACATGGCTCATCCTCATTTTTGATAAAACTAAAGGATTTAATGGCTTCATCAAAACGGATGTTCCAACTCCTCGAAGCTTGTTTCAACCCATAAATGGATCGCTTTAGCTTGCATACCTTGGAACCATCTTGGGATTCAAAACCCCTAGGTTGTTCCATGAAAATGTTTTCTTCAATGTATCCATTGAGAAAAGTCGCTTTGACATCCATCCGCCAAATATGATAATCATAGTATGCACTATTGCTAATAAAATCCTAATTGATTTAAGCATGGCAACAGGCGAGAAAGTCTCCTCATAATCGACTCCTTGCCTTTGGCGAAACCCTTTCACTACTAGCCTTGCCTTGTAGGTCTCTACCTTTCCATCAGAACCAATTTTCTTCTTGAAAACCCATTTGTTCCCTATAGGTACAATACCTTCAGGTGGGTCAACAAGATCCCAAACTTGATTCTTATACATGGAATCAATCTCGGATTTCATAGCATCAATCCATTTTTTTTGAAGAGTCTATATCTGATATAGCTTCTTCATAGGTAAGTGGATCATCTCCGTGATCTACTTCTTCATGAATAGACAACTCTTGTTCTTCTTCATAAAGAAAACCATATCTCACTGGTGGGTGAGATACCCTGGTTGTTCTACAAGGAACAGCTGTAGATGTTTCCTCAATAGGTATAGGTTGACTAGATGGATCTATATCCATCTGATCTGTTGGTTGGTCAGAATTCTCCAATTCTAACTCTATTTGCCTTCCTTTGCCTCCTTCTTGAATAAACTGTTGTTCAAGAAATGTGGAATCTTTACTTATCACAACCTTTTGTGAAGTAGGCAAATAAAAATAATATCCAAAACTATCTTTTGGATATCCAACAAATCGACCTTTTTCTGATCTGGTCTCTAATTTATCAGTGTTCAGCTTTTTGAAATAACCTGGACAACCCCAAATCTTAACATGCTTAAGACTTGGTTTTCTTCCATGCCATATCTCATAAGGTGTGGAAGAAACTGATTTTGATGGAATCCTATTCAGAATATACAAAGCTGATTCTAATGCAAATCCCCAAAAGAAGATTAGCATATCAGTATAGCTCATCATACTACGTACCATATCCAATAGGGTACGATTTCTCCTTTCAGATACACCATTCAGCTGTGGCATTTCTGGAGGAGTCAGCTGAGAAACAATGCCATGCTCTCTCAAGTATTCATCAAATTCAGAACTCAAATATTCACCTCCACGATCTGATCGAAGAGCTTTAATACTCTTTCCTGTTTGATTTTCTACTTCAGATTTAAATTCTTTAAACTTTTCAAAGGATTCATGTTTGTATTTCATCAAATACAAATACCCAAATCTTGATTTATCATCAGTAAAGGTAATAAAATAATGAAAGCCCCCTCTAGCCATGTCTTTAAATGGACGACATACATCACTATATATTAGTTCCAAAATATTTTTAGCTCTTAGCCCTTGTCCAACAAAGGGTGATCTAGTCATTTTGCCCTGAAGGCAAGATTCACAAGTTGGAGTAGGCTCAGAGCCTAATAAGGATAGAATCCCCATTTTCTTCAGTTTTGCAATCTTATCTTCTGCAACATGACATAACCTTAAGTGCCAAATATATTTTGAACTTGAGTTGGTTTTCACCATGGTATTGCATTCTTTTAGATTGCTATACTCTGGCCAGTGGAAACACTTTTTTACTGGCAATGGAACACTTTCCAGTTGGCAGTGGAAACACTTTCCTTTGCCTTTGTCAGCTTTGGTCTTCCTTTTCTGTTTAGCTATTTTCTTGGAAGGACCAGGAATCTGAGATTTCTTTTTCTTATTGCCCTTCTTCTTATTGGACTTTCCAGCAGAAGAAGAAGCAATCAAAGCTACCTCTTTTCCTTTATTGCCCGGCATATTCTTTTGGGCAATAACCAACATGTTGAGTAAACCAGCTAAGGTGCATTCCTGTTGAGTCACATGGAAATTTGTCACAAAATTCCCAAAAGACTCAGGAAGGGACTGAAGGATCAAATCCGTCTGTAGTTGGAAATCCATGTTGAAGTCAAGATGTTCCAATTGCTCAATCAGCCGAATCATCTTGTGGACATGATCCCCAACATTCTGTCCCTCAGACATCCTCATACGAAATAGCTATCTAGATATCTCATGCCTAGCATTCCTGCTGTGGTCACCATACAACTCTTGTAAGTGAAGGAGGATCTCACTCGCACTCAACATGTTCTCATGCTGCTTTTGTAACTCATTACTCATGGAAGCAAGCATGTAACACTTAGCTCTCATATCATGCTCCTTCCACTTATCCAAAGTTTCATGTTGCTCTTATGTGGCCTCTGGAGGTAAGGGACTAGGAACATTTGAATCTAGAACATATCCTATATGTTCAAGGTTCAGGACAAGTTTCAAATTTCTTAGCCAATCAGACAGATTAGGTCCTGTCAACCGATTGCGATCAAGTATGCTTGCAAGGATATTGGATGGTGGTGGTTGTTCTGTTTTCATTTTTACAAGAAAATTAACTGCAGAAAATAACCAGATTAATTAGTAAATGTATCATGTAATTAACCAAAATGATTATGGTCTTTTAATCAAATTGGTCCTCCCACTAACTTAGCGAATCCTACACTTCCAAAGTAGAAAACAAAAATCCTAGTTGGATGGATTTCTAGTAGGTTATTGAATTCTTATAATTCTATTGATCATCCTCAGGTATATCCATTATTGGAATTACAATAAACTATAAGTGAGCAACTCCTTGCCCATCACATCTCATGTGAGGTTCAATCCTTTACCTAGCCCCTAATGCTCAAAATCTCAGGTACATCCATTATTGACTTATCTTGCATTAGTTAAGTTGATCCCATTGAGCCAGTAATTATGCAAATAATTTTAATGTCCTCAGGTACATCCAATATTGGCCACTAAACTATTTACATATTTACAAAATCTCATGCTTAACAATTATTCTTAAGAAAATCTCTTAAATTAATTGCATCTTATGCAACTATTTAAAATTTCTTAAAATAATTGCCCCAATGGAGGGCCTATGTTATAACTACTTTAATTATAGCATTTTCAACTTAATCATTTGTTTGAAAGATTTTATGGTCATTCTAATTACTATTAAGGTCTAACTTTGCACATTATCTATTTGGCATGCATATATCATATAATTGCATACATTCCCATACATCTCATGCATTCATGGATAAGCAGTAAATATGGTATGATCATGAACTTTCTAAGGGATTCAATTATGAGCCACCAAGAATTGAATCAGGGCATTCCTAGGTGCATTTCATTTATTCATTTTACAAGAGTTGTTGAAGAAGTACATAATCAACACTTGATCTTGAATTCCTCCCACTGGTCCCACCAATGCTCTTGACCTCCTTGAACTTCTTGCAATCCAATATTACATAGTAATCCTTGGCATACCAAGGCAAATTTACAAGAACTTAAATAAATGAAATTACAACCCAAAAATTATTACAAACTTAATAATACATGCCCAAAATAAATTAAAATAAATTAATTAATTTACAATCCCAAAGAAACATAAAAGAAATAAATCCAATCACATTGGTCTTTTATAGTCCATGATCATCCATCATGCATATCACAATTTAACAATTAAATAAAATATACATACTTAAATTAAATTGAATATCTTATATTCAACTTAAAAATCCAGATTTGAATATGATTCAAATAAATTTAAAAATTCAGATTTGAATCTCATTCAAACAAATTTAAAAATTCAGATTTGAATCACATTCAAACAACTTTAAAAATTCATATTTGAATCACATTCAAACATTTTTTAAAATATCATATTTGAATCACATTCAAACATTTTTTAAAAAATCAGATCTGAATTTTATTCAATCAATTTTAAAAAATCAGATTTAAATATGATTCAAACAACTTTAAAAATTCATATTTGAATCACATTCAAACAACTTTTAAAATTCAGATTTGAATCACATTCAAACAATTTTTAAAATTCTGATTTGAATCATAATTTAATTGTATGATAAAAATTCTAATTAAACAATTTAATTAGACATAAAATGGATCTTAGATCATACAACAATTGCACATTCACCATCCATTTACCTTTGCACACCATTGTGGTGCATCAACCATGCGCACCATGGTGTTCATCATTTATGCCGCCACCTTGGCTTTGCAACCAGCAATGAACTTTTGATCTCATGATCAAACACACAATTAAATCATATAAACATCAATCTAAATGGCAAACGTAGTGGCTCTGATACCAATTGAAGGAACGGAAGCGTGAAAAACACAAGTTTATACCATTGAATTCAAAAATTTTCACCTAGGGTCACATGCATCATGCAAAATTTATTTTTATCTATTTGATTTCAATGATAAATGACATATTAAAACTCTTTTAATATGTTTTTGGATCTGTATTTGCCATTTAAGATTTTAAAATTAATCAGATTAATTTTAGAACCCTAGATTAAATCAAGAACGATTACATTAACCTCTTGATGCACTGCAGCGTGTCTGCGCCTTTGAGATTTGTCTTCAGGACACCAAATGTTGTCCCTCTAGCTTGTCCATACCAAGAACACCTATGGCAGCCCTTGAACAACTTCTAAAGCTTTTTCTATTAATTAGAAATTCAAGTTCTGCCTTTTAAGAGACTAGAGATGTAAACAGGACACTAGAAACAATTTCTAGTGTTCTTAATTCAAGATATTGATGGCTAATCTCTTTGAATTGATGAGAGATGAAGAAGAATAGATGGTGAAGGAACGGAAGCGTGAAAAACACAAGATTATACCATTGAATTCAAAAATTTTCACCTAGGGTCACATGCACCATGCAAGATTTATTTTTATCTATTTGATTTCAATGATAAACAACATATTAAAACTCTTTTAATATGTTTTTGGATCTGTATTTGCCATTTAAGATTTTAAAATTAATCAGATTAATTTTAGAACCCTAGATTAAATCAAGAACGATTACACTAACCTCTTGATGCAATCGCAATGTCTGCGCTTTGAGATTCGTCTTGAGGACACGGATGTTGTCCCTCTAGCTTGTCCATACCAAGAACACCTATGGCAGCCCTTGAACAGCTTCTAAAGCCTTTTCTATTAATTAGAAATTCAAGTTCCGCCTTTTAAGAGATTAGAGATGTAAACAGGACACTAGAAACAATTTCTAGTGTTCTTAATTCAAGAGATTGATGGCTAATCTCTTTGAATTGATGAGAGATGAAGAGAACGAGCTGGAGAGGCTCAAAGGGGCGTGTAAATTGAGAGGAGAGGCTGCTGGTTATGTTTTCTTTTCATAACCCCACTTAAATAGCTAGGTTAACACATTAAACCCTAGCCACATGTCACCTTTTGATTAGCCCTAGGTTTAAGTGACCCAATCACATTGTGCCAAGTGTCAAACCTATATTTAATCTTGATTTTAATCATCTTACAAGATTAAAAATATTTGGCAAGCTTATGTGTTATGCCATGTGTCACCATCTCATGGTGCCACGTGTCACATCGTGAAATGACCCAAATGCCCTCGTGTCTTAATTTTGAGTTCTTAACCCAAAATAATTATTTTCTTCTTCTAATTAATTTATATCAAATATAAATTAATTAATTAATCTCTATTAATTAATTTCTCATCAATTAAATTCATATTTAAACACTTTAAATATAAATTTAATTTATACTACACATCCAATAATCTAGATTTGGTTTCAAGTCATGCTAGAGACTTTGCAATTTAATTGCAAACCAAATCTATTTAATTAATCAATTAAACTCTTTAATTAATTAATTAAATCATATTTAAATAGGTGATAACTTGTGTATGTGTGTGACTTACTAGGCTCATCACTAATTGGCAATGAGACATGATATCAACTCTTAATATCATCGAACTCTTTCTTACCATAAATGATTTCTCTAAATCATTTTATGAACCTCATAGACCATGGTTAACACCTAGCATAGCATGCCATGGCCACCCAATTAGTAATAAGGTTTACCTTAAATGAACCTATAATCATATGTTACCATGCACTAGAATCTCTGCATTACAAAATCCCAACTCAAGTGGAGTCATGGTTTATGTCAAACTCCATTTGCTATGAATATTATGTTCTCTTTTAATTCAAGTTCTTGATTAAAAGATTTTTCTCATCGTAAACTCTTTTACGAATAAATCTATCTGTCTGCCAGAACTTGAAACATCAAGAACAATTAAATGAACATAGGATTTTAACTCTATTTACTTAGAGGAACAGATTCCATCTTGATCAACACCTACCTCCATATATAACTAGCGTGAGCCAACACATGCCCATATACCCATACATAGTACAAGTATGAAAGCGATCAAACTAAAACTACCTATATACAAGATAACCGTGCTATCTCAGGTCTAATGATTATATGCACTAATATGATTTATGACAAAACATTGACAAGAGTAAACTCCATGTGCTTGTCATAAGTGTCACTGGTTCGGCCTACTTATCATTTATAAGTGCCTATCATGTTTGTTATATGACATGAGACTCACCATTCCATCTTATTTATATCTCATATAAATAACTTGGGAACAAACATGAATACAATCTTTCTGGATAAGTCATGTCCTTATTATGAAGTATTCTCGATTGTGAACCTATTTATGATACTTTGTGCTAGAAATATTGTCACTCATATTCTTAACAACTTAAGAATAATATTTCTAACAAAATATCAATGGACCTTTTCTATTACACATAAATATATTATGTAAACGGAAAAGTGGAAATGCCTTTTATTATTAAAAATATGTACAAGATACATACTAAATGATATGCTCTAGGTCATACTACTAACAATCTCCCACTAGCACTAGAGCCATTCATTACAATATCTTAGACCTATCTTCTCAAGATGTCGGTCTAACTGAGTCTGTGACATAGGCTTAGTGAATGGATCAGCTGGATTTTCAACTGATGCTATTTTCTGCATGGCTACATCGCCTCGCCCAACTATTTCTCTAATAATGTGATAGCGCTTTCTATGTGTTTGGATTTCTCGTGAGACCTTGGTTCCTTAGCTCAGATGGATCGCTGCTCCATTGTTGTCACAAAGGTAATGGAACCGCCGACTCAATGGAAGGAACTACTGTAAGTTCTCACGAACTTCTTTATCCAAACTTTCCTTTGCAAAGATCTCGATGCAAAGAATATACTCACCTCGATGAGTGGAATCTGCGGTCATGCTCGTTTGGAACTCTTCCAATCGATCGCACCTCCATTACAAATGAACACATATCCAGAGGTAGACTTTCTATCATCGATATCTTATTGGAAATCGTAATCAGATAACCATCCAATTGCAAGTCTCCACTCCATAAATCAAGAATAAATCCTTAGTTCTTCTTAAGTACTTAAGGATATTCTTGATACTATCCATGTTCCAAACTGATTGGATTGATACCGCTAGTCAAACTAACAAAGATATGCGATATCCGCCTAGTACACAACATTGCATACATTAAACTTCCAATAGCCGAAGCATATGGAATCCTGGCCATCTTATCTCTTTCTTCAGGTGTCTTTGGAGACATCTCTTTAGAAAGGTGGATACCATGTCTCACTGGTAACAATCCTCTCTTGGAATTAAGCATGTTAAACCTCTTTAACACCTTTTCCAAGTATAGACTTTGGGACAAACCAATTATTCTTTCGCTCTATCTCTATAGATGCGAATCTCAAGAATATAGGTTGCCTCCCTAAGTCTTTCATGGAGAATGTATTTGACAACCATACCTTTATAGTCGTCAACATACTGTATCATTACCCATCAACAGATGTCATCCACATATAAGACAAGGAAAGTGATAGCACTGTCACTAACCTTCTTATATACACATGGCTCATCCTCATTTTTGATAAAACCAAAAGATTTAATGGCTTCATCAAAACGGATGTTCCAACTCCTCGAAGCTTGTTTCAACCCATAAATGGATCGCTTTAGCTTGCATACCTTGGAACCATCTTGGGATTCAAATCCCTTAGATTGTTCCATGAAAATGTTTTCTTCAATGTATCCATTGAGAAAGGTCATTTGACATCCATCCGCCAAATCGATAATCATAGTATGCACTATTGCTAATAAAATCCTAATTGATTTAAGCATGGCAACAAAGTAGAAAGTCTCCTCATAGTCTATTCCTTGCCTTTGGCGAAACCCTTTCGCTACTAGCCTTGCCTTATAGGTCTCTACCTTTCCATCGTAACCAATTTTCTTCTTGAAAACCCATTTGTTCCCTATAGGTACAATACCTTCGTGTGGGTCAACAAGATCCCAAACTTGATTCTTATACATGGAATCAATCTGATTTCATAGCATCAATCCATTTTGAAGAGTCTATATCCGATATAGCTTCTTCATAGGTAAGTGGATCATCTCCATGATCTACTTCTTCATGAGTAGACAACTCTTGTTCTTCTTCATGAAGAAAACCATATCTCACCGGTGGGTGAGATACCTCGGTTGTTCTACGAGGAACAGTGTAGATGTTTCATCAATGGGTATAGGTTGACTAGATGGATCTATATCCATCCGATGCTGGTTGGTCGAATTCTCCAATTCTAACTCTATTTGCCTTCCTTTGCCTCCTTCTTGAACAAACCGTTGTTCAAGAAATGTGGCATCTCTACTTATCACAACCTTTGTGAAGTAGGCAAATAAAAATAATATCCAAAACTATCTTTTGGATATCCAACAAATCGACCTCTTTACGATCCGGTCTCCAATTTATCGTTGTTCACTTTTGATATAAGTCGGACAACCCCAAATCTTAACATGCTTAAGACTTGGTTTTCTTCCATGCCATATCTCATAAGGTGTGGAAGAAACCGATTTTGATGGAATCCTATTCGAATATATAAAGTCGATTCTAATGCAAATCCCCAAAAGGAGATTGGCATATCAAGATAGCTCATCATACTACGTACCATATCCAATAGGGTACAATTTCTCCTTTCAGATACACCATTCACCGTATGGCGTTCTGGAGGAGTCACCGAGAAACAATGCCATGCTCTCTCAAGTATTCATCAAATTCAAGATTTCAAATATTCACCTCCACGATCCGATCGAAGAGCTTTAATACTTTTTCTGCTTGATTTTCTACTTGATTTAAATTCCTTAAACTTTTCAAAGGATTCATGTTTGTATTTCATCAAATACAAATACCCAAACCTTGATTTATCATCAAGAAAGGTAATAAAATAATGAAAGCCCTCTAGCCATTTCTTTAAATGGACCACATACATCACTATGTATTAGCTCCAAAATATTTTCACTCTTAGCCCTTGTCCAACAAAGGGTGATCTAGTCATTTTGCCTTGAAGGCAAGATTCACAAGTTAGAGTATGCTCAGAGCCCAATGAGGATAAAATCCCCATTTTCTCCAATTTTGCAATCCTATCTTCTTCAACATGACATAACCTTAAGTGCCAAATATATTTTGAACTTGAGTTGGTTTTCACCATGGCATTGTATTCTTTTAGATCACTTGCATTCAATTTGTGTTTGTCATTATTATCCAAATAATAAAGACCATCATTCATATAACCCAACCAACATATTTATTTCCAAAATAAATATTGCAAACATCATCTGTGGAATCAAATTCATAGCCATTTCTAGTCAAACTAGATATAGAAATGATGTTCTTAAAAGCATCAGTACATATAAAATATTATCCAAACACAAAACATGTCCAAACATGTAAAAGATTTAGATCCTATGGCTAAAGCTTCAACAGTTGAGCCATTGCCAATCCGACTCTAATATCTTGAGAACGCAAGTCGCCATCGCTTGCTAGTTCCTCGCATATCATTAGAAATGTGAGAACTGCACCAAGATCTAAAACCCAAGTTGTAGATGAACTATGAGTATCATCGTAATCTAAATAACAAGATATGGACATACCTTCCGAAGGTGTATCCTTCTTGTCCTTTAGAGAAGCAAGATACTCAGGCGCCTTTTCCAAAGGCCCATCCTTTTGGCAAAGGGAAACACTTTCCTTTGCCTTTATCGCCTTTAGTCTTCCTTTCTGCTTAGCTATTTTCTTGAAGGACCAGGAATCTGAGGTTTCTTTTTCTTATTGCCCTTCTTCTTGTTAGACTTTCCACAGTAAGAAGATGCAACCAAAGCTACCTCTTTTCCTTTATTGCCCGGCATATTCTTTTGGGCAATAACCAAAGATGTTGAGTAATTCACTAAGGTGCATTCCTATTTAGTCATATGGAAATTTGTCACAAAATTCCCAAAAGACTCGTGAAGGGATCAAGGATCAAATCCGTTTGTAGTTGGAAATCCATGTTGAAGTCAAGATGTTCCAACTACTCAATCACCGAATCATCTTGTGGACATGATCCCCAACATTCTCATCCCTCATACATCCTCATACGGAATAGCCTGTCTAGATATCTCATACCTAGCATTCCCGTGTGCTCACCATACAACTCTTGTAGGTGAAGGAGGATCTCACTCGCACTCTGCATGTTCTCATGTTGCTTCTGTAACTCATTACTCATAGAAGCAAGCATGTAACACTTAGCTCTCATATCATGCTCCTTCCACTTGTCAAAAGTTTCATGTTCATCTTGTGTGGCCTCCGGAGGTAAGGGACCAGAACATTTGAATCTAGAACATATCCTATATGTTCAAGGTTCAGACAAGTTTCAAATTTCTTAGCCAATCGCATGATTAGGTCCTGTCAACATGTTGTGATCAAGTATGCTTGCAAGGATATTGGATGGTGGTGGTTGTTTTGTGCTCATTTTTATCGTAAAATTAATCGCAGAAAATAACCAGATTAATTAGTAAATGTATCATGTATTTAACCAAAATGATTATGGTCTTTTAATCAAATTGGTCTTCCCACTAACTTAGCGAATCCTACACTTCCAAAGTAGAAAACGGAAATCCTAGTTGGATGGATTTCTAGTGGGTGATTAAATTCTTATAATTCTATTGATCATCCTCAGGTACATCCATTATTGGAATTACAATAAACTATAAGTGAGCAACTCGTTGCCCATCACATCTCATGTGAGGTTCAATCCTTTACCTAGCCCCTAATGCTCAAAATCTCAGGTACATCCATTATTGACTTATCTTGCATTAGTTAAGTTGATCCCATTGAGCCAGTAATTATGCAAATAATTTTAATGTCCTCAGGTACATCCAATATTGGCCACCAAACCATTTACATATTTACAACATCTCATGCTTAACAATTATTCTTAAGAAAATCTCTTAAATTAATTGCATCTCATGCAACTATTTAAAATTTCTTAAAATAATTGCCCCAATGGAGGGCTTATGTTATAATTACTTTAATTATAGCATTTCCAACTTAATCATTTGTTTGGAAGATTTTATAGCCATCATAATTACTATTAAGGTCTCACTTTGCACATTATCCATTTAGCATGCATATATCATATAATTGCATACATTCCCATACATCTCATGCATTCATGGATAAGCAGTAAATATGGTATGATCATGGACTTTCTAAGGGATTCAATTCTGAGCCACCAAGAATTGAATCAGGGCATTCATAGGTGCATTTCATTCATTCATTTTACAAGAGTTGCTGAAGGAGTACATAATCAACACTTGATATTGAATTCCTCCCACTGGTCCCACCAATGCTCTTGACCTCCTTGAACTTCTTGCAATCCAATATTACATAGTAATCCTTGGCATACCAAGGCGAATTCACAAGAACTTAAATAAATGAAATTACAACCCAAAAATATTACAAACTTAATAATACATGCCCAAAATAAATTAAAATAAATTAATTAATTTACAATCCCAAAGAAACATAAAAGAAATAAATCCAATCACATTGGTCTTTTATAGTCCATGATCATCCATCATGCATATCACTATTTAACAATTAAATAAAACATACATACTTAAATTAAATTGAATATCTCATATTCAACTTAAAAATCCAGATTTGAATATGATTCAAATAAATTTAAAAATTCAGATTTGAATCTCATTCAAACAAATTTAAAAATTCAGATTTGAATCACATTCAAACAACTTCAAAAATTCAGATTTGAATCATATTCAAACATTTTTTAAAAAATCAGATTTGAATCACTTTCAAATATTTCTTAAAAATCAGATCTGAATTTTATTGAATCAATTTTAAAAAATCAGATTTAAATATGATTCAAACAACTTTAAAAATTCAGATTTGAATCACATTCAAACAACTTTTAAAATTCAGATTTGAATCACATTCAAACAATTTTTAAAATTTTGATTTGAATCATAATTTAATTGTGTGATTAAAACAACTAATTAAACACTTTAATTAGTCAAAGAATAGGCCTTAGATCATACAACAATTGCAGAATTAAAAGCCAAACCTTGAACCACCCATGGAACCATTGTTGCCGCCACCAATGGTGGCTTCACCATGTGTGCCGCCACACCTCATGATCCAACCAGCAATGAATCTCTTGATCTCATGATCAATCACACAATTAAATTATATAATCAACAATCTAAATGGCAAATATAGTGGCTCTGATACCAATTTGAAGGAACGGAAGCGTGAAAAACACAAGATTATACCATTGAATTCAAAAATTTTCACCTAGGGTCACATGCACCATGCAAGATTTATTTTTATCTATTTGATTTCAATGATAAACAACATATTAAAACTCTTTTAATATGTTTTTGGATCTGTATTTTCCATTTAAGATTTTAAAATTAATCAGATTAATTTTAAAACCCTAGATTAAATCAAGAACGATTACACTAACCTCTTGATGCAATCGCAATGTTCTGCGCTTTGAGATTCGTCTTGAGGACACCGGATGTTGTCCTCTAGCTTGTCCACACCAAGAACACCTATGGCAGCCCTTGAACAGCTTCTAAAGCCTTTTCTATTAATTATAAATTCAAGTTCTGCCTTTTAAGAGATTAGAGATGTAAACAGGACACTAGAAACAATTTCTAGTGTTCTTAATTCAAGAGATTGATGGCTAATCTCTTTGAATTGATGAGAGATGAAGAGAAATAGCTGGAGAGGCTCAAAGTGGCGTGACAATTGAGAGGAGAGGCTGCTGGTTATGTTTTCTTTCATAACCACACTTAAATAGCTAGGTTAACACATTAAACCCTAGCCACATGTCACCTTTTGATTAGCTCTAGGTTTAAGTGACCCAATCATATTGTGCCAAGTGTCAAACCTATATTTAATCTTGATTTTAATCATCTTACATGATTAAAAAATATTTGGCAAGCTTATGTGTTATGCCATGTGTCACCATCTCATGGTGCCACATGTCACACTGTGAAATGACCAAAATGCCCCGGTGTCTTAATTTTGAGTTCTTAACCCAAAATAATTATTTTCTTCTTCTAATTAATTTATATCAAATATAAATTAATTAATTAATCTCTATTAATTAATTTCTCATCAATTAAATTCATATTTAAACACTTTAAATATAAATTTAATTTATACTACACATCCAATAATCTAGATTTGGTTTCAAGTCATGCTAGTGACTTTGCAATTTAATTGCAAACCAAATCTATTTAATTAATCAATTAAACTCTTTAATTAATTAATTAAATCATATTTAAATAGGTGATAACTTGTGTATGTGTGTGACTTACTAGGCTCATCACTAATTGGCAATGAGACATGATATCAACTCTTAATATCATCAGAACTCTTTCTTACCATAAATGATTTCTCTAAATCATTTTATGAACCTCATAGACCATGGTTAACACCTAGCATAGCATGCCATGGCCACCCAATTAGTAATAAGGTTTACCTTAAATGAACCTATAATCATATGTTACCATGCACTAGAATCTCTCTGTTACAAAATCCCAACTCAAGCTGGAGTCATGGTTTATGTCAAACTCCATTTGCTATGAATATTATGTTCTCTTTTAATTCAAGTTCTTGATTAAAATATTTTTCTCATCATAAACTCTTTTACAATAAATCTATCTGTCTGCCAGGAACTTGAAACATCAAGAACAATTAAATGAACATATGATTTTATCTCTATTTACATAGAGGAATAGATTACATCTTGATAATCACCTACCTCAATATATAACTAGCATGAGCTATGACATGCCCTTATATGAATACATATTACATGTATGAATGCAGTATCAAACTCAAACTACGTTTATAGAAGATAACTTTTCTATCTCAGGTCTTAAGATTATATGCATTGATTTGTTTTTTGACAATAGATTGTCAAGAGTAATATCAATGTGCTTGTCTTAAGTGTCACTGGTTCGGTCTACTTATCATTTATAAGTGCCTATCAAGTTTGTTATATGGCATGAGACTCACCATTCCATCTTATTTATATCTCATATAAATAACTTGGGAACAAACATGAATACAATCTTTCTGGATAAGTCATGTCCTTATTATGAAGTATCCTCGATTGTGAACCTATTTATGATACTTTGTGCTAGAAATATTGTCACTCATATTCTTAACAACTTAAGAATAATATTTCTAACAAAATATCAATGGACCTTTTCTATTACACATAAATATATTATGTAAACGGAAAAGTGGAAATGCCTTTTATTATTAAAAATATGTACAAGATACATACTAAATGATATGCTCTAGGGCATACTACTAACAGATGGAAAGCCTCAAAATGGCGTGAAAATGGAGAGGAGTGGCTGCTGGTTGTTTTTCTTTTTCATAACAACACTTATATAGCTAGGTTAACACATTAAACCCTTGCCACATGTCACCCTTTGATTAGCTCTAGGTTTAAGTGACCCAATCACATTGTGCCAAGTGTCAAACCTATATTTAATCTTGATTTTAATCACCTTACATGATTAAAAAACATTTGGCAAGCTTATGTGTAATCCCATGTGTCACCATATCATGGTGCCACGTGTCACACTGTGAAATGACCAAAATGCCCCTGTGTCTTAATTTTGAGATCTTAACCCAAAATAATTATTTTTCTTCTTCTAATTTATATCAAATATAAATTAATTAATTAATCTCTATAAATTAATTTCTCATTAATTAAATTCATATGTAAACACTTTAAATATAAATTTAACTTATACTATACATCCAATAATCTAGATTTGGTTTCAAGTCATGCTAGGGACTTTGCAATTTAATTGCAAACCAAACCTATTTAATTAATCAATTAAACTCTTTAATTAATTAATTAAATCATATTTAAATAGGTGATAACTTGTGTATGTGTGTGACTTACTAGGCTCATCACTAATTGGCAATGAGACATGATACCAACTCTTAATATCATCAGAACTCTTTCTTACCATAAATGATTTCTCTAAATCATTTTGTGAACCTCATAGACCATGGTTAACACCTAGCATAGCATGCCATGGCCACCCAATTAGTAATAAGGTTTACCTTAAATGAACCTATAATCATATGTTACCATGCACTAGAATCTCTTTGTTACAAAATCCCAACTCAAGCTAGAGTCATGGTTTATGTCAAACTCCATTTGCTTTGAATATTATGTTCTCTTTTAATTCTAGTTCTTGATTAAAAAGATTTTCTCATCAGAAACTCTTTTCTGAATAAATCTATCTGTCCTGGCCAGGAACTTGAAACATCAAGAACAATTAAATGAACATAGGATTTTAACTCTATTTACTTAGAGGAATAGATTCCATCTTGATCAACACCTACCTCCATATATAACTAGTAGGAGCCAACATATGCCCATATACCCATACATAGTACAAGTATGAAAGCAGTACAAACTCAAACTACCTATATACAAGATAACTGTGCTATCTCAGGTCTAAAGATTATATGCACTGATATGATTTATGACAAAACATTGACAAGAGTAAACTCTATGTGCTTGTCATAAGTGTCACTGGTTCGGCCTACTTATCATTTATAAGTGCCTATCATGTTTCTTATATGGCATGAGACTCACCATTCCATCTTATTTATATCTCATATAAATAACTTGGGAACAAATATGAATATAATCTTTTTGGATAAATCATGTCCTTATTATGAAGTATCCTCGATTGTGAACCTATTTATGATACTTTGTACTAGAAATATTGTCACTCATATTCTTAACAACTTAAGAATAATATTTCTAACAAAATATCAATGGACCTTTTCTATTACACATAAATATATTATGTAAACGGAAAAGTGGAAATGCCTTTTATTTAAAAAAACATGTACAAGATACATACTAAATGATATGCTCTAAGGCATACTACTAACAAAAAGTTGAGAAGGCACCAGCCACAATATCAGATGTCTCAACCTCTTCTCTCTATCTCATTGTGTAGACTCTGACTGGAGCACTGCCTTGCTCTGATTGATTCACTGTGCTTTGGCTGCCTGCTGGACTACATTTACCCCTGCCTTTACCTTTGCTAAGTGGTTGTGAACCTCTAGTGACAGGATTCTAAAATGACCCTTCAGCAGTAGTAGGAGGTGGCCTAACTCTACGGGCACTGGTGCAGTCTTTGGCAAAGTGTCCTGTGCCTCCACAGTTATAACAGGCTCCTGTGGCCTTGTAGCACACCCCACCATGGTTTCTTCCATAAGTTTCACATTGGCGGGGAGGGTAGGAACTTCTGGTAGTTTGCTGACCAGATGGAGGAGGTCTCTGTCTAGAAAATCTTCCCCTACCGGACTTTTTACAACCCCTGCTGTGTCCCCCAAAGTTCTTTCTCTTTCTAGTAGGACCACTGGAACTCTGATCTACTAACTTCTCCTCTTTCTCTTTTTCTATCTTCTCTAATTTCTTTTTCTCTGGGGCCGCTTCTGACTCAATTCTTTCTAATTCTAGTGCTTGAGAAATGAGCTTAGAGAAGTTAGTATGTTTGAATCCGACCACCTGTAATCTGATACTAGGCTTTAAGCCGGTTTCAAACCTTTTACATCTTTCCCTATAGGTAGAAAGGAGACTTCCAGCATAGTGGCTTAGGTGAGAAAATTCTCTTCCATATTCTGCCACTGACTTACTTCCCTATTTCAGACATAAGAACTCCTGTAGCTTTTGGTCCACATAGGCATTTGGGACATATTTTTGTCTGAACTCCAGCAGAAAGTCATCCCAGGTTAGTACTGGAGGTTCCACCAAACTATGAGGAATGATTTTCCACCAATCATATGCATCTCCCTATAGTAGTGACACTGAATACTCAAATTTGAGCTCCTCTATACAGTGTAGTTTCATGAATACCCTATCCATTCTCTCCAACCATTGTTCTGCCTCTAGTGGATCTACTGTCACCTTGAACTCAGTAGCCCCATATTTAATCAGCTTATCATACTGCCTAATTAAAGACTGTGGTTGTACCACTGGTGTCTGCAGTGGGGCTTGGGTAGGCATGTTACTAGCCATCTGTTGGAACATTGCAGCCATCTGCTGAGCAAACTGAGCAGGGAACTGCGGTACTGAGGGGGCTGGTGCGGCTGATCCACTCACATTGTGTAGGGCTGGGGCATCCCCTTGTACCTCAGCCTCTATTGATTGATCGACTAAATGATCTCCTTCTTTCATAGTCAATTTGAGGATCTTAGACCTCCTGAACAAATAACACAAGGAGATTTCCTCCTGTTAGTGCATTTTTATACTGTAATGTACTATATGTATCAAAAATGACATTGAGCAGTTGTACTATGAAGAAAGAATATTCAAATTACAGATGAAAAAAAAATTTAAAAACTAGCTCTGATACCACGAAAACATGTCACACCCCACCTCTCCGTAAGGCATAATATGATTCCGTAGTATACCTAATGAATTACCAAACTTCGTCTACTAATAACGCATTAAATACACTACAAGGGATTTTAAACCTTTTCTTATTTCTTTTTACAGTGGTGAGCACTTTTGACAAGTGTTAAAATTTGTTTTAACTGAAGTGAAACCAAATAACAAATCTAAATATCAGTAATTTCTGTAAAAATTTTAGCAGAGTGCCATCTGTATTTTGAATAAAATAGTTCTTCAAAAACCTGTAAAAAGCACTTCCAATAAATCTCTTCAATCCCAAACTCTAATAATAGTTCAACACAATAAATTTCTCAATATTTGTCAACTCAATTCAACATCAATTTTTCAATGTTTCCAAAAGCTGAGATAAAAGAAATATATCACAATATTTTTACAAGACAAAATAATTTACAATTTTAGTTTACAACTGCTCAAGACCAAGTACAATATATACATATAGAGCACATATATTACAACAAAGACTACAAAAATATGGTAAACTCAATATACCTGGCGAAATCTTAAAATGTAGCACAAGTAGCCTACTCTACTGCTCTATTTGTTTGTCTACCTGCGACAATAATGAAAAAGCTATTGCTGAGCCAATGTCTCAGTGGTGCACAACATTAAGAAAATACAATTTAAAACCATAAACTATAAATCATATGAACTGTGGATACTTAAAATCATAGTTGAATTCAAAAGACAATGAATGTCATAAAAAATTAAACTCCATTTCACAATATCACAATAAATATCAATAAATCACACACAACTTAATCATGATTCCATAGTCCAATTCATTCCAAAAGCCGATGGCTAATGAGGAATAACATAGCTAGCTAGCAATTATATGAGTACTCATCCTATTCGTCCTCAACAGGCACACACCTCAACACTTCAGCCAGAGAGGGAATTCAAAGCGAATTCGTCCCACTAGACAAGCTAGCGAGGAATTCAATCAAATATACATGATAGCTGTGGTTTTAAACCATTTGCAATATTTTTTAAGCAATAAGTATCCATCAAATAACATTCAAACAAATTTTCCACAATTTAAATAATAACATACAAATTGTCATAATTTATTTCAATTGAAAATTGAAAAGAAATAACTGTTGTGCACAAACCTCTGAAGAGTAACCTCTTGGCCCTGACTCAGTGTTTCCTTCCCCTTTCTTGAGTCTTTGCTAACTGAAACACACAATTTAAAGTGTTTCAATACTCATTTAAACCGTCTCTAACAATAAGGTTCAATAATTAATTTATTTAATACTATTGCTTTCTTTAGTCAACCTATAATGTTGAACTTTAATGCACTCTAGGGGAATAAATTTTAATGCTACCAATATGTCACATTTTATAATCCTTTAGTGTTGATGCATGTTACCAAATTCATTTTCAAGTGTATTGCATTTTATTGCAATTTATCGGATTTCAGTATGCTATTTTGATCTAGCCGGATGACCTAGTTTTCTCGGTTTTCGATTACTGGTTCGACTTACAAACTTGTAGGTCTATGTCTTAGTGAACTTTTGCCACAAATTTTAGGTCATTTGGAGTTTACTAGACTAAGTTATGGTCATTTTACTATTGCTGGTCAGATTGCACTAAAATGGCAAACTTAGGTCATTTTTAGGTCATTTCCAGTTTTGGCAGTTTTTATACTTGAATTTGTGCAAGCATTTTGACTTGCTTATGGTCATTTCTAGATTTTGATGTCTTCATAAACATTGTAGCTCTATGTCTAATCTATCAATGGCAAAACTTTCAGGTCATTTGGACCGGTTTTGAGTGAGTTATGGCCAAAAAACTAACTGCTGTCCAAATGGTCAATTTTCAGGTTTGCAAAGTCATATAATCCAGATTTGGTTAATTCTCACATCACTTTTTGGACAGAATTTAGATAGGCTTTCTTCATAAAAGTTCGCACATTTTGTACCTCGTTTCACCTCCAATTGGCCTCATACCAATTGGAGTCACACACTTAGGGTTATAGGCTCATTTGCACGCTGCCCTCTACATACCTTTCAAACACCAAACCAAACACACATTCACCAACTATATCCTCACTTCTCCAAACCATTCTGCATTTGGCACTAAACATAACCATTCATTTCTTTACATTATAGGTCAACTTGGACAGAATATAACAACCTCACAATACATCAAATGCAATCATAATTCACAAAGTCCAAACCCAACAATATATACACATAAACACTTGTAATTATTACAAATACTTCCATCATCAATTTGCATACCTTATCACTACTATTCCACAAACATATGCTGCCATTTTTTATACAATACTTCAACAACATTTCATGAACTTAAACATTACCAATTTCCATTATGAGGCTGCCCAAGTAACACATTCACATCAAACTTTCATTTTCACTTTTCAAGCTTACCATTCAAACTTTATACATGGAAATCAACTTCAATACATTTAAACACTTTAATCAATACCCCAAATCACCAAATACATGAAGAAAACAAGTTAACATATTGGACTTCCATGGCTGCCGAAATGGAGCTCAACCTAACTCATCAAAACTTCAACTTTTCTTCCATAAATTAACTCCCCACAACCTTAGTTACAATTTTAATGAAACAAGAAATGAAAACAACCACTTACCTCTTTTGAAGCTTCTTAAAAACTCACCAAAACCTATCTTTCTTGCTCCCTAATTGCTGTCCAAGTTGTATAGAACAACTTTAGTGAAGAAACTTAGAAGAATTGATGGCTTGATGATGGTGGATTGGCCCTTGCATGGTGGACGGCCATGGAAGACTTTGGAGAGAGCCTGGTTCTTGTTTAGTGGAGGTGGCTGTCCAAAGCTTGGATATATGTCAAATATCATAAGTTAGTGGAGCACTAATGAAGATTATAATAGTTGTTTATTCAATGTTTCCAATTTTTGCAATTTTACCTCATTTCTTTTACTATTTAAATTATGTACAACCACTTTAATTTTCATGATATTTTCAAGGTTTAATATCATTTATTTTTAATGGAAATTTAGGTCGAAAGGCAACCCGGGGTGTCAAATGACCACAATGCCCCTATTCGGGTTGTATTCCCGATTTTTCGGTAACATCGATTTTTGTCCGTTTCTCGATTTCTCATTTTTCTTTGTACTAATTACTTAATTTTTCTTTGACATTTTTAATGTCATTTATACTTCAATAGATGTTTATTGAAGTCTTAAAAATATTTTTCAGGGTTTTCCGCAGTCCAGGGCTAGTCAACGGTCCACACCACAACTTGCCGGTGCGGTCACCCATCGCTACGGTTTTCGGCTCGTTTAACTTGGTTACATTTCATTGCTATTATTTTTTTTTTATTTTTCTTGTATTTTTCTTTCTTGTATTTTATTATTTTATGTCTCCACACTAACATTTAAATGTAATTCTAGGCATCATAGCTGTCCGGACAAACATTGGTGACCGGAACAGTAGAACGCACTACAGAACATAGGGGTGTTACAAATGCTCTTGACCTCCTTGATCTTCTTGCAATCCAATTACATTGTAATCCTTGGCATACCAAGGCGAATTTACATAAACATGGACTTTAAAGTCCTTGAATAAATGAAATTACAACCCAAATTATTATAACACTTATAATACATACCACCAAAAATAAAATTAATTATTTTACAACCCAAAGAAATATAAAAGAATTAAATCCAATCACATTGGTCTTTTATTGTCCATGATCATCCATCATGCATATTACCATTTAATAATTAAATAAAACATATATACTAAAATTAAATTGAATATCTCATATTCAACTAGAAAATTCAGATTTGAATCTCATTCAAACAAATTTAAAAATTTAGATTTAAATCTCATTCAAACAAATTTAAAAATTCAGATTTGAATCTCATTCAAATAAATTTAAAAAATTCAGATTTGAATCTCATTCAAACAATTGAATCAAAATTTAATTGTGTGATTAAATTCTTAATTAAACAATTTAATTAAGCATGGGCCTAATTCTGGGCCTTAGATCATACAACAATTGCATGATTGAGCCCATAACCAAACGCACCATTGGAAGGCCCAAAAGCATGCGCACAATTGGAGCTCAAAAACATGCCGCCACCATTGATGATTCCAACCAGCAATAGATCAATCAAAATTGATTAAATCACATAAGTAAATCTCATATTAAACAATCTAAATGGCAAATATAATGACTCTAATTCCAATTGAAGGAGCAGCAGCATGTAAATTATTAGATTAGAGCATTGAATTTCAAAAATTTCTTCTAGGGTTTTATCCATCATGCCACATCCATTATGTGCCTAATTAATTTCAATGCTCAATTGCATATTAAAACACTTTAAATATGTATTAGGATCTATGTTTGTCATTCAAGATTGTGAATTAACAAATTAATTCATTTAAACCCTAGTTTAAAAGAGAAGTTAGAGCACTAACCTCTTTGATGCACAATGGATGTGATTAGCACCTTTAGGAAGCACCTAGGACCCCAAGTGTTATCCCTCTAGCTTGTTCACACCAAGATCACCAATGAACATCCCCCAATCTTGCTTCTCAAGCCTTGCCAACCAATTATTAATTGGGTTTTTGCCTTTAGAGAGGTTGTAGATGTGTATAGGACACTAAAAACAATTTCTAGCAATTTTAATTCAAAGAAATTTGGGCAATTCTCTTTGAATTGATGAGAAAAGATGAAGAGGAAAGGAAGCTCTAAAAGTGGCAACACCTTTGAGACAGAAGAAGAGTGGTTTATTTTTTTTTTCTTTTTCCTTTTATAATTAGGTCATCACTTAAACCCTTGCCACATGTCATCACCACATTGCTTCTTATTTTTAATTGACTTAATCACATTAAGCCAAGTGTCAAAGCTAGACTTAATCTTGACTTTGATCATCTTACATAATAGGAAGACAAATGGCAAGCTTATTTGATGTAATGTGTGACTATCTCATGGTGCTACATGTCACCCTGTGAAATGACCAAATTACCCTTATGTTGTAATTTTGAGTTCTCAACCCAAAATCGTTATTTCTCCTCTTCTAATCAATTTATATCAAATATAAATTAATTAATCTCCATTAATTAATTTCTCACAATTAAATTAACATTTAAACACTTTAAATATAAATTTAATTTTTTAAATATTAATTTAATTTATACTATACATCCAATAACCTAGATTTGGTTTCAAGCCATGCTAGGGACCTTGTAATCTTATTGCAAACCAAACCTATTTAATTAATCAATTAAACTCTTTAATTAATCAATTAAATCACATTTTACTTGGTGATTAACTTGTGTATGTATGTGACTTACTAGGCTCATCACTAATTGGCAATGAGATATGACATTAACTCTTAATATCATCAGAACTTTTTCTTACCATAAATGATTTCTCTAAATCAGTTTAGGCATATCATAGACCATGGTTGACACCTAGCATAGCATGCCATGGCCACCCAATCAGTAACAAGGAATACCTTTAAATGAACCTATAATCATATGTTACCATACACTAGAATCTCTCTGTTACAAAATCTCAATTCGAGCTCGAGTCAAGGTTTATGTCAAACCCCATTTGCTATGAATATTATGTTCTCTTTTAATTCTAGTTCTTGATTAATTAGATTTTCTTGTAAGAAACTCTTTTCTGACTAAATCTGTCTGTCCTGGCCAGAAACTTGAAACATCAAGAACAATTAAATAAATATAGGATTTTATCCCTATTTACTTAGGGTAACAGATTCCATCTTGATTAACACTTACCTCCATATATAACTAGTAGGAGCCAATATATGCCCATATGCCCATACACAGTACAAGTATGAAAGCAGTATCAAACTCAAACTACCTATATATAAGATAACTGTGTTATCTTAAGTCTAAAGATTAAATGCATAGATATAATATATGACAATGCATTGACAAGAGTAAACTCTATGTGCTTGTCATATGCGTCACTGGTTCGGCTTACTTATCATGTATAAGTGCCTATCATATTTGTTATATGGCATGAGACTCACCATTACCTTGGGAACAAACATGATTACAATCTTTCTGGATAACTCATGTCCTTATTGTGAAGTACCCTCGATTGTGAACCAATTTATGATACTTTGTGCTAGAAATACTGTCACTCATATTCTAAACAACGTAAGAATAGAATTTCTAACAAAATATCAATGGGCCTTTTCTATTACATATAAATACATTATATAAACGAAAAAGTGAAATTGCCTTTTATTAATAAAATATGTACAAGATACATACTAAATGATATGCTTTAGGGCATACTAATAACACATATGGCAATATATAAAGATTACAAGAATACTTTATATAATGGCAAACTTACAAGGTGCAATTCTAAGACAAGGCATAACTTACTGGATTTGAATCCTATCATGAATACAACTGTATTATTTAGATAGTCAAACAACATATCTAGTGTATGCTCTATCTAGAGGCAACATAAATAGCTATTCTCAAGAATAGCCTACAAAGAGCTAAAAAGACTAAAATACAAATTTAGTAATTTCATTTGCATAGGACTTGTAAAACCATTAAGGAGTCTATTCAAAGCAACATTAGAATTTTGGCAAACAACCTTCATAGAACAAATAAGAAGAACAACATAAATTAATGAGGAATGGTATTGTGATCATATGGCAGCCAAAAATAGGAAACCAATATTTTATTCATGTGAACAATAATGTGAATAGTAAATCACAATCTCAAGCATCAAGGTTGTTAAGCATGCCTAATTCTCTCTTAATGAAATTAAACCTATCTTCACATAAGGGCTTTGTAAAGATATCAGCCAATTGGTTATTTGTATCAACAAACTCAAGAACAACATCACCATTCAATACATGAACACGTATAAAATGATGTCTAATGTTTATATGCTTAGTTCTAGAATATTGTATAGGGTTCTTAGTCAAATTGATTGCACTTATATTATCACATTTAATAGGAATGTGATCAAGAGATACTTTGAAGTCTCTCAATTATTGCTTGATCCAAAGTATTTGGCTATAACAAAGACCCGCAGCCACATATTTAGCTTTGGCTATGGAAAGTGCAACCGAGTTTTGTTTCTTGCTACACCAAGAAAATAAAAAGTGTCCTAGGAGTTGACAAGTACCTGAGGTACTCTTCCTATCAAGGATGCTTCCAGCAAAGTCGGCATCCGAGTAGGAACATAAATCAAAGGATGCATTTCTAGGATAACATAAACCAAAATGCAATGTACCATTAAAGTATTTGAGAATATGTTTAACATCATGCAAATGAGACTCTTTAGGACATGATTAAAAAAGTGCACATAAACATACGAAAAACATAATGTCCAGTCTACTAGCTGTGAGATATAAAAGACTACCAATCATACCTCCATACAGCTTTTCATCAACTGGTTTTCCTTTTTCATCCTTGTGAAGTTTAGTGTTTGTGCTCATTGGAGTTCTACTTGGCTTGCTATTCTGTATTCCAAACCTCTTGATCAATTCTTTGGTGTACTTGGCTTGGTTGATGAAGATGCTATCCTTAGCTTGCTTGATTTGAAGCCCAAGGAAGAGCTTGAGTTCTCCCATCATGCTCATCTCAAATTCACTTTTTATGGTATTAGCAAACTCTTCACACAAACACTCAATAGTAGCACCAAATATAATATCATCAACATATATTTTTACTATAAGGATGTCATTTGCATGATTTTTAACAAAAAGAGTTGTATCAACTTTTCCTTTTGAAAAACCATTTTGCAAAAGAAAGTTACAAAGCCTTTCATACCAAGCTCTAAGAGCTTATTTCAAACCATACAAGGCTTTCGTCAATTTAAAAACATGGTTTAGAAACTCATGATTTTCAAAACCAGAAGGTTGCTCAATATATACCTCCTCATCAATAAAACCATTTAGAAAAACACTTTTAACATCCATTTGGAAAAGCTTAAAATTCATGTATGATGCATATGTAAGCAAGATTCTAATGGCTTCAAATCTAGCTACGGGGATAAAGGTTTCATCATAGTCAAAGCCCTCCTCTTGGTTATAGCTTTTGGCTACTAACCTAGCTTTATTCCTAGTTATGTTTCCATCCTCATCTAATTTGTTTCTAAACACCCATTTGGTGCCTATGGATGGATGGTCCTTTGGCCTAGGAACTAAGGTCTAAACCTTATTCCTTTGAAACTGATTGAACTCCTCTTACATTGCAAGTACCCAACTCTCATAATTAATGGCCTCATCTATACTCCTAGGTTCTATTTGAGAAATGAATGCAAGGTTATTACATATATTTCTAAGAGAGGATCTAATTATTACCCCTTTTGATGTATCACCAATGATTAGGTCTTTAGGATGATCCTTCTTGAATGTCCAATTTTTGGGTAGATCTTGTTGAACTTCTTGATATGGAACTGGTTGACCTTATTGCTCTTGAAGCTCAACTTGATCAGCTCCCAAGTCCTTCAAGGGATCTTTCATGTGTTGATTTTGAATTCCACTAGAATGAGGATTTTCAAGAGTCAACTTATCAAGATTACCTACAACATTATCATCACAAGAAATATCATTTCTAGGACCAAAGGGGTTAGCTTCATTAAATACAACATGCATTGACTCCTCAATAACTAAGGTTCTCTTATTGAAGACTCTATATGCTTTATTAGATGTAGAGTACCCCAAGAAGATACTTTTATCAGTTTTGGAGCTAAATTTTTCTAAATTATCTTCGATATTCAAAATGAAGCATTTATAACCAAAAACTCTAAAATAACCTATTTTAGGTTTCTTACCATTCATAGCTCATAAGGGGTTTTCTTCAAAATAGGTCTAATCAAAACTCTATTTGAAACATAATAAGCCGTATTAATAGCTTTCGCCCAAAAATAAGTAGGCAAATTATTTTCATTTAACATAGTCCTCCCCATGACTAAAAGAGTTCTATTTTTTCTTTCAATAACACCATTTTGTTGGGGAGTCCTAGGAGAAGAAAAATTGTGAGTGATCCCTAGTGAGTTATAAAACTTATCAAATTTCCCATTTTCAAATTCTCTACCATGATCACTCCTAATAGAAGAGATTTGAAAACCCTTTTCATTTTGAACCCTTTGTGAAAATCTCTCAAAAATATCAAAACATTCATCCTTATGAGCAAGGAAGGCAACCCAAGGATACCTAGAGTAGTCATCAACAATCACCAAGGCATAATATGCACCACCTAAGCTAGCTACTCTAGTAGAACCAAACAAATCCATATGCAACAATTGAAGGGGTTTAGAAGTAGATACCTTATGAATATATTTAAAAGAGCTCTTGACTTGCTTACCCATTTGGCATGCATTACAAACCTTTTCCTTTTGAAACTTGATCTCTGGTAGCCTATCAACTAGCTCATCCTTAATCAAGTTTGCAAGAAGGTCCATGCTAGCATGTGCAAGCCTTCTATGTTAAGTCCAAGAGTCATCACTAATAAAAACAAAGCACTTAACATCTATGTTAGACAAAGCATGCAAATCGATAACATAAATATTTTCAATTCTTTCACTAATAAACAATATTTTGTTATCACTCATGCTAGACACAAAGCAATATTTAGACTAAAAAATAACTCTACAGCCCTTATCACATAATTGACTAACACTAAGCAAATTATATTTTAAACCATCAACCAAAAGCACTTTGTCAAGAATAGGGGAGTTTTCCTTACCAACCTTACCTATTCCCACAATTTTACATTTACCATTATCACCAAAAGTCACTTGCCCACCTCCATCTTTCTTTTTAAGTAAAAGGAAGAGATTGGCATTTCTGATCATGTGTCTTGAACATGCACTATCCAAGTACCACTTGCTTTCAAGCTTTGAGGATTTCAAGCTCACCTACACATGATAATTCAATTTACTTTAGGCACCCAAATGTACTTGGGTCCTTGAGGGTTAGTAGTTCCATCATTAAAATCAAATATTCTACCATATCTAAGATGGATTTTCCTAATGGCACACCTATAGTTGGTGTGACCAATCTTACCACAATAGTGACAATGTCCATTGAACCTTTTATGTGTATGAGGCTAAGGAAATGGTCTCATATGACCAATCTTTTTATGACCATTATGTGAATGTAAGCATGAGGCATGGTGAGTGTGATAATAGTTAAGAGTCCTAGTAGCATATCCCTTACGAAGGTTTGGCCTAGATGCAACTCTCCTAGATGTATATGTCCTATTTACATTTTGTCTAGAAACATGTTGATGAAATGAAGTCTTTCTAGTTTCATTACCACAAGATTTCTTTGGCTCTTATCCTTTAGGATTGGACACCTTTGGACTAGGTACTTGGGGACTAGGCTCATTCGAACTATATGCTTTAACAAAGATGGTCTTGGAAGGAGGTGCTTGGGCAAATTTACTATAGCCAAATCCATATTTGATGCTAGGAAACCTTTGAGAGTCCAAAATTGCATCAAGTTTGTCTTTTCCTTTAGAAAAGTTGGAAAGAGAAGTTTTGAGCTTAATAATTTCATTTTTTAACTTCTCATTTTCTAATGAGAGGTCATCTAAGGATTTTTGCATATCATCCTTTAAAGGTTGATCATCCTTAATCAAGGTCTCATTTTTTTTTCTCAAACAAACTACTTCCTTTTTTAAGAGCTTATTTTTCTTAGAACTTAGTTCTAATTTATTATTCATAGCTTTAACAGCACTAACTAGTTCATCATAAGAAAATTCAACAATATCATCATTTAAAGTTACCTCATTATAGCTTTCCTCCATTGCCATGAAGCACATGTTGGCAACTTCATCATTGATCTCTTCACCTTCACATCTTGTGGATATTGAACATTCCATGCTTCTTGTTCTTCTTGATTCTTTTTCGTCGTCTTCCAAAGCAATTAAGCACATGTCAATCATGGAGTGTTTTTTGAAGCTTTCTTTATGAGCGTTATCCACTTGCGGCATTTGCTCCATTTGCTGATGAGAGGAATAGTTTTTGGTGTACTCAACTTCATCAACTTGACAATAATGGTTAAAATTATACATATAATCAAGAGAATCCCATATATCTTTAGCATTGGAGCATTTAGAAATTTTAGCATAAGAAAAATCATTTAAAGAAATTCTCAATATATGCATAGCTCTTATATTCAAAGAAAACATATACTTATCATGCTTACTCCATTCACCCTTTGTCTTTGGCACATGCTCACCATATACTACTTTGATGGGAATGAAGGGACCATTTTCAATTATATCCCATAAATCCATTCCTTCTAATTTAAGGAAGTAATACATCCTATTCTTCCAATAGAGAAAATCATGTCGATCCTATTCTTCGAATAGTTCCCACTTTTTGCTGTCGGAGTACTCTCTGGACAAAAAGGCTTTTAACGTTCAAAAATCATGATTTAAAGAATGAACTTTGGTAGCCGAACTTCCCACTTTTGGCTGCTAAAGTGCTCTTTGGACAGAAAGTATCAAAAGGGCACTTAGGCTTCGGAAATGTGTAAATTTTTGATCGGAACTTGGATTTTCTATCCGTTTGAACCGTTGAAAAGCTAATTTGATAAAATTTTCAATGAAAACACTTTCAAAAACAAATTTCCACTTCTCAAATGTGAAAATTTCATTTTACTCCCCTTAGTCAAGAAAAAGTTATAAGTAAAGACATTAAGAAATTATGAGTTTAAAAAACTCATAACTTTTTGATCTGAACTCAGATTTTTGATCCGTTTGAACCATTAGAAAGCTAACTCAATGTATTTTGCAACTAAAATACTTTTCAAAATTAATTTTGTATTTTTGAAAAATTTATTTAATTTTCCCTTGATAAAGATTAGGTGAAAACTAAGTTGAATAAGATATTCTTAGTAGCGCCTAGACATGAGCTAACACAATTAATTAAATGAGATTTACAAGATATAAAATAAATAAAAGTTATATTGTAGGGTTTCATAAATGTTTGCTTCCTTATCTTGCTCTTCCTTAACCTTGATTTGACGTAATTTGACAATTTTTAATCTAGGGCCTACAAACTCAACACAAACACTTCCAAAGTATATTAGTAGTACACTAATTATTTATTATCATCAAAACATGAGTTAAGACACCTAGGTCCAACAAGTATGAAAAAAATGGATAGTGCATTTGAAATCCTTGAAAGAACGGAAGCGTGAAAAACACAAGTTTATACCATTGAATTTAAAAATTTTCACCTAGGGCCACATGCACCATGCAAGATTTATTTTTATCTATTTGATTTCAATGATAAACAACATATCAAAACTCTTTTAATATGTTTTTGGATCTGTATTTGCCATTTAAGATTTTAAAATTAATCAGATTAATTTTAGAACCCTAGATTAAATCAAGAACGATTACACTAACCTCATGTTGTCCTCTAGCTTGTCCACACCAAGAACACCTATGGCAGCCCTTGAACAGCTTCTAAAGCCTTTTCTATTAATTAGAAATTCAAGTTCGCCTTTTAAGAGATTAGAGAGAAACAATTTCTAGTGTTCTTAATTCAAGAGATTGATGGCTAATCTCTTTGAATTGATGAGAGATGAAGAGAAATAGCTGGAGAGGCTCAAAGTGGCGTGACAATTGAGAGGAGAGGCTGCTGGTTATGTTTTCTTTTCATAACCACACTTAAATAGCTAGGTTAACACATTAAACCCTAGCCACATGTCACCTTTGATTAGCTCTAGGTTTAAGTGACCCAATCACATTGTGCCAAGTGTCAAACCTATATTTAATCTTGATTTTAATCATCTTACATGATTAAAATTATCTTATGTGTTATGCCATGTGTCACCATCTCATGGTGCCACGTGTGAAATGACCAAAAGTCTTAATTTTGAGTTCTTAACCCACAATAATTATTTGCTTCTTCTAATTAATTTATATCAAATATAAATTAATTAATTAATCTCTATTAATTAATTTCGCATCAATTAAATTCATATTTAAACACTTTAAATATAAATTGAATTTATACTACATCCAATAATCTAGATTTGGTTTCAAGTCATGCTAGGGACTTTGCAATTTAATTGCAAACCAAATCTATTTAATTAATCAATTAAACTCTTTAATTAATTAATTAAATCATATTTAAATAGGTGATAACTTGTGTATGTGTGTGACTTACTAGGCTCATCACTAATTGGCAATGAGACATGATATCAACTCTTAATATCATCAGAACTCTTTCTTACCATAAATGATTTCTCTAAATCATTTTATGAACCTCATAGACCATGGTTAACACCTAGCATAGCATGCCATGGCCACCCAATTAGTAATAAGATTTACCTTAAATGAACCTATAATCATATGTTACCATGCACTAGAATCTCCAAAATCCCAACTCAAGCTAGAGTCATGGTTTATGTCAAACTCCATTTGCTATGAATATTATGTTCTCTTTTAATTCAGTTCTTGATTAAAAGATTTTCTCATCGAAACTCTTTTCTCAATAAATCTATGAACTTGAAACATCAAGAACAATTAAATGAACATAGGATTTTAACTCTATTTACTTAGAGATTCCATCTTGATCAACACCTACCTCCATATATAACTAGCCAACACATGCCCATATACCCATACATAGTACAAGTATGAAAGAAGTATCAAACTCAAACTACCTATATACAAGATAGTCTAAAGATTATATTATGATTTATGACAAAACATTGACAAGAGTAAACTCCATGTGCTTGTCATAAGTGTCATCATTTATAAGTGCCTATCATGTTTGTTATATGGCATGAGACTCACCATTCCATCTTATTTATATCTCATATAAATAACTTGGGACCAAACATGAATTCAAAAGTTCTGGAAAATTCATGAACTTAATATGAAGTATCATAGAATGTGAAACAATTTATGATACTTATTGCTAGAAATATAGTCACTCATAGTCTTAAAAACTTAAGAATAATATTTCTAACAAAATATCAATGGACCTTTTCTATTACACATAAATATATTATAAAAATGTAAAAGTGGAAATGCCTTTTATTATTAAAAATATGTACAAGATACATACTAAATGATATGCTCAGGGCATACTACTAACAATCTCCCACTAGCACTAGAGCCATTCATTACAATACCTTAGACCCATCTTCTCAAGATGGACAAAGGCTTAGTGAATGGATGCATGGCTATATCGCTTTGCCCAACTATATGTCCGATAATGTGGTAGTGCCTTTCTATGTGTTTGGATTTTGGGTGAGACATGATTGCTCCATTATTGTCAATGGAAGGAATTGGAACTCTTCTCCATTACAAATGAACACATATCCAGGGTAGACTTTCTATCATCGATATCCGATTGGAAATCATAACCATCCAATTGCAAGTCTCCACCTCCATAAATCAAGAATAAATCCTTAGTTCTTCTTAAGTACTTAAGAATATTCTATTGGATTGATCCTAGTACACAACATTGCATACATTAAACTTCCAATATATGGAATCCTAGCCATCTTATCTCTTTCTTCAGTGTCTTTGGAGACATCTCTTTAGAAAGGTGGATACCATGTCTCAATCCTCTCTTGGAATCAAGCATGTTAAACCTCTTTAACACCTTTTCCAAGTATAGATTTTGGGATAAACCAATTATTCTTTATCTCTATAGATGCGAATCCCAAGAATATAGGTTGCCTCCCTAAGTCTTTCATGGAGAATGTATTTGACAACCATACCTTTATACATTACCTATCAGATGTCATCCATATATAAGACAAGGAAAGTGATACACTAACCTTCTTATATACACATGGTTCATCCTCATTTTTGATAAAACCAAAAGATTTAATGGCTTCATCAAAGCGGATGTTCCAACTCCTCAAGCTTATTTCTACCCATAAATGGATCGCTTTAGCTTGCATACCTTGGAACCATCTTGGGATTCAAATCCCTTAGGTTGTTCCATGAAAATGTTTTCTTCAATGTATCCATTGAGAAAGACATCCATCCGCCAAATCTCATAATCATAGTATGCATAGTAAAATCCTAATTGATTTAAGCATGGCAAGAAAGTCTCCTCATAGTCTATTCCTTGCCTTTGGCGAAACCCTTTCGCTACTAGCCTTGCCTTATAGGTCTCTACCTTTCCATCGAACCAATTTTCTTCTTGAAAACCCATTTGTTCCCTATAGGTACAATACCTGTGTGGGTCAACAAGATCCCAAACTTGATTCTTATACATGGAATCAATCTCGATTTCATAGCATCAATCCATTTTGAAGTGTCTATATCCGATATAGCTTCTTCATAGGTAAGTGGATCATCTCCATGATCTACTTCTTCATGAGTAGACAACTCTTGTTCTTCTTCATGAAGAAAACCATATCTCGTGGGTGAGATACAGATGTTTCATCAATGGGTATAGGTTGACTAGATGGATCTATATCCATCTTATAATTCTCCAATTCTAACTCTATTTGCCTTCCTTTGCCTCCTTCTTGAACAATGTTCAAGAAATGTGGCATCTCTACTTATCACAACCTTTTGTGAAGTAGGCAAATAAAAATAATATCCAAAATTATCTTTTGGATATCCAACAAATCGACCTCTTGGTCTCCAATTTATTTTTTGATATAGACAACCCCAAATCTTAACATGCTTAAGACTTGGTTTTCTTCCATGCCATATCTCATAAGGTGTGGAAGAAGATTTTGATGGAATCCTATTCGAATATATAAAGTGATTCTAATGCAAATCCCCAAAAGAGATTGGCATATCAAGATAGCTCATCATACTACGTACCATATCCAATAGGGTACGATTTCTCCTTCGGATACACCATTTAAGAAACAATGCCATGCTCTCTCAAGTATTCATCAATCAAATATTCACCTCCACGATCTGATCGAAGAGCTTTAATATTTTTTCCTGTTTGATTTTCTACTTCAGATTTAAATTCTTTGAACTTTTCAAAGGATTCATGTTTGTATTTCATAAAATACAAATACCCAAACCTTGATTTATCATCAGTAAAGGTAATAAAATAATGAAAGCCCCCTCTAGCCATTTCTTTAAACGGACCATATACATCACTATGTATTAGTTCCAAAATATTTTCAGCTCTTAGCCCTTGTCCAACAAAGGATGATCTAGTCATTTTGCCTTGAAGGCAAGATTCACAAGTTGGAGTAGGCTCAGAGCCCAATGAGGATAAAATCCCCATTTTCTCCAATTTTGCAATCCTATCTTCTGCAACATGACATAACCTTAAGTGCCAAATATATTTTGAACTTGAGTTGGTTTTCACCATGGCATTGCATTCTTTTAGATTACTATACTCTGGCCAGTGGAAACACTTTCTTACTGACAATGGAAACACTTTCCTGTTGGCAATGGAAACACTTTCCTGTTGGCAGTGGAGACACTTTCCTTTGCCTCCATCAGCTTTAGTCTTCCTTTTCTATTTAGCTATTTTCTTGGAAGGACCAGGAATCTGAGATTTCTTTTTCTTATTGCGCTTCTTCTTGTTGGACTTTCCAGTAGAAGAAGATGCAATCAAAGCTAACTCTTTTCCTTTATTGCTGGCATATTCTTTTGGGCAATAAATGTTGAGTAATTGGTGCATTCTGTTTAGTCATATGGAAATTTGTCACAAAATTCCCAAAAAGGATCAAATCCGTTTGTAGTTGGAAATCCATGTTGAAGTCAAGATGTTCAATCATCTTGTGGACATGATCCCCAACATATCCTCAAGATATCTCATACCTAGCATTCCCTGTGCTCACCATACAACTCTTGTAGGTGAAGGAGGATCTCACTAGCACTGCATGTTCTCATGTCTCATTACTCATGGAAGCAAGCATGTAACACTTAGCTTTCATATCATGCTCCTTCCACTTGTCCAAAGTATCATGTTCCTCTTGTGTGGCCTAACATTTGAATATAGAACATATCCTATATGTTCAAGTTTCAAATTTCTGTGATCAAGTATGCTTGCAAGGATATTGGATGGTGGTGGTTGTTTTGTGCTCATTTTAAAATTTTAATTAGTAAATGTATCATGTAATTAACCAAAATGATTATGGTCTTTTAATCAAATTGGTCCTCCCACTAACTTAGCGAATCCTACACTTCCAAAGTAAAATCCTAGTTGGATGGATTTCTAGTGGGTGATTGAATTCTTATAATTCTATTGATCATCCTCGGTACATCCATTATTGGAATTACAATAAACTATAAGTGAGCAACTCCTTGCCCATCACATCTCATGTGAGGTTCAATCCTTTACTAGCCCCTAATGCTCAAAATCTCGGTACATCCAATATTGACTTATCTTGCATTAGTTAAGTTGATCCCATTGAAATTATGCAAATAATTTTAATGTCCTCAGTACATCCAATATTGGCCACCAAACCATTTACATATTTACAACATCTCATGCTTAACAATTATTCTTAAGAAAATCTCTTAAATTAATTGCATCTCATGCAACTATTTAAAATTTCTTAAAATAATTGCCCCAATGGAGGGCTTATGTTATAATTACTTTAATTATAGCATTTCCAACTTAATCATTTGTTTGGAAGATTTTATAGCCATCCTAATTACTATTAAGGTCTCACTTTGCACATTATCCATTTAGCATGCATATATCATATAATTGCATACATTCCCATACATCTCATGCATTCATGGATAAATATGGTATGATCATGGACTTTCTAAGTAGGTGCATTTCATTCATTCATTTTACAAGAGTTGCTGAAGGAGTACATAATCAACACTTGATATTGAATTAATGCTCTTGACCTCCTTGAACTTCTTGCAATCCAATATTACATAGTAATCTTGGCATACCAAGGCGAATTTACAAGAACTTAAATAAATGAAATTACAACCCAAAAATATTACAAACTTAATAATACATGCCCAAAATAAATTAAAATAAATTAATTAATTTACAATCCCAAAGAAACATAAAAGAAATAAATCCAATCACATTGGTCTTTTATAGTCCATGATCATCCATCATGCATATCACTATTTAACAATTAAATAAAACATACATTCTTAAATTAAATTGAATATCTCATATTCAACTTAATATACTAGATTTTAATATGATTCAAATAAATATAAAAATTCAGATTTGAATCTCATTCAAACAAATTTAAAAATTAAGATTTAAATCTCATTCAAACAACTTCAAAAATTCAGATTTGAATCACATTCAAACATTTTAAAAATCAGATTTGAATCACATTCAAATATTTTTAAAAATCAGATCTGAATTTTATTGAATCAATTTTAAAAATCAGATTTAAATATGATTCAAACAACTTTAAAAATTCAGATTTGAATCACATTCAAACAACTTTTAAAATTCAGATTTGAATCACATTCAAACAATTTTTAAAATTCTGATTTGAATCATAATTTAATTGTGTGATTAAAACAACTAATTAAACACTTTAATTAGTCAAAGAATAGGCCTTAGATCATACAACAATTGCAGAATTAAAAGCCAAACCTTGAATCACCCATGGAACCATTGTTGCCGCCACCAATGGTGGCTTCTCCATGTGTGACGCCACATCTCATGATCCAACCAGCAATGAATCTCTTAATCTCATGATCAAACACACAATTAAATTATATAATCAACAATCTAAATGGCAAATATAGTGGCTCGATACCAATTGAAAGATGAAAAACACAAGTTTATACCATTGAATTCAAAAATTTTCACCTAGGGCCACATGCACCATGCAAGATTTATTTTTATCTATTTGATTTCAATGATAAACAACATATTAAAACTCTTTTAATATGTTTTTGAATCTGTATTTGCCATTTAAGATTATAAAATTAATCAGATTAATTTTAGAACCCTAGATAAAATCAATAACTATTAAACTAACCGCTTGATGTCTTTGTCGTCTGCGCTTTGAGATTCATCTATGTTGTCCTCTAGCTTGTCCACACCAAGAACACCTATGGCAGCCCTTGAACAGCTTCTAAAGCCTTTTCTATTAATTAGAAATTCAAGTTCTGCCTTTTAAGAGATTAGAGACACTAGAAACAATTTCTAGTGTTCTTAATTCAAGAGATTGATGGCTAATCTCTTTGAATTGATGAGAGATGAAGAGAAATAGCTGGAGAGGCTCAAAGTGGCGTGACAATTGAGAGGAGAGGCTGCTGGTTATGTTTTCTTTTCATAACCACACTTAAATAGCTAGGTTAACACATTAAACCCTAGCCACATGTCACCTTTTGATTAGCTCTAGGTTTAAGTGACCCAATCACATTGTGCCAAGTGTCAAACCTATATTTAATCTTGATTTTAATCATCTTACATGATTAAAATTATTTGGCAAGCTTATGTGTTATGCCATGTGTCACCATCTCATGGTGCCACGTGTCTGAAATGACCAAAATGCCTCTTAATTTTGAGTTCTTAACCCAAAATAATTATTTTCTTCTTCTAATTAATTTATATCAAATATAAATTAATTAATTAATCTCTATTAATTAATTTCTCATCAATTAAATTCATATTTAAACACTTTAAATATAAATTTAATTTATACTACACATCCAATAATCTAGATTTGGTTTCAAGTCATGCTAGGGACTTTGCAATTTAATTGCAAACCAAATCTATTTAATTAATCAATTAAACTCTTTAATTAATTAATTAAATCATATTTAAATAGGTGATAACTTGTGTATGTGTGTGACTTACTAGGCTCATCACTAATTGGCAATGAGACATGATATCAACTCTTAATATCATCGAACTCTTTCTTACCATAAATGATTTCTCTAAATCATTTTATGAACCTCATAGACCATGGTTAACACCTAGCATAGCATGCCATGGCCACCCAATTAGTAATAAGATTTACCTTAAATGAACCTATAATCATATGTTACCATGCACTAGAATCTCTTTGTTACAAAATCCCAACTCAAGCTAGAGTCATAGTTTATGTCAAACTCCATTTGCTATGAATATTGTGTTCTCTTTTAATTCCTTGATTAAAAGATTTTCTCATGAAACTCTTTTACGAATAAATCTATAACTTGAAACATCAAGAACAATTAAATGAACATAGGATTTTAACTCTATTTACTTAGAGGAACAGATTCCATCTTGATCAACACCTACCTCCATATATAACTAGAGCCAACACATGCCCATATACCCATACATAGTACAAGTATGAAAATCAAACTCAAACTACCTATATACAAGAGTCTAAAGATTATATGGATATGATTTATGACAAAACATTGACAAGAGTAAACTCCATGTGCTTGTCATAAGTGTCCTACTTATCATTTATAAGTGCCTATCATGTTTGTTATATGGCATGAGACTCACCATTCCATCTTATTTATATCTCATATAAATAACTTGGGAACAAACATGAATACAATCTTTCTGGATAAGTCATGTCCTTATTATGAAGTATCCTCGATTGTGAACCTATTTATGATACTTTGTGCTAGAAATATTGTCACTCATATTCTTAACAACTTAAGAATAATATTTCTAACAAAATATCAATGGACCTTTTCTATTACACATAAATATATTATGTAAACGGAAAAGTGGAAATGCCTTTTATTATTAAAAATATGTACAAGATACATACTAAATGATATGCTCTAGGGCATACTACTAACAATCCTCACTCACCTATGAGAGTTATATGGTAAGCATAGTAAGCATGCGAGGTATGAGATATCAAAACAACTATTTAGAATGAGGATGACAGAGGGACAAAATGTTAGAGACCATGTCCCCAGGATGATCTGGCACATTGAGCAGCTGGAAGATCTTGATTTTAACATGGACTTCCAATTACAAACAAATTTGATCCTTCACTCTCTCCCTGAGTCATTTGGGAATTTCATTAAAAATTTTCACATGACTAAATAGGAATGCACCTTGGCTGGGTTATTGAACCTACTACTAATCGCCCAAAAGAACATGCCACATATTAAAGAAAATGAGGTAGCCTATTTGTTTCTTCTTCAACTAGAAAGTCCAAAAAGAAGAAAGGCAATAAGAAAAAGAAGCCTTATGTTCCTGGACCTTCAGGCCAAATAGCCAAGCCATAGAGAAAGAAGAAATCTAAAGCTGGTTCTGACAAGGGAAAATGTTTCCATTACCCATAGTATTTGGCAACTCTAAAAGACAAGAAGGATAAACCTTCTGAAGGTATGTTTATTTCTTGTTATTTAGATTCAGATGATACTCCTAGTTCATCTACAACTTGGGTTTTAGATACTAGTGTGAGTTTTTACATATGTTTTGATATGCAGGAACTGGCAAGCAGTAGCAGCTTATAGGCACAGAATGTTAGACTCAGAATAGGCAATGGAGCAACAGTTGCAGCCTTAGCCATAGGGTCTAAATCTTTGTATTTATCTGAACAGGTTTTGCATTTAGATCATGTATTATATGTACCTGATGCTTTTAAGAACATCATTTATGTATCAAATTTGACTAGAAATGGATATGAATTTCAATTCATGAATGATGTTTGTAATGCTTATTTTAGAAATAAAATTGTTGGCATGGGTTATTTACATGATGGTATTTATTATTTGGATAATAATAATCAATACAAAACCAATGCAAGCAATCAAATTGAATTTAATGCCATAATAAAATCGAAATCTAGTATAAAACATCTTTGGCACTTAAGATTAGGTCATGTTATAAGAGATAGGATTACAAAATTAAAGAAAATGGGAATTTTATCTTCATTGGGTTCTGCCCCTACTCCAACTTGTGAATCTTACCTTCAAGGCAAAATGACTAGATCTCCCTTTGTTGGACAAGGGTTAAGGGCTGAAAATATTTTAGAGTTGCTACATAGTGATGTATTTAACCCATTTAAAGAAATGGTAAGAGGTGGTTATCACTACTTCATTTCCTTTACTGATGATAAATCTAGGTATGGGTATTTGTATTTAATGAAATACAAGCATAAATCCCTTGAAAAGTTCAAAGAATTTAAATCTGAAGTAGAAAAATAAACAGGAAAAAGTATTAAAACTCTAAGATTAGATCGAGGAGGAGAATACTTGAGTACTAAATTTGATGAGTTCTTAAAAGATACGACATTATTTCTCAATTAACTCTAAGATTAGATCGAGGAGGAGAATACTTGAGTACTAAATTTGATGAGTTCTTAAAAGATACGACATTATTTCTCAATTAACTCCTCCAGGAATGCCACAATTAAATGGTGTATCTAAAAGAAGAAACTATACCCTATTACATATGGTACGCAGTATAATGAGCTATACAAGTTTGCCAATCTTCTTATGGGGATTTGCATTAGAAACAACTTTATATATTCTTAAGAGAGTTCCATCTAAATCAGTCTCTTCCACTCTGTATGAGATATGGCATGGAAGATAACCTAAATATGTTAAGATTTGGGATTGTCTAGCTTACAATAAAATGCTAAAGACTGATAAATTGGAAATCAAATCTAAACAGGGACGATTTGTTAGGTATCCAAAAGATAGTTTTGGATATTATTTCTATCTTCCTATATCACAAAGGATTGTGATAAGTCAAGATGCTATTTTTCTTGAAAAAGTGTTTATTCAAGAAGGTGGCAAAGGATGGCAGATAGAATTGGAATTAGAAAATTCCAATCAACCAACAAATCAAATGGATATAGATCCATCTAGTCAGCTTAAACTTATTGAAGATTCATCCACATCACTTCCTCACAGATCAACCAAAATATCTCATCCACTAGAGAGATATGATTTTCTTCATGAGCGTGAACAAGAGTTGTTTGGTCATGAGAAAATAGATCATGGAGATGATCTTCTAACCTATGAAGAAGCTATATTAGATATAGACTCTTCAAAATAGATTGAGGCAATGAAATCTGAAATGGATTCCATGTATAAGAACCAAGTTTGGGATCTTGTAAACCCTCTTGAAGGTATTGTACCTATAAGAAATAAATGAGTTTTCAAAGAAAAAATCAGTTCTGATAGAAAAATAGAGACCTATAAAACACAATTAGTCGTGAAAGGGTTTCACCAAAGGCAAGGAATCGATTATGAAGAGGCTTTCTCTCCTGTAGCCATGGTTAAATCCGTTAGGATTTTATTATTTATAGCTGCATACCATGATTATGAGATTTGGCAAATGGATATTAAAACTGCTTTTCTTAATGGATACATTGAGGAAAACATATTCATGGATCAACCTAAGGGTTTTGAATCCAAGGATGGTTCTAAAGTATGCAAACTAAAGAGATCCATTTATGGGTTAAAGCAAGCTTCGAGAAGTTGGAACATACGTTTTGATAAAGCCAATAAATCTTTTGGTTTTATCAAAAATGAAGATGAACCATATGTATACAAGAAGGTTAGTGGGAGCGCAGTCACTTTCCTTGTATTGTACGTGGATGACATATTGTTAATAGGTAATGATATAGATTTGCTAACTACTATAAAAGTCTGGTTGTAAAAAACATTCTCCATGAAAAACTTAAGGGAAGCAACCTATATTCTAGGAATTTACATCTATAGAGATTGTAACATCCTCACTTTAGCTAGTCCGTATGTTCTACTGTTTCGGTGATCAATGTCGGTCCGGGCAGTTAGAATATTTGGAATCATAATTAGACTAGAGTGAGCAGTTATAAATAAACCAAGTAATGATTAAAAAAATCAAGGAAAATTTTTAGGAATGAAATGCACTAAGGTTAAATGAGCTGTAACCCCAGTGATGAGTAACTCGAGGGGGAAGTGACGGTAAAGGCTGTTAGCAACCCTAGACCTAGGGAAAACTTTATGAAATAATTTTTGGGGTCTCAGGGAAGGATTATTGGGTTTTCAATGACAATAAAATGTTAAGAAAACACACAGAAAATTTAATCAATCGGTACACATAATTTTAGCTCGTTAAGCCTAACGGAGGGTATTTTAGTCATTTCGTCTTCAGAGATGATTTTTGACCAACTTGTCCATTTATGTAAGTGAATTATATGACATAAAATATGAACAAATATTGATAAAAAATTTTATTAAAAATGAATTGCAAGAGGAAGAAAAGAAAATAAAAGTAAATTAGAATTATTACATAATGTTTATGTAAGCATGAGCTAATTAAATCTTTTGGCCAACCAAAATAAAGAAACACAATTAAAATACATTAAAAATAAAGAAAAAAAAGTTAGAAATCTAGAAAGAACCAGCAGCCCTCATTCACCTCTCCAAGCCACACCACTTCATCTTCCCTCTCCTCCATAGCCAAGCTTACCAAAGCTTGAATTCCTTGGTTTTTCACCAACTAAAACCTAAGTTGTCAACATAAAATCTTGTTCTTTCATCCTAGTGAAGCTTTTGGGAGCCAAAAGAAATAAAAAGGAAGAGTTCTTACAAGTTTGGAAGTGACTCCATTAGAGGTTAGTGACCAAACTTCATGTTTGTCTTTAGTTTCATGTTGAGGGAGTGAGATTAAGTAGATTAGTTTCGTGTTGAGGGAGTGATATTAGTTTCATGGTTTCCCTCAATATTAACTTCATGATATAATTAAATGCAAGTTAAATGCATAATTTGAGATGGTAGAGTTAGGGTTTGGGTATAAAATTGAGACTTTGTTCATGTGTTGGTGAATGAAAGTTTAAATGGTCAATTAGTGACCATTTGGCTATGTATGATGAGGAAATCAAGTGAGTTGTGGCTTGATATTTGAGTTTGGGTGAGCTGCCTTGGTTGACCTGTAGGACTGAGTATAAGTTCAGCAGGTTTGGGCAGTTATAAATGGTGTTGTAGAGGTTCAATTGGTGCAAGTGTAATTGGACATGAAACTAGACACATAATGGCACAACTTTGGTGAAGAAACCCTGCCCAGAAAACCAAACCAAGTTGACCTAAAGATTGCCTTAATCCGAGTGACCTGCATTCTGCCTGGGCAAAATGACCAAATAAATAGTGTTTATTCATTTAGTCATAACTCAGTGTAGAAAGGTCTAATTGACCTGAACTTTTACCAACAGAAAGTTGAGACATAGTCCTAAAACTTTCATGAAGAAACCAAACCCAAAATCTGATCATAACATGTTCAAAAATAGACCTGCATTCAGTGCACAAGCACTATAGATTTGGTTTTGTCCAGAAAATCTGAAAAGTTTGCAATCCGGCCAGTTATGGTTTTTAGGCTACAACTTGAGCTACAAAACTCCAAATGGGGTGATTCAAAAAAGGAAATGTAATTAGACATGATAAGGAACAATTTTCATGAAGACGACTTTTCCAAATTCCTACTGTACAAATGACTAATAGAACAGTAACATAATGCTCGAAATCTAAAAATTGTGAATAACTAACACTAAGCTTAGAAATGGTATTGGCAACCAATACCAACAACTTTAGAATGAAAAATGTGGCATGTTGGGAATATTAGAACTAATGTACCTATTGTCTATGCTAAAGTCAATATTTTAGTTGACTAATGCAATGAATAGTAACACTTAAACTTCAATTTCAAGAATTGTAAAATTTGAAAGTGTAACATACCCTAGTACACCTAGTAAGATTGGTTTGGATAGGTTGGCATGCCAATAGGGTTCAGTTAGTAGTACTGCACATTGCATTATGCCATTCTGTGATTTTATGGCTTTTAGCCATTCTGATATCAGTGTGATACTTGGCCTTGTACCCAATGTTTATTATAGCTTATTAGCTGTTCTGTTGCACACCAGGAGACACAATGTGACCAACGGTGTGATGGCTCGAGGTACTTGGTACCCAGTGCCAGTTTACCCATTTATCCAGTCCAGTCGACTAGTATAGGTTACTCGGGCAATTAAAATAAATCTTACCAAAATTTAATCAAATGATACAGTAATAAATGCCAGAAATAAAGTCTACATAAAATGTTAACATACATTTTTCACATTTATTGTATTTTAGTTATTTTATTTTATATTGGCACCACTAAGCAGATTTGCTTAGCGCGTCGCTTTTGCCACGCGCAGGTACTGGAGACATAGCTGGGGAGTCCAGCAGAGCTCAGACCGGGTGATTGTCAAATCCGCATAGAGTCCAGAGTCACCTTATATCTGTAGTGCACTTGGTAGGACATTAGGGATTTTGGGTTGTATTTTGTATTTTGCATTTTGTATTAGTCTTTGATTGTAATTACAAACTCTTGAAATTATGTGATAATGTAAATATATGAAATTTCATGTCATTGAATTTTCTATATATTATGTTGAAAAAAATAAAATGTTGGGAAAAATTCATGAATGTGATTTGAATTGTGATGTGAACAAAAAGTTTGAAAATGGTGTTGAGATTTGGAGATTGAGTTGTCACGTGTGTATATTGGAGTTCTGGATTTGAAAACTATATTGGAAGTGTCTTTTACACAGGTTCAAAAGAACTGTTTTTCAATTTATAGCCGGCACTCTGCTGAATTTTCTATAAAAAATTTGTGAAAAATTCAGATTAATCAATTTTGAAAATAAATGATATAAATGGTAATTCTTGCACTTGGTGAATAATAAATAAATAAATTATGGAGGGCAAATTGTTATGAAATAAATTATGGTGCTCTGTACACTGTGTGGCATAACTTGCTCGGCTACACTGTAGATGGGTAAGGGGTGTCACATTTAGTGGTATCAGAGCATCGGTTTAGGCATTTCTGGGCAAAGATAGAGTGCATACCATTGCATTGCATTTATAAGTATTAAGGTGATACTGATGCAGATCTATTTGTTTTCTTATTTTGATTAGGATATGGATCCTGCTTCTCAAAGAGCAGTTGATGAAGAGGTAGAGAGTCGTGCTCCACCAAGGGCTGAATCTGGAGGTAGGAGAGAATGTGCCCCATCAGCAGCTGAGGCACCTGCCCAACCTCAGTTTGCATTATTCCAGCAGATGACTAAATTTTACCGGTAAATGATGGAGGCAATTCCACCACCACAACCACATCCACAATCTCAACCAGCACCATAAAATCCTATCTGGAAAAACTACGAAAACATGAGGCTGTGGATTTCTTTGGAAAGAAGGAGGATGACCCCATGATAGCTGAAAACTAGTTGGATAGAACTGTAAGAGTGTTGAAACAGCTTCATTGCACCCCCGAGCAGAACCTGGAGGGTGCTGTGTCCCTACTTCAAGATGATGCTTACCAGTGGTGGGACACAGTATCCAGTGAGGTGCAACTAGATCAGATCACCTGGGATTTCTTCCTCACAGAGTTCAAGAAGAAGTATGCCAGTAAAGTGTATTTAGGAGAGAGAAGAAGAGAATTTATCAGTCTGAGACAAAGGCAATTATTAGTGGTAGAGCATGAGCATGAATTCGTTAGACTGAGCCAGTATGGGAGGGAGATAGTCCCTATAGAGGCAGAGAGGTGCAGAAGGTTTGAAGAAGGGCTTAATGACAATATCAAAGTCATGATAACAACACTAGAGATCACGGATTTTGCCAAATTAGTAGATGCTGCATCAAAAGTAGAAATAGTATGAATAAATGAGTAAAATAGAAGGGAAAGACGGCAAAAGAGGGGTCTAGGTCAGTCCAGTTCATTCTCTACTCCTATAAAGAAGTCTAAGGGTCCTCCTGCTCATAGTTCAGGACAACCACAAGGTCAGGGTCAGTCCTAGGAGCCCAGACCGCAGTTCACACCTAGGAGAGACCAGTCCACACCATCAGTGGGCAGCTCTCTAAGGACGGTGTTCAGGGGACCAGCCCCAGCATCTTCTACCTGTCCATACTGCAAAAAGTGGCATAAGGGGGACTGTTAGCAAGTGACTGGTGCATGCTTACGGTGTGGATCTACAGAACATCAGATCAAAAATTGTTTGAAGAGGACTACTACAGTTGCCCTAACACAAGCAGATAGGCTTGTCCTTACACCTCAAAGGGGTAGGAAGCCCGGTAAATCTAAGGCAATTGGTCCATCACTGAGGCCTGCATCTGAGTTAGCTGAGAGGCTAGAGGCTAGAGCACCTGCCAAAGCCTATGCCATAAGAGCTCAGGAGGAACAAGATGCCCTGGACGTCATCAGGGGTACGTTCTCCCTCTACAACACATCTGTGTATGCATTAGTGGATCCAGAATCCACTTATTCATACATCTGCATCAAACTACCTATAGAGAGGGGAGTTTCAGTAGAGGAGAGTGATCAAGACATTTTGGTCACAAATCAACTAGGCCACAGTGTGGCAGTGAATAAGGTGTGTAAAGATTGCCCGTTGAGGATTCAGGGATATGAATTCTTGGTAGACCTAATTGAATTTCCCTTCCACGAGTTTGACGTGATTTTGGGAATGGACTAGTTGTCACGTCATTAGGCAATAGTTGATTGCAAACTGAAGAGGATTTCCCTAAAAACTCCTGAGGGTAATGAGATTACAGTTGTGGGTGAAAGGACAGATTTCTTGTCTAATGTTATCTCAGCCACATTTGCAAGAAGATTAATGAGAAAAGGCTGTGAAGCGTACCTAGCACACATGGTTGATACTAGGCAAGCTAAGCCGAACCTGTGTGATATACCCATAGTAAGAGATTTCCCAGATGTGTTTCTTGAAGAATTGCCTGGTTTACCACCAGAAAGGGAAGTCGAATTCGCTATTAAGGTAATGCCATGTACAACACCAATTTCTATTGCTCCTTATAGCATGGCACCTACTGAATCGAGGGAGTTGAAAATTTAATTGCAGGAGTTACTCGATAAGGGGTTCATACGCCTCACTGTGTCACCATGGGGAGCTCTGGTGCTGTTTGTGAAGAAAAAGGATGGAACCTTAAGATTATGCATTGATTACCGGCAGTTAAACAAAGTAACTGTGAAGAATAAATATCTATTGCCCATTATTAACGATATGTTTAATTAGTTAAAGGGAGCCGGTGTATTTTCAAAAATTGATCTCAGATCAGGGTATCATCAGTTAAGGGTAAAGGATGCAGATGTGTCAAAAACTACATTCAGAACCCGGTATGGGCATTATGAATTTCTAGTGATGCCGTTTGGGTTAACAAATGCACCAGCAGCATTTATAGACCTTATGAACTGTATCTTCCATCCATATTTAGATCGTTTTGTAGTGGTCTTTATTGATGATATTCTGGTGTATTCCAAGACCGGGCAAGAACATGATGAACATTTGAGGATTGTTCTACAAACCTTGTGAGAAAAGAAGTTGTATGCTAAGCTGTCCAAGTGTGACTTTTGGATGAGTGAGATCTCCTTCCTTGGACACATAGTATCAGCTGAGGGGATTAGAGTGGATCCCAAAAAGATAGAAGTAGTGATGGAATGAAAGCCTCCCAGAAATACAACTGAGGTCAGAAGTTTCTTGAGGGTAGCTAGGTATTACAGAAGATTTGTGAAGGGGTTTTCTCTCATAGCTGCTCCAATGACCAAGTTGTTGCACAAAAATGTGAAATTTGGCTGAAACGACAAGTGCCAAGCCAGTTTTGAGAGGCTGAAGGCTATGTTGACAGAAGCACCATTGTTAACATAGCCAGTGTCGAAAAAGACTTTGTGGTCTACAGTGATGCCTCGCATAATGGGTTAGGGTGTAACATCCTCATTTTCGTAGTCCATACGTCCTACTGTTTCGACAGCTAATGTCTGCCCCGGAAAGTCGAAATGTCTGGAACTACACTGTAATGATAGTGAGGAAGCATAAAATAATGAAATATGTGATGAGAAAAATTAAGGAAAAATAAAAGAGAAAAAATGTGACTAAATTAAACAAGCCGAACCTGCAGCGATGGGTGACCGCACCGGGAAGTTACGGCGGGGACCATTGACTAGCCTTGGACCACGGGGGACCCTGGGATATATTTTTAGGACCAAATTAAAGGTCTACAGAGGTGTAATTGACATTGGAAATGTTAAAGAAAATTTAGTAAGTCAATACAAATAAAAAAAGAAAATTAAAGAAATCGGCGGTACAAGAAGTAAATCGGTAGCACCAAAAAATTCGAAATACAATCCGAAGAGGGGCATTTTGGTCAATTGACACCTAGAGTTGACTTTTGACCTCAATGTCCATTAAAAATAAGTGGTATTAAATTTTGAAAATTTAATGAAAAATGAAATTATACATGATATTTGCAATTAAGGAAAAATGAGTGGTGTAATTTGGAATAATTAAAAGTGGATTATTAAACTAATTAACCTAAGGTTAGTGGAGCATAATATATATTAATTAACCTAAAGATAATGGGGCATAAAAGGGCTAAAGTGGACAGATTTCTCCACTAACCCATTTCATTTTCTTCAAGCTTTCATCCATGGCCGAAAATGCTCTCCCATAAAACTCCATGGCCATTCATGCATGAAGCTCCAATCCTCCATGATCAAGCCCTTGTTTCTTTAAGAGTTCTTCATTAAAGTTAGTCTACACATCATGGGCAACACATAGGTAGCAAAACGAAGAAGTTTTGGTGAGGTTTAGCAAACTCCAAATAAAGGTTAGTGCTTAATCTTTCCAATTTCCTTCAATAATCCTTGTGTTGAGCTTTGGGTAAGTTGAATTGCTAAGAAAAATTGAGAAAATGATGAGTATTGGTGAACCTTAGTTTTGGCAGCCATGAAAATGCATGGTTAGTGACTTATTCTTATTTTTAATGGATGGGAATTAAGGTTGATTAACTCAAATAGAAGTTGTAATAGGTTAATGTTCAAGTATGTGCATGTTAATGCTTTAATTAAGGGTTTGAAATAGGATCTTAATGCTTTGGCAAACTGCCATGTTTGGCAGCCTATAATATTATGAATTTGTGTGTGTGAATATAAAATTCATTAATGAAATATGATAGTGTTAAATTGTGGGCAGCATGTGTAGTTGTTATTGAGGTATGAGTATATGAAAGTGTATGTGTAATATTGATATTAAGGTATGTTGAATTTTGGTGGAAGTGAATGTTGAACTTGAATAGTGTATTGTGTGCATTAAGCACTTGAGCATTCTGCCCAAAATGCTTGCTGGAATTGTGTACAATATATATAGAAGTGCCATCATTAAATGTTGAAGTATTGGGAGGAGAAGGATTGTCAAAATTTGAAGTGTAATGTTCAAATGCAAGTTGTGTATGTTGGCAGCACCTAAATTAGGTCATAAGTGCAAAACTTTGAACCCAATTGTTATGAGGCCAATGGGGGGGGTGAAACTAGACACCAAATAGGCCAGCTTTCATGCAGAAATGATGCTAAAATTCTGCCTAGAAACTGACCTTAAAAATGACCAAATCCGGAATGGCAACCTTGCAAACCCAGATTTTTGACCTTATGAACAGTAGTCATTGGGATGCCCATAACTCACTCAAAACAGGTCCAATTGACCTGAAATTTTTACCATGCATAGCTTAGACATAGAGCTACAATTCGTATGAAGACACCAAAGCCCAGAAATGGCCAGAACCAAGTCAAATAGCTTGCACAAGTTTAGGTACCAAAACTAAAGGTGACCTAAAATTGACCAAATTTTACACTAAAGGTGCAATCTGTCCAGCATTAGTAAATTGACCATATCTTGGTCTATACAACTCAGAATGACCTAAAATTTTTCCCAGAGTGCAAAAAGACATAGAGCTACAATTCTTATGAAGACACAAAAGCCCAGAAATGGCCAGAACCAAGTCAAATAGCTTGCACAAGTTCGGGTACCAAAACTGCCAGAACCAAAAGTGACTAAAAATTGACCAAATTTTGCACTAAAGGTGCAATCTGTCTAGCTTCAGTAAATTGACCATATCTTGTTCTATACAACTCAGAATGACCTGAAATTTTTCCCTGAGTGCAATAAGACATAGAGCTACAATTCTCATGAAGACATCAAAGCCCAGAAATGGCCAGAACTAAGTCAAATAGCTTGCACAAGTTCAGGTACCAAAACTGCCAAAACTAAAGGTGACCTAAAATTCACCAAATTTTGCACTAAAGGTGCAATCTATCCAGCTTTAGTAAATTGACTATGTCTTGGTCTATACAACTCAGAATGACGTAAAATTTTGCCCAGAGTGCAATAAGACATAGAGCTACAATTCTTATGAAGACACCAAAGCCCAGAAATGGCTAGAACCAAGTCAAATAGCTTGCAAAATTTCAGGTATCAAAACTGCCAAAACTAAAAGTGACCTAAAATTGACCAAATTTTGTACTAAAGGTGCAATCTGTCCAGCTTTAGTAAATTGACCATATCTTGGTCTATACAACTCAGAATGACTTGAAATTTTGCCCCGAGTGCAAAAAGACATAGACCTACAATTTTGCTTCTTTAACCAGAAGCGAAAAAAAAAAAAAACCCAAGAAAAATAAGACTTTAAGCTAGACCAATCTAGCACATTAAAATTGAGAATTTGATATTTACATACAATTATGCTTGAAGTAATTTGGAAATGAATGCCAACTTGTAAAAATGGTAAATTACACTATACTGGAAGCATATTGAATTACGAATTGTGACATGTTGATAATAGAATCAACTTATGCATGATGTATGAAAAGGTCAAAATTTTCATTAACCAGTGAATTGTATAATGACTAGTCAACCCAAAAAATAAATATTTAATCTTGTACTATGCCCTAATTTGCCTAGTTGACTAGTTTGGATAGGTTGGCATGCCAATAGGATTCTGACAGCTGTTCTGTAAATGACTTTATGTCATATTGTGTTTTATGGCTTATTATGCCATACCATGATTTTAATAGCCTATGGCTATACAGTTTGTGTTATTATACTCAGCTTAATGCCTGATTGATTATAAGGCTTTTTAGCCACACTGTTTGCACACCGGGAGATACTTTGTGACCAATGGTGTGACGGCCTGAGGTACTAGGTACCCAGTGCTACTATATCTGTTTATCTAGTCTGGTCAGTGTATAGGCTATATGGGCAGTCATTTAAAACATTATTCAATTTAGGAAGCTAAGTTAAGTTAAGTATAATGAAATTTATGTACTATTAAATTAAGTATTGAATGAATGAGTAAAAGAGATTAGCAAAAGAAACATAACAAAAATATAAATTGCAAAACAGTAGAGACTTGAAATACAATACAGTTAGAATAATTTGTATACTGGGTAGTATTACTGAAAAGTTATAAACTAAGCACTTCCAAAGAGGAACAAACTAGTATATAAGATCGTTGATACTAGAAATACCATACCAAATTAAATTGATTCTTAAGTATCCGAATTATGATTTATTTTTCTTTCTTTAATTATATATATTATTTCTTGTTTTACTATTGCACCACTAAGCAGAAATGCTTAGCGCGATGGAATTGCTTCCTCGCGCAGGTACTGAAGGTAAAACCAGTAGACTGTCGACTGAGATTTTTAGAGTCCAGATCTACAGAAGTGTCAGAAGAGTTCAAGATTGTCACTTCCTCAGCAATGCATGTAGATAGGGCTCATTTTAAGCATGTTTTCTAATATGTAAATTATAATTACTGCTATTATTGTAATGTGAATTAGTAACTGTAATTTCATTTGTATATCCTATACTTGATAAATTTATATACTTAATTGGAAAATTATATAAGTTAATGAAAAATAAGGATTGTGATATTTGAGTTGATTATGTAATCATAATGATTCTGAATGAGATTGAATTTGAGAAATTTTGAGACTGAATATGAGTTTGAGAAACTGATGAGAATGCTTTGAGATAATCTGAGTTATGAATTTGAGCATATATTGAAATTATTTTTGGCAGGTTCAGAAGAACTGTTAGTCCAAATTACAGCCGGTACTCTGCCGGATTATCATTAAAATTTTTGAATTTTCCAAACTAGTCAGATTTTGATAAACAGTAAAAAAAGCCTAAACCTTAGATAAAGTTTTTGAACAAGTAAATCAAGAACTATAATGAAATCAGATAAGAGTAGATGCTCCAGCACGCTGTGTAGCACACCTCACTCGGCTACGCTGTAGACGGGTGAGGGGTGTTACATAGGGTGTATTGATGCAAGAGGGGAAAGTGGTCGCCTATGCTTGCAGGTAGTTAAGGCCACATGAACAGAACTACCCTACTCATGACCAGGAGTCTTCACACTGAAGATTTGAAGGCATTATTTGTATGGTGAAAAATGTTACATCTATACAGACCACAAAGGTCTAAAATTTTTGTCAACCCAAAAGGAGCTCAATCTTAGACAGAGGCGATGGATTGAATTCCTAAAGGACTATGATTGTGTGATAGATTACCATCTTGGGAAGGCAAATATAGTTGCTGATGCTTTGAGCAGAAAGTCCTTCACAGCTTTAAGGTCACTAAATGCTCGTCTGTCCTTAGCTCAAGATGGAGATATTTTAGCTGAGTAACAAGTGAGGCCAAACCTACTACAGCAGATACAAGATGGGCAGAAGGCAGATGAAAAATTAATGGCTATTATGGGTAAAATTTCAGAGGGGAAGGAAACTGATTATGAGGTGAAAGTAGATGGGTGTCTGTACTACAGAGGAAGAGTGTGTGTACCAGATGATGGGGAACTAAAGACTAATATTCTGAAAGAAGCACACACTAGTGTTTATGCTATGCACCTGGGAAGCATAAAAATGTATAATGATTTGAAGCCTCATTATTGGTGGCCTGGTATGAAGAAGGATATAGCTGACTATGTTACTACATACTTGACATGTTAGCAAGTTAAAGTAGAACATTAAGTTCTATCAGGATTGCTACAGCCTATAAGCATACCTGAATGAAAATGGGATCGGGTCACTATGGATTTTGTTAGTGGTCTACCTCTCACCCAAAGGAAGCATGATGCAATGTGGGTGATAGTCGATAGATTGACAAGTAGCACATTTTCTGCCAATTCAGACTGACTACTCACTGGAGAAGCTAGCAGAGTTGTGTATCAGTGAGATATTTAGATTGTATGGAATCCCACTTTCCATTATATCTGATCGATACCCAAGGTTTACATCGAGATTTTGGAAAAAGTTACAAGAAGCCTTGGGCACACAACTCCACTTTAACACGGCTTTTCATCCTTAGAAGGATGGACAATCGGAATGAGTAATCCAGGTACACCTAAAAACTAATTGAATTTTTACAACTAATAAGTTGAAATGAGAGTAACAATGTGAATTATGTGATAGATCCTTGAGGATATGCTGAGGAGTTGTGTCATTGAGTTTGAGGGAAGTTGGGATAGATATCTCCCACTGGCATAATTTGCATATAACAATAGCTACCAAGCTAGCATTCAAATGGCCCCGTATGAAGCACTGTATGGGAGAAAGTGTAGAACCCCAGTATGTTGGACTAAATTGGGCGAAGATAAGCTGGTAGGACTAGACTTGGTGAAACAGATTGGGGAGAAAGTAAAAATAATCAAAGCAAATTTGAAGGTTACCTCAGGTAGACAGAAATCTTATGCCGACTTGAAGAGAAAAGAGATAGAGTATGCAGTTGGCGACAAAGTGTTTCTCAAAGTCTCACCATGGAAAAAGGTACTGAGGTTTGGAAGAAAGGGTAAGTTAAGCCCTAGGTTCATTGGCCCATACGAAGTTATTGAACATGTGGGACCAGTGGCCTATCGGCTAGCTTTACCACCAAAACTGGATAAGATCCATAATGTATTCCATGTGTCAATGCTAAGAAGATACTGCTCAGACCCTTCACATGTCATCTCCATATAAGAGATTGAAATCCAATCGGACTTGACATATGCAGAAGAACCTATACGGATACTAGGTCGGGAAGTGAAGGAACTGAGAAATAAACAAATTCCACTGGTGAAAGTACTATGGAGGCACCACAATACCGAGGAGGCAACTTAGGAAAGTGAAGAGATGATGAGGCAACAGTTCCCTCAACTATTTGCATCAGGTAAATTTCGAGGACGAAATTTTTATTAGAGAGGAAGAGCTGTAACATCCTCACTTTAGCTAGTCCGTATGTTCTACTGTTTCGATGACCAATGTCGGTCCAGGCAGCTAGAATATTTGGAATCATAATTAGACTAGAGTGAGGAGTTATAAATAAACCAAATAATGATCAGAAAAATCAAGGAAAATTTTTAGGAATGAAATGCACTAAGGTTAAATGAGTCGTAACCCCAGTGATGAGCAACTCGAGGGGGAAGCGACGGTGAAGGCCGTTAGCAACCCTAGACCCAGGGAAAACATCATGAAATAATTTTTGGGATCTCAGGGAAGGATTATTGGGGTTCCAATGACAATAAAAAGTTAAGAAAACACACGAAAAATTTAATCAATCGGTACACACAATTTTAGCTCGTTAAGCCTAACGGAAGCATTTGGGTCATTTCGTCTTCAGAGATGATTTTTGACCAACTTGTCCATTTATGCAAGTGAATTATATGACATAAATATGAACAAATATTGATGAAAAATTTATTAAAAATGAATAGCAAGAGGAAGAAAAGAAAATGAAAGTAAATTGGAATTATTACATAACGCTTATGTAAGCATGAGCTAATTAAATCTTTTGGCCAACCAAAATAAAGAAACACAATTAAAATACATTAAAAATAAAGAAAAGAAGTTAGAAATCTAGAAAGAACCAATAGCTCTCATTCACCTCTCCAAGCCACACCACTTCATCTTCCCTCTCCTCCATAGCCAAGCTTACCAAAGCTTGAATTTCTTAGTTTTTCACCAACTAAACCCTAAGTTGTCAGCACAAAATCTCGTTCTGTCATCCTAGTGAAGCTTTTGGGAGCAAAAAGAAGTAAAAAGGAAGAGTTCTTACAAGTTTGTAAGTGACTCCATTAGAGGTTAGTGACCAAACTTCATGTTTCTCTTTAGTTTCATGTTGAGGGAGTGAGATTAAGTAGAAATCTATAAGAAAATTAAATAAAAATTATGTGTATACCTCCCCCAAAATTTTCGCAGCCTTGTACTTGGTAGGGTTATGAAGTTTTCTTTAAGATAAAATGGTATCATGGTTGCCCTCAACATTAGCTTCATGATTAGGATAATAAAATGCAAGTTAAACGCATGATTTGAGATGGTAGAGTTAGGGTTTAGGTATAAAATTGAGACTTTATTCATGTGTTGGTGAATGAAAGTTTAAATGATCAATTAGTGACCATTTGGCTGTGTATGATGAGGAAATGAAGTGAGTTGTGGCTTGGTATTTGAGTTTGGGTGAGTTGCCTTGGCTGACTTACAGGACTGAGTAGGAGTCCAACAGGTTTGGGCAACTATAAATGGAGTCTTAGAGGTTCAATTGGTATAAGGCTAATTGGACATGAAACTAGACACATAATGGCACAACTTTGGTGAAGAAACCCTGCCCAAAAAACCAAACCAAGTTGACCTAAAGATTGCCCTAATCTGAGTGACCTACATTTTGCCTGGGCAAAATGACCAAATGAACAATGTTTATTCATTTGGTCATAACTCAGTGTAGAAAGGTCTAATTGACCTTAAATTTTATCATCAGAAAGCTGAGACATAGACCTACAACTTTCATGAAGAAACCAAACCCAAAATCTGATCATAACATGTTCAAAAATAGACCTGCAGTCAGTATACAAACACTGTAGATTTGGCTCTGTCCAGAAAATCTGAAAAGTTTGTAATCCGGCCAGTTGTGGTTTTTAGGCTGTAACTTGAGCTACAAAACTCCAAACGGGGTGATTCAAAAAAATAAATGTAACTAGACACGATAAGGAACAATTTTCATGAAGACAACTTTGCCAAATTCCTACTGTACAATTGACTAATAGAATAGTAAACATAGTACTCAAAATCTGAAAATTGTGAATAACTAACACTAAGCTTAGAAATGGTATTGGCAACCAATACTAACAACTTTAGAATGCAAAATGTGGCATGTTGGGAATATTAGAACCAATGTACCTATTGTCTATGCTAAAGTCAACATTTTAGTTGACTAATGAAATGAATAGTAACACTTAAACTTCAATTTCAAAAATTGTAAAATTTAAAAGTGTAACATGCCCTAGTACACCTAGTAAGATTGGTTTGGATAGGTTGGCATGCCAATAGGGTTCAGTTAGCAGTACTGCACATGGCATTATGCCATTATGTGATTTTATGGCTTTTAGCCATTCTGATATCAGTGTGATACTTGGCCTTGTGCCCAATGTTTATTACAGCTTATTAGTTGCTCTATTGCACATCGGGAGAAATAATGCAACCAATGGTGTGATGGCCCGAGGTACTTGGTACCCAATGCCAGTTTACCCGTTTATCCAGTCCAGTTGACTAGCATATGTTACTCGGGTAATTAAAATAAATCTTATCAAATTTTAATCAAATGATACAGCAATAAATGCCAGAAATTAAGTCTATATAAAATGTTAACATACATTTTGTACATTTATTGTATTTCAGTTATTTTATTTTATATTGGCACCACTAAGCAGAATTGCTTAGCGCGTCACTTTTGCCATGCGTAGGTACTGGAGACATAACTGGGGAGTCCAACAGACCTCAGACTGGATGATTGTTAGATCTGCACAGAGTCCAGAGTCACCTCATATCTGCAGTGCACTTGGTAGGACATTAGGGATTCTGGGTTGTATTTTATATTTTGCATTTTGTATTAGTCTTTGGTTGTAATTACAAACTCTTGAAATTATGTGATAATGTAAATATATGAAATTTCATGTCATTTAAATTTTCTGTATATTATGTTGGAAAAAATGAAATGTTGGGAAAAATTCATGAATGTGATTCGAATTGTAATGTGAACAAAAAGTTTGAAAATGGTGTTGAGATTTAGAGATTGAGTTGTCATGTCTGTATATTGGAGTTCTAGATTTGAAAACTATATTAGAAGTGTCTTTTAAACAGGTTCAGAAGAACTGTTTTCCAATTTATAGCCGGCACTTTGCCGAATTTTCTATAAAAAATTTGTGAAAAATTTAGATTAATCAATTTTGAAAATAAATGATATAAATGGTAATTCTTGCACTTGGTGAATAATAAATAAATTAATTATGGAGGGCAAATTGTTATGAAATAAATTATGGTGCTCCGCACACTATGTGGCATAACTTGCTTGACTACACTGTAGATGAGTAAGGGGTGTCACAGAGATAGAGCGAAAAGAATGATAGGTTTATCTCAAAGTCTGTACCTGGAAAAAGGTGTTAAAAAGGTTTAACATGCTTAATTCTAAGAGAGAATTGTTACTAGTAAGACACGATATCCACCTTTTTAAGGAAATATCTCTAAAGACACCTGAAGAAAGAGAGAAAATGGCCAGAATTCCATATGCTTTGGGTATTAGAAGTTTAATGTATGCAATTTTGTGTACTAGGCCGGATATTGCTTACGCTGTTAGTTTAACTAGTAGGTTTTAGTCCAATCCAAGTTTAGAACATTGGATTACTGTCAAAAATATCCTTAAGTACTTAAGAAGAACTAAAGGATTTAATCTTGATATATGGAGGAGGTGATCTCCAACTCGATAGTTTTACAAATTGTAATTTCCAATCTGATGTGAATGATAGAAAGTCTATCTCTGGTTTTGTGTTCATATATAATGGAGGTGCAATTAGTTGAAAAAGTTCCAAACAGAGTACAATTGCCGACTCCACTACAGAGGTTAAGTATATTGCTATATCATATGCTACAAAGGAAGTTGTTTGTATAAATAAGTTTGTAATAGAACTTGGAGTGTGGTCCCCTTTATTTTATCACCAATCCCTTTGTTTTGTGACAACAATGGTGCTGCGATTCAAGTAAGGGAATTCCGATCTCACCAGAAATCCAAACACATGGAAAAGCACAACCACATTATCAGAGAAATAACTGGGCGTGGCAATGTAGAAAATAGCATTAGTTGATAATCCAGCTGATCCATTCACAAAATCCATGATACAAATACATTTAGACTAGCATCTTGAGAAGATGGGTCTTAGATATTGTAATGAATGGCTCTAATTCAAGTGGGAGATTATTAGTAATATGCCATAGAGCATACTATTTATTTGTATCTTATAAATATTTATTCTTTAATAAAGGCAAATATTTTTTGCTATTAATATAAATTGTTTATGTTTAATTGAAAAGGGTCCTTTAACATCTTGTTAAATGTTCTATTCTTAAGTTGTTAAGAATATGAGTGATAGAACATTCTTACACAAGTATTATAAATTTTGGTTTACAATCTAAGATACATCATAGGACATGATTTATCAAGAAGGATTGTCATTCGTATTTGTTTTCACAGATTAGTATGAGATGCTAATGGGTTTGAATGGTGAGTCTCATGCCATATAACAAACATGGAGGGCACTCATATGTTGAGTGGGTTGAACCAATGACACATATGACATACACATCGAGTTACTTTTGTCAATGCAATATCATAAAGATTATGCTACTGCATATAATCCCTTGACCTAAGATAACACAATTATCTGATATATAGGTGGTTTGAGTTTGATACTGCTTTCATACTTATACTAGGTATGAGTATATGAGCATGTGTTGGCTCTAACTAGTTATGTATGGAGATAGGTGTTAGTCAAGGTGGGATCCGTTACCCTAAGTAAATAGGGATAAAGTCCTATGTTCATTTAATTGTTCTTGATAATTTAAGTTCCTGGCCAAGATAGATAGACTTAGCTAGAAAAGAGTTTCTGATAAGAAAGTCTAACTAGTCATGAATTGGAATTAAAAGAGAACATACAATTCAATGCACTTAGTTTAACATAAACCATGACTCCAGCTGGAATTGGGGCTTTGTAACGGAGAGATTCTAGTGCATGATATGTATAATCAAGTTTCATGAATTGGAGAAATAATTTATAACTAATTGGATAGTCATAGCACATTATGCTAGATGTCAACTATGGCTTGTGAGAACTTGAATCAAATCGGAATTTCATTTTGAGTTTGGAACAATTCCAATAATATTAAGGAGTTAATATTATTCTCATTGCTAATTAGTAATGAACCTAGTAAATAGCAGACATAAGAGCAATCGATCAAAGCATAATTAATTTAATTAATTGATTAAAGAGTTTAATTAATTAATTAAATTAATAAATTTTAGTTTGTAATTAGATTGCAAAGTCTCTAGCATGACTTAAAACTAAATTCATTCTTAGAAATATTCAAGTTAATATTTAAAATGTTTAAAAATGAACTTGGAAATTAAATTAAAGAAGAAATGAATTTTGACTTGTCAAAGTAAGAATTTTGACCATGTTGACTTGGTCAAATGCTTACTTGGACTAAGTTTGAATTGGTCAAACTTGGAAGAAATTTAATTAATTAATGATTGATTGATTAATTAAATGGCATAATTAATGATAATTAATTAAATCTTAATTTCTTGATTAATACTAAGTGTTGACAAATGGACCAATGAGATTGGGACAAAGCTTTTGATTAATCAATTAGAAGTCACCATTTGTTAACTTGTATTAAATAAGAAATTGAGATATTTATCTAGGGGATAAGAAGAAAATTAAAATGGTCTTCTTCTCCTAAGTGAGCTGGCCATTCTTCCCTTCCCTTTCTCAAGTTTCATGTTTATTGTAACATACTCATTTTCGTAGCCCGTATATCCTACTGTTCCGACAGCTAATGTCTGCCCCGGAAAGTCAAAATGTCTGGAACTATACTTAATTGACAGTGAGGAAGCATAAAATAATGAAATATGTGATGAGAAAGATTAAGGAAAAATAAAAGAGATAAAATGTGACTAAGTTAAATGAGCCGAACCTGTAGCGATGGGTGATCGCACCGAAAAGTAACGGCGATGACCATTGACTAGCCCTGGACCGCGGGAAATCCGGGAAAATATTTTCGGGACATAATTAAAGGTCTACTGATGTGTAATTGACATTGAAAATGTTAAAGAAAAATTAGTAAGTCAGTATAAACAGAAAACGAAAATTAAAGAAATCAGCGGTACAATGAGTAAATCGGTAGCACCGAAAAAGTCTGAATTTGACCCAAAGAGGGGCATTTTGGTCAATTGACACTTAGAGTTGAATTTTGATTGTAATTTCCATTAAAAATAAGTGGTATTATACTTTGAAAATATCATGAAAAATAAAAATATGGTACATTATATAAATAGTGAAAAATTAGTGGCATAATTACAAATTAAGGAACTTTGGATTATTTAAAACATTAATCAAAACTTAGTGCTCCACTAAGCATGATTTATGGGACCTATATAAAGCCTTTTGGACAGAATTACATCTCATCTTCATCCTCTCTTCATCCAGCTGAAGTGAATCAACCATTGTTCCTCTATGACCAAAGCTTCATCAACCTTCATGCACTCCATTTCTAGCCACCTTTCCACACAAATTCCTTCATTAATCTTTGCCTACTCAACTTGGGGAAGCTATAAGCAGTAAGAAGGAGAGGATTTGATGAAGTTTGATCAAGCACAAAAAGGGTTAGTGCTTAATCTTTCCATTTTCCTTCACTAATCCTTGTGTTGAGCTTTGGGTAAGTTGAATTGCTAAGAAAAATTGAGGAAATGATTGAGTATTGGTGAATCTTAGTTTTGGCAGCCATGAAAATGCATGGTTAGTGACTTATTCTTATATTTAATGGATGGGAATTAAGGTTGATTAACTCAAAAGGAAGTTGTGGTAAGTTAATATCCAAGTATGTGTATGTTAGTGCTTGAATTAAGGGTTTAATAGTGGAACTTTGATACTTTAGTAAACTGCCATGTTGGGCAGCCTTAAATATCATAATTTGTGTGTGAGTTTATGAAATTTATCAATGAAATATAATAGTGTTGAATGATGGGCAGTTTGTGTAATTGCCATGGAAGTGTATGTGTGATATATGTGTTGTTGTACATTGAATTTGGGTTAAAGTAAATGTTAAACATTAATGGTGTATTGTGTGCATTGAGCACTTGAGTGTTCTGCCCAAAATGCTTGCTAGAATTGTGTACAATATATATAGAAGTGCTATGATTAAATGTTGAAGTATTGGGAGGAGGAGGATTGTCAAAATTAGAAGTGTGATGTTCAAATGCAGGTTGTGTACGTTGGCAGCACCTAAATTAGGTCATAAGTGCAAAACTGTGAACCCAATTAGTATGAGGAAAATGGAGGGTGAAACTAGACACCAAATAGGCCAACTTTCATGTAGAAATGTTGCCAAAATTCTGCCTAGAAACTGACCTTAAAAATGACCAAATCTGGAATGGCAAACTTGCAAACCCAGATTTTTGACCACATGAACAATAGTCATTAGGATGACTATAACTCACTCAAAACAGGTCCAATTGAACTAAAATTTTTACCATGGATAGCTTAGAGATATAGCTACAATTGTTATGAAGATACCAAAGTCCAGAAATGGCCAGAACCAAGTCAAATAGCTTGCACATATTCGGGTACTAAAACTACCAGAACTAAAAGTGACCTAAAATTGACCAAATTTTGCGCTAAAGGTGCAATCTGTCCAGCTTTAGTAAATTGACCATATCTTGGTCTATACAACTCAGAATGACCTGAAATTTTGCCCAGAGTGCAATAAGACATAGAGCTACAATTCTTATGAAGACACCAAAGCCTAGAAATGGCCAGAACCAAGTCAAATAGCTTGCACAATTTTGGATACCTGCCAGAACTAAAAGTGACCTAAAATTGTTCAAATTTTGCACTAAAGGTGCAATCTGTCCAGCTTTAGCAAATTGACCATATCTTGGTCTATACATCTCAGAATGACCTGAAATTTTGCCCAGAGTGCAATAAGACATAGAGCTACAATTCTTATGAAGACACCAAAGCCCAAAAATGGCCAGAACCAAGTCAAATAGCTTGCACTAGTTCGGGTACCAAAACTGCCAGAACTAAAAGTGACCTAAAATTGAGTAGATTTTGCACTAAAGGTGCAATCTGTTTAGCTTTAGTAAATTGACCATATCTTGGTCTATACAACTCAGAATTACCTAAAATTTTGCCCAGAGTGCAATAAGACATAGAGCTACAATTCTTATGAAGACACCAAAGCCCAGAAATGGCTAGAACCAAGTCAAATAGCTTGCACAAGTTCGGGTACTAAAATTGCCAGAACTAAAAGTGACCTAAAATTGATCAAATTTGGCACTAAATGTGCAATCTATCCAGCTTTAGTAAATTGACCATATCTTGGTCTATACAACTCAGAATGACCTGAAATTTTACCCATAGTGCAATAAGACATAGAGCTACAATTTTTCTTGTTTGACCAGAAGCTAAAAACTAAGAGAAATAGGACTTTAAGCTAGACTAATCTAGCACGCAAAAATTGAGAATTTGACATTTACATACAATGATGCTTGAAGTAGTTTGGCAATGAATGCCAACTTGTAAAAATGGTAATTGCACTATATTGGTAGCATATTGAAATGCAAATTGTGACATGTTGATACTAGAATTAACTTATCCATGATGTATAAAAAGGTCAACATTTTCATTGACCAGTCAATTGTATAATGACCAGTAAACCCTAAAAATAAAAAAAATAAATATTTAATCTTATAATATGCCCTAGTTTGCCTAGTTGACTAGTTTGGATAGGTTGGTATGCCAATAGGATTCTGACAGCTGTTCTGTAAATGGTGTTACGTCATATTGTGTTTTATGGCTTATTATTCCATACTATGATTTTCATAGCCTATCGCTATACAGATTGTGTTATTATACTCGGCTTAATGCCTTATTGATTATATGGCTTTTAGACACATTGTTTGCACACCGAGAGATACTTTGTGACCAATGGTGTGACGGCTCGAGGTACTAGGTACCCAGTGCTAGTATATCCGTTTATCAAGTCTGGTCAGTGTATAGGCTACACGGGCAGTCAATTAAAATATTATTCAATTCAGGCAGTTAAGTTAAGTAAAATGAAATTTCAGTACCATTAAGTTAAGTATTGAATGAAAAGAGTAAAAGAGATTAGCAATAAAAATATAATGAAAATACAATTTGCAGAACCATAGAGACTTAAAATGCAATATAGTTAGAATAATTTGTATACTAAGTATATTTACTGAAAGGTTATAACTTAGTACTTCCAAAAAAGATCAAACTAGTTTATAAGATAGTTGATACCAGAAATATCATACCAAAATTAAATTGATTCATGAGTATCCAAATTATGATTTATTTATTTCTTTATTTGTATATATTATTTCTTGTTATACTATTGCACCACTAAGCCGAAATACTTAGCGCGATGGAATTGTCTCCTCATTCAGGTAAAACCAGTAGACAGTTAACTGAGATTTTTGGAGTCCAGATCTACAGAAGTGTCAGAAGAGTTCAAGATTGTCACCTCCTCATCAATGCTTGTAGATAGGGATGTTTTTCAATTTGTACTTATAATTACTGCTTATATTATAATGCGAATTAGTAACTGTAATTTCATTTATATATCCAGTACTTCATAAATTTATGTACTTAATTGGCAAATTATATAAGTTAATGAAATATAAGAATTCTGATATTTGAATTGATTATCTAATCATAATGATTCCGAATGAGATTGAATTTGAGAAATTTTGAAACTGGATATGAGTTTGAGAAACTGATGAGAATGCCTTGAGATAATCTGAGTTATGAATTTGAGCATATATTGAAATTGTTTTTGGCAAGTTCAGAAGAACTGTTAGTCCAAATTACAGCCGGCACTCTGCCAGATTTTCGTTAAAATTTTTGAAATTTCCAAATTAGTTAGATTTTGATAAAATTAAAAATAGCCTAAATCGTAAATAAAGTTTTTGAATAAATAAATCAAGAACTGTAATGAAATCAGATAAGATTAGGTGCTCCGGCACGCCGTGTAGCATGCCTTGCTCGACTATACTGTAGACGGGTGAGGGGTGTTACATTTAGTAGTATCAGAGCACGGTTTAAGCATTCCTAGGCATAGATAAATAGAAAGAGCTAGTGTGCATACATGCATTACATTCATAAGAGTCGAGGTGACACTAATGCAGATTTGTTTACTTTTGATTATTCAAGGTTAAGATATGGACTCAGAGTTGCAGAGGGCATTAGAAAAAGAAGTAGAAAACCTAGTTCATGAGGTTATAACGTAGTGACTATGTAATGTTCTAAATGTTTGTATTGTAAGCTACAGATTGCAGTACCGATATGGTATTATTGTGTAGAGCTACGTGCTTCCTCATCGTACAATATGGTAATATTTGTAAGTAATCTATAATTTGATACAGTTACGCCCGAATAGAGTACTATTACGGTAAATAAATGTGAAAATTCTAGTCAGAAATTTAAAACTTCAGAAATAGCCTATCGAAAGATTACACTTGTAAGGTAGCTAGAGTCAGTGACTCAGTTACATTAATGTGAACTACCTATACCACAGTAATTGCTATAAGCTTAGAGATATCTGTACGACTTATCATCCTTAAATGAATGGACAATCGAAACGAGTAATTCAAGTAAATTCTGAAACTCATTGAGTTCCTGTAAATAATGAAATGAAATGATAATAATAACCTGTAATATGTTATAAGCCCTCAAGAATATACTAAGAACATGTGTCATTGAATCTGAGGGGAGATGGGATAGATACATCCCACTAACAGAATTTGTATACAATAATAAGTGTCAAGTTAGCATACAAACGGTACCCTATGAAACACTGTAAGGGAAAAAGTGCATAACACTAGTACGTTGAACTGAGTTGGGAAAAGATATCTAGACATTGATATAGAGTCTTATAATTATTTTGATATTTTTGTCGGAAAAGAATGATTTAGGTATTTGAAAATATATATAGAAGTTGTAGTGCTATTCCCTCTGGAAGCAAGAATAGAAACCTTTCATTGATGGAGTTTGTGTATAGTGATATTTATTAAATAAGCATGAAGATACCAAGGTATAAGGTCTTGTATGAGATAAATGCAGAATACCTAGACAAAGGGTAATTTAACAGAGTTGGAATTGGTAAAAGAGACTAAAGGACCAGTAAGGATTCCAGTATGAGAAATCAGAGAACTAATGAATAATAGACTTTCATGAGTAGAAATAATAAAGGCAAAAGAAAACAATGATGGGAAAGTGAATAAAATTTTGAGATAAAGATAAGCTCAGTTGTTTGAATCCGATGAATTTCGAGGACAAAATTCATTTTTTAGAGGTAAAGAGTTGTAACATCCTCATTTTTGTAGCTCGTACATCCTACTATTCCGACAGCTAATGTCTGCCCCGAAAAGTTGGAATGTCTGGAACTACACTTAATTGATAGTGAGAAAGCATAAAATAATGAAATATGTGATGAGAAAAATTAAGAAAAAATAAAAGAGATAAAATGTGACTAAGTTAAACGAGCTGAACCCGTAGCAATGGGTGACCACTCCGGGAAGTAATGGCGATGACCATTGACTAGCCCTGGACCGCGGGGAACCCAGAAAAATATTTTCGGGACATAATTAAAGGTCTACTGAGGTGTTATTGACATTGGAAATGTCAAAGAAAAATTAGTAAGTCAGTATAAACAGAAAACGAAAATTAAAGAAATCAGCGGCACAAGGAGTAAATCGGTAGCACCGAAAAAGTCCGAATTTGACCCGAAGAGGGGCATTTTGGTCAATTGACACTTAGAGTTGACTTTTGACCTTAATGTCCATTAAAAATAAGTGGTATTAGACTTTGAAAATATCATGAAAAATAAAAATGTGGTACATTATATAAATAGTAGAAGATTGGTGGCATAATTACAAATTAAGGAACTTTGGATTATTTAAACCATTAATCAAAACTTAGTGCTCCACTAAGAATGATTTATGGGACCTATATAAAGCCTTTTGGACAGAATTACATCTCATCTTCATCCTCTCTTCATCCAGCCGAAGTGAATCCACCATTGTTCCTCTATGATCGAAGCTTCATCAACCTTCATGCACTCCATTTCTAGCCACCTTTCCACACAAATTCCTTCATTAATCTTTGCCTACTCAACTTGGGGAAGCTATAGGCAGCAAGAAGGAGAGGATTTGATGAAGTTTGATCAAGCACAAAAAGGGTTAGTGCTTAATCTTCCCATTTTCCTTCACTAATCCTTGTGTTGAGCTTTGGGTAAGTTGAATTGCTAAGAAAAATTGAGGAAATGATTGAGTATTGGTGAATCTTAGTTTTGGAAGCCATGAAAATGCATGGTTAGTAACTTATTCTTATATTTAATGGATGGGAATTAAGGTTGATTAACTCAAATGGGAGTTATGGTAAGTTAATATCCAAGTATGTGTATGTTAGTTCTTGAATTAAGGGTTTAATAGTGGAACTTTGATGCTTTAGTAAACTGCCATGTTGGGCAGCATTAAATATCATGAATTTATGTGTGAGTTTATGAAATTTATCAATGAAATATGATGGTGTTGAATGGTGGGCAGTTTGTGTAATTGCCATGGAAGTGTATGTGTGATATATATGTTGTTGTACATTAAATTTGGGTTAAAGTAAATGTCAAACATTAATGGTGTATTGTGTGCATTGAGCACTTGACTGTTCTGCCCAAAATGCTTGCTAGAATTGTGTACAATATATATATAAGTGCCATGATTAAATGTTGAAGTATCGGGAGGAGGAGGATTGTCAAAATTGGAAGTGTGATGTTCAAATGCAGGTTGTGTATGTTGACAGCACCTAAATTAGGTCATAAGTGCAAAACTGTGAACCCAATTGGTATGAGGCCAATTGGAGGTGAAACTAGACACCAAATAAGCCAACATTCATGTAGAAATATTGCCAAATTTTTGCCTAGAAACTAACCTTAAAAATGACCAAATCTGGAATGGCAACCTTGCAAGCCCAGATTTTTTGACCATATGAACAGTAGTCATTCGGATGACCATAACTCAGTCAAAACAGGTCTATTGACTTGAAATTTTTACCATGGATAGCTTAGACACAGAGCTACAATTCTTCTGAAGATACCAAAGCCTAGAAATAGCCAAAACCAAGTAAAATAGCTTGCACAAGTTCGGATACTAAAACTGCCAGAACTAAAAGTGACCTAAAATTGACCAAATTTTGCACTAAAGGTGCAATCTGTCCAGCTTTAGTAAATTGATCATATCTTGCTCTATACAACTCAGAATGACCTGAAATTTTGCCCAGAGTGCAATAAGACATAGAGTTACAATTCTTATGAAGACACCAAAGCCCAGAAATGGCCAGAACCAAGTCAAATAGCTTGCACAATTTCGGGTGCCAAAACTGCCAGAACTAAAAGTGACCTAAAATTGTCCAAAATTTGCACTAAAAGTGCACTCTGTCCAACTTTAGTAAATTGACCATATCTTGGTCTATACAACTCAGAATGACCTGAAATTTTGCCCAGAGTGCAATAAGACATAGAGCTACAATTCTTATGAGGACACCAAAGCCTAGAAATGTCTAGAACCAAGTCAAATAGCTTGCACAAGTTTGGGTACCAAAACTGCCAGAACTAAAAGTGACCTAAAATTGATCAAATTTTGCACTAAAGGTGCAATATGTCCAGCTTTAGTAAATTGACCATATCTTGGTGTATACAACTCAGAATGACCTAAAATTTTGCCCAGAGTGCAATAAGATATAGAGCTACAATTCTTATGAAGACACCAAAGCCTAGAAATGGCCAAAACCAAGTCAAATAGCTTGCACAAGTTCAGGTACTAAAACTGCCAGAACTAAAAGTGACCTAAAATTGACCAAATTTTGCACTAAAGGTGCAATCTGTCTAGGTTTAGTAAATTGACCATATCTTGGTCTATATAACTCAGAATAACCTGAAATTTTACCCATAGTGCAATAAGACATAGAGCTACAATTTTTCTTCTTTGACCATGAGCTAAAAACCAAGAGAAATAGGACTTAAAGCTAGACTAATCTAGCACACAAAAATTGAGAATTTGACATTTACATACAGTGATGCTTGAAGTAATTTGGCAATGAATGCTAACTTGTAAAAATGGTAAATTGCACTATATTGGTAGCATATTGAAATGCAAATTGTGACATGTTGATAGTAGAATCAACTTATTCATGATGTATAAAAAGGTCAACAATTTCATTGACCAGTGAATTGTATAATGACCAGTAAACCCTGAAAATAAAAAAATAAAAATTTAATCTTGTAATATGCCTTAGTTTGCCTTGTTGACTAGTTTAGATAGGTTGGCATGCCAATAGGATTCTGACAGCTATTCTGTAAATGGCGTTACGTCATATTTTGTTTTATGGCTTATTATGCAATACTATGATTTTAATAGCTTATGGCTATACAGATTTTGTTATTATACTCGGCTTAATGCCTTATTGATTATATGGCTTTTAGCCACACTGTTTGCACATCGGGAGATACTTTGTGACCAATGGTGTGACGGCCCGAGGTACTAGGTACCCAGTGCTAGTATATCCATTTATCCAGTCTGGTCAGTGTATAGGCTACATGGGCAGTCAATTAAAATATTATTCAATTCAGGCAGTTAAGTTAAGTTAAGTAAAATGAAATTTCAGTACCAGTAAGTTAAGTATTGAATGAAATGAGTAAAAGATATTAGCAATAACTACATAACAAAAATACAATTTGCAGAACCATCGAAACTTAAAGTACAATATAGTTAGATTAATTTGTATACTGAGTATATTTACTGAAAGGTTATAACTTAGTACTTCCAAAGAAGATCAAACTAGTTTATAAGATAGTTGATACTAGAAATATCATATCAAAATTAAATTGATTCCTGAGTATCCGAATTATGATTTATTTCTTTCTTTATTTGTATATATTATTTCTTGTTATACTATTGCACCACTAAGCAGAAATGCTTAGCGTGATAAGGTACTGAAGTAAAGCCAGTAGACAGTTGACTGAGATTTTTGGAGTCCAGATCTGCAGAAGTGTCAGAAGAGTTCAAGATTGTCACCTCCTCAGCAATGCATGTAGATAGGGCTCATTTTAAGCATGTTTTCTAATATGTACATTATAATTACTGCTTATATTGTAATGCGAATTAGTAACTGTAATTTCATTTGTATATCCAGTACTTGATAAATTTATGTACTTAATTGGCAAATTATATAAGTTAATGAAATATAAGAATTCTAATATTTGAATTGATTATCTAATCATAATGATTCTGAATGAGATTGAATTTGAGAAATTTTGAGACTGGATCTGAGTTTGAGAAACTGATGAGAATGCCTTGAGATAATCTGAGTTATGAATTTGAGCATATATTGAAATTGTTTTTGGCAAGTTCAGAAGAACAGTTAGTCCAAATTACAGCCGGCACTCTACCGGATTTTCATTAAAATTTTTGAAATTTCCAAATTAGTTAGATTTTGATAAAAGTAAAAATAGCCTAAACCTTAAATAAAGTTTTTGAATAAATAAATCAAGAACTGTAATGAAATCAGATAAGATTAGGTGCTCTGGCACACCGTGTAGCATGCCTTGCTCGGCTATACTGTAGACGGGTGAGAGGTTTTACATTCATCCTTGAAAAAAAATTCAAGAGCACTAAGTGTTACTACTCTTGAATCATGCCTTGAAAAGTTGTTTCTCCTTACTTCCAATTAGAAATATTCTAAAATACAACATACTCTTCCTCCCTTCTTCTTAGCCACCCCATTTGAAGAACAAGGAAGAGTTTCTTGGTTGATCAAGAAGCTTTGATCAAGTGCTTGTGTGGATAAGCTAGAGGACTAGCTTTGATAGTCTTCATTACTCGGATTTGGTGGGAATTATTGATTTTATGCCTCAAGGGTAAGTTTATCTCCAAAACCCTAGCTGGGTATAATTTGGGGAAATTGTTTCTTAATGGCAATTAGGCTTAATTAGCATTTGAAGCATGATTTAGTATGACTAAATGATGTGTTTTTCAATAGCTTAATGGGATTGCATAATGCATGAAACCCTAGGTTAAGGAAAAATTTTAAATTGCTAATTCCTGCACCTATTGATGAATTGTTCTTGTAATTGGTGCATAACACTTTCATTGTTGTACTATTGTCCTACCTGACATATCATCTTAGAATTTATAGTTTTTTCTTATTCTCTATTTGTCCTCCATACTTATGATCATTTGTCTAGTGCCCCTTATACTCTACTATGTTCCAGAATATAGAGTATTGATAGATTCTTACAGAACTAACTCCAATCTTACCAACAATCACTTATTTGATCCTTGTACTTTTTTAATAACTTGTAATTACAGCTATACCTATCTTATCCTATCCTGTCCTCTACTAGTGTTTTGTTACATATTATTATACTGTCACTCATATTTTCTTATAAAATTATCCTGTTGGTCACACTGAAAACAACTGCCTAACTCTAATTAGAGGTTCTAGGTCTCACCATTCTAAATTCTAACGTTAAACCTCTGTGCCATTATCCCTCATTCCTTTCTCCCATCTAGAATATTCGAATCCATTAGGTTGAGTTTTATTCAACTTACTACCTACTGACTTTGCCTCTTTGTTTGATAAAACAGTTTGAGTTACCATTGCACACCCCTAGTTTACTATCCACTTTGGTTGCCTACCTCACTCAACTTTCATCATACTGTTAACAATCTAAAAAGTCCTTGTTCCATTGCCCCTCATTCCACCTTGGTGACAAAATAGGAAAAGTCTAATCTAGATCCTACAACTCTGAACTCCATGTTCTGGCTCCTAATACTACGCTAATTATGACTTGCTTTGAGTTTTACACTTCTAGGTTCTATATCATTACAACATTCTCCCTAACACTATCCTTTTCTAAGCTCTCTATCCTTACTTTTCTGTTTATCTCATTTACCTTCTTTAGAACCACATTTGCCTCCTCTGTATCTTGGCTCTATTCTTCCTATTCTTATCCTAATCTGGGCTTTTCAGTTTGTTCTTTAGTCAACTCATTTTATCTTACCCCAAAAACAACTTTGATTATTTTATTCTCTAGCTTTATTTTATTTCTTAACCGAACTACTATGTTAGAAACTTATATCTCTTCACTGTCTCTATCAAGTCATCAATGTTTTGATGTTACTCAGAATTGATCCTTTGACCACTATAGCTAGCACTTCTACTGGCATTCGTGTTATCTTTCCTGCTACATCTGAACCAACTATTTTATCTTACCCTTCTACACTCCTTCTCTATGAATACATATTTGATGATTTATCTATGTTAACCTTTGTCCTTATCCTTTCCTTTACTTAGAGTAAAAGTCTTATGCAATAAAAAGCTAAAGAGGAACCTAGGGCACAGTAGCCATGCATTCACTATGTGATCTTTGTTTGTGTTCTTTAGACCATATACTACCCCCTACTACCTTAAGGAGGGCATTTGTAGGGATTCTATTTTCTCTTATGCACTCAATTAGCTAAAATATAAGATATTAGGTACCTAAACCCATCATTCAATTCAAAGGCTTTACATCAATCATGATCTGATCACTTATGATTCCTACAATGGAACTTGTACACTCTTTAGGATACCTGAGCTAACAACTCTCTACCTCACTCTATAGTTTCATTTGGGACACTATTCTGTAGGTTACCATCACCAGTAGTAACTTTCTATCCCTCCTAAAAGGATAAGATCATAACTTCTATTACAACTAACTATAAAAGAGGTACTGCCTCTGCCACCTTACGACAATAATGTTAGGCTATCTGCTCTCTTATCATACTATAGAATTCCATAAAACATCGTCTCATAGGCTATGAACATTATTCCTAGCCTCTAATCTCTTTTAGGTAGTTAGGTTATATTTTGCACCTCGCTGACACAAAAAAAATATACTATTCTTACTAAACTCTAGGCAAAACATCGATCATAACGCAAAAACTATCTAAGATCCCATACCCAAGATCAGATGGTCTCACTCTATAGATGTTACCTTTACTTTGCAACTAAACTGAAACATCTAGTCTTATTGTAACTCTTGATATAACTCTAGCTCATGCTAGGGTAACTGGGTCACTGACTCTGGCTACCACCTTACTATGACCTTCGATATTCTAGCTTAAAACCCCTAACTAGTAGTTTTTAACTCCTCTGTAGATATAGAACTCTGTTTTGGAGTAACTATACCAAAATAGAGGCCATCTACAAATGCCCTTAGGAAACACATTAGGGATACATGTAGCTTTACACAATAATCCAATATCAGTATTGTAATATGCAACTTACAGCATAAACAATGAGAAAATTGCTCTAGTTTCCCAATCTCTTATCTCCCTAGAAACTACTAATACCATAAACTTACTCTAATTGGGCTATCCACTGATGATCGCTAGTAGTGATGCCCTCACTCTTACCAAAGGCAGCTATGCTGCCATAACTCACTTTTAAGTCCATGTGCCTTGCACCAGATAGGCACACCAATTGGTTTCATACTAATAAAAACACAGAGCTTTGTAAAGTACGTATCCTCATGGTAGACCTCAACACATTTGCTATCTCTAATTCACGTCACCATATACTTGATACACTTAAATTGTATAGATGTTTTTAAGCACATTTGTATACTATCTCATGGCATTTAGGTAAGTAATATCATGCATAGTAGTTGATTTCATTAGTTTTTGTAATTTCTATTGCTGAGCCCTTAATTCCATATTTTCTGCATCATTTCAGGCGTTTGGGTGAAGTCATAGGGCATAGGAGTGCAAGGGGAAGCTTGGAGGAATGAAAACACTCAGAATTGCTGCTGATACAAAGTACACGAGTCATGTAAGCAAAGCCATAAACCTGTGTATCTTACTTCCAGAAGAAAGCGAGAGAGCCAATGGAGAAACAAAAGTACACGAGTCATGTAATTGGACCTGTGTAATCTGCAGGGACCCGTGTAAGTCTCTACCGGGCACAAGCTTGAAGAACTTTCTGAGAACAAAAGTACACGGCCCATGTAACCAGGCCCATCAAGCCAACGCAGACCCGTGTAAGTCTCGGTGCCAATGCAAGACTTAGCAATTCTACTCCAGTAAGTTACACGGCCCGGGGTAGTGTAGTGACACACGAGCCGTGTACTATGTGGCAGCCAATTTTCTAACCAGAATTCCCACTCTTGTTTACTGATTTAAATCAGACTCCTAAATATTTTTGGACTCAAAATGACCTAACCCCAGAACAGCCATTATAAATAGAAGCAGAAAACATCCAAAGAAAAAAAAAAGGAATCAATCCTTTTACAACACTTTTTAGGAGTTTCAAAGAGGATTCGCCTCTAAAATCTCACCAGCCGTCTAAAGGAGAAAGAATATCAGTATCAAGAGGAGTTTTCCAGCCGAATTTCCACAAGATCAAAGCTACAAACCCTCATTGGTTCTTTCATTCCATTTCCTTAAGCAGATTTTTATTGCTTTATTTCTTCTGGATAATTTCTTTTACTGTCTTTATTTTAATTTATCATAATGTTTGCTGTACTCACCATGAGTGAGTAGTTTTCATATTCTGGAATTGGGAGAGTAATGCTTGCAATCATTATTATGAATGAACATTAAGTTCTATTTATTAGATTTGAGATTTGTTACTTGATTTAATTTCTTGTGATCTTAATGCATGCTATGTGTTGGTACCCACTTAGTATTGATTATAAATATTAATTAAAGGACTAAAAAGTGAAGATTAATATTAGAAAATCAAGATTTTGTACATAGGAATTTTGACCTAAACATAGGCTGATACCTTTGTGAAATTTCAAAATTGGTCAAAGACCTTAAAGGGTTTTAATTAATTTGATCGCCAGGAAAGTCGGGTTTAAGTTAATTAAAATACACCCTACGTGCTTTGAGAGAGGACTTAGGATACCTTGGATTAATTTCCATCAAGGCAAACATTCTCAACCCAGTAAATAAATAAGGTAACATCCATAGTAAGATTCAAGTGTGAAATCTTAATTCCGGAATTGTTTCAAAATATATTATTTCGTTTTAAGTTTATCATTCTAGTGTTTCAAATAACCAACCTTCATTCCCTCAGTATTCGATAGCCTAAACAGATAAAATTACTGTGTAGATCGGTACTTACTAATCAAATTCCTTGTGGGAACGATACTTTACTCATCACTTTATAAATTGTTAGCGATCCGTGCACTTGTGGGGTTGTAAAACCAGCGAAACAAGTTTTTGGCGCCGTTGCCAAGGAACTTGGCTTTAGTAATATTGAGCGACAGGCAATTTAGCTGATTTAGGTAATTATATTTATTATCTGATTCTATTTGATTTGTTTTATTTCTTTTCTTTTCTCTTAGGTCCCTGACCTGGTATATGACCAAAACAAGGCTAGAAGAAGAAATCTTGGACTGTGATCTAGAGATAGACAGAATTCTGAGAGCCATTAGAAGGGAAAGGAAACACCAAGAGCACGATCAAGAAGATCTTGAAACTCCAACCATGGTCGATAATAATGACAGGCCAAGACTCTTGAGAGATTACGAAGCTCTATCTGTCCAAGGATTTGAGCCCAGTGTCTCAAGACCCATAGTGGAAGCCAACAATTTTGAGTTAAAACCAGCATGGCTTCAAATGATAATGCAAACCCAGTTCGGAGGTTCACCAACAGAAGATCCACACTATCACCTCCAGTGCTTTCTTACCCTTTGTGACAAATTTAAGATGAATGGAGTTTCTGATCAAGCCATAAGACTCAGAGCATTCCCATTCTCCCTTCGAGACAGAGCAAGGAAGTGGTTACTTTCTTAACCAGCTGGAATGTTCACCACATGGGAAAACCTCTCACAAGCTTTTCTAGCAAGGTACTTCTCACCTACAAAGACTGCAAGACTGAGGCTTGAGCTCAACACTTTCAGACAAAAGGAAGGTGAATCAGTCTATGATGCAGGGGAAAGATATAAAGACCTGTAGAGGGAATGTCCACACCATGTCATACAGGATTGGCTACTAGTGCAAAATTTCTATAATGGGTTACTGCCCTCGACAAGAAGCACAGTTGATTCAGCTACAGAAGGTGACCTAATGGAGAAAATAGTGACACAAGCACTTGAACTTCTAGAGAGGGTTGTATACCATAATTATGAGTGGTCAAATGAAAGAGGAAATGCAAGGAGAACAATAGGGGTCCTAGAAGTGGATGCCCTAAGCATGATAAATGCTCAATTTGATCAGCTCACAAAGAGGCTTGATAAAATGCAACCCAATGCAGTAGGGATGAATAGTCAACATGAGGACAACTATGGAGAAGGATACATGAGGTCAGAATATAATAACATCAATGAACCATGCACAGAATAGATGAACTATGTAAATAATGGAGGAAACTTCAACCAGTGGTGTAATACCCCTATGTTCAGTAGTGCGTTCTACTGCTCCGGTGACCAGTGTCTGTCCGGATAGCTAGAATGCCTAGAACTACACTTAAATATTGATGAGGAGACATAAAATAATGAAATACAAGAAAAGAAAATACAAGAAAAACAAAGGAAAAATAATAGCAATGAAATGTAAACAAGTTAAGCGAGTCGAGAACCCTAGCGATGGGTGACCGCACCGGGAAGTTACGGCATGGACCGTTACTAGCCCTGGACCGCGGGGAACCCGAAAAAATATTTTTAGGACTTAAATAAATGTCTATTGAAGTATAAATACTATTAGAAATATCAAAGAAAAATTAATTAATTAGTACAAAGAAAAGTGAGAAATCGAAAAATTGACAAAACTCGGTGTTACCGAAAAATCAGGAATGCAACCCGAACAGGGGCATTGTGGTCATTTGATACCTTGAGTTGTCTTTTGACCTAAATTTCCATTAAAAATAAATGATATTACACTAGGGAAATATCCAAGAAAAAAATTAGTAAGTCAGTATAAACGGAAAATAAAAATTAAAGAAATCGGCGGTACAAGGAGTAAATCGGTAACATCGAAAAAGTCAGAATTTGACCTGAAGAGGGGCATTTTGGTCATTTGACATCTAAAGTTGTCTTTTGACCTAAATATCCATTAAAAATAAGTAGTATTAAATTTTGGAAACCCCATGAAAAAGGAAATTAAAAATGTAATGAAAATAAGAGAAATTAAGGGTATGAGTTAGAATAATTAAAAGTTAATTAATTAAATAATTAACTTTGAGTTAGTGGAGATTAGTGGGACATATAATAAGATATAAGTGGACTGAATTTTCCACTAACCACTTCATCTCCTTCACTCCTCCATTAATGGCCGAAATGAAGCTGCCAAAAACACCATAGCCAAATTGCATGCAAACTCCCATTTCACCACCTTCAAGCCATGATCTTCACAAGTTGTCTTCATTAAAGTTAATCCTCACACCATATGCAGTAGATAGGCAGCAAGAAGATCAAGTTTTGGTGAAGTTTTGAAGAGTTTCCAAAGTGGTAAGTATGTGTTTTTTATTATTGCTTCATTAAAGTTTGTGAGGATGTTATGGGTACTTGAATTGTGGAAAGAATTTTGGAGTTTGATGTTCTAAGGGAGATGTTTATTTTTGGCAGCCATGGAAACTACTTAAGGGCAGTTTATCCTTGCTTGTAAATGATAGATTAAAGGGTTCATTATGTGTTTATCTATGTAGGAATAAATTGGGTGATGTATACTAAGTATATGTGAATGTATACTTGAATTTGGAAGCTTGGAATTTTATTCAAAGTGAGGTACAAATCGGCAGCTTGAATTGTAAACCATAAAAATGTTGTTTCATGGTTTGGTTTATGGAATATTATTGTTGAATTTTGGTACTTGTTATGGCAGCTTGTGTATGTGTATGACGGTTTGAGTTTGGACATGTAAATGATCTTGGTTGTGTAGTTAAATTGTGTGTAAATTGAACTTGGTAAATTCTGGACTATAATGTGCATATTGAGTGTGATTATAAGTTGCTAAAGTGACCAAAAATGTGTTTTTAAATATATTCATGTTATGGTACAAAACAGAAATGGCATGAATGTGTAACTTGATAAGTGTTAAAAGTGTATTTGGTATGTGATGAAGAGTGTTGCAATAGGGCAGAGTGCATTTTGGCCTAGAAGTTTAAGTGTGTGGCTCCAATTGGTATGAGACCAATTGGAGGTGAAACTAGGCACAAAATGTGCCAACTTTCATGAAGGAAGCTTACAAAATTCTGCTTGTAAGGTAACTTGAAAAATGACCAAATTCGGATTAGTGCATTTAAGGCCTGAAAATTGACCATTTGGGCAGCAGTTAGTATTTTGGCCATAACTCATGCAAAACAGGTCCAATTGACCTGAAATTTTTACCCTGAATAGTTGAGACATATATCTACAAGTCTTATGAAGACACCAAAGCCCAGAAATGACCATAAGTAAGTCAAAAAGCTTGCACAAATTCGGGTCCAAAAACTGGCGGAACCAAATTTGACCTAAAATGACTTAAGGTGACCAATTTTGGTACATTCTGACCAGCAATAGTAAAATGACCATAACTTGGTCTAGTAAACTAAGAATGACCTGAAATTTTTCCCTGCGTGCAATAAGACATAGATATACAAGTTTTGTCACACCCTACCCCTCTGTAAGGCATAACATGATCCCGTAGTATATCTAATGAATTACCAACTCCGTCTACTAATAACCCATTAAATACACTACAAGGGATTTTAAAAATTTTCTTACTTCTTTTACAGTGGTGAGCACTATTTACAGGTGTTATAAACCTTTTTGAACTGAAGTGTTAGAACTAACACATTTGAATTATTTGGAATTTCTGTAAAAATTTTGGCAGAGTGCCATCTGTATTTTGGATAAAACAGTTCTTCAGAAAACTTGTAAAAAGCACTTCAATATTTTTCCAAATCTCAACTCCAACATATTTCTCAACACAACATGTTTCTCAACTCAAATCCATAGTGATTTTTCAAAGACTGCGATACAAGAAATATAATACAATTTTTACAAGCCGAAATAACTCATAATTATTTTACAACTTCAAGGTACAATTTGAATTTACAACTGCTCAAAATAAAAAACAATATGTACATACAGTGAACATACATTACAGTACAAAATACAAAATGTGGTATACTCGTTATACCCGAAAATCTTTCGCTGGAGGTACTAGCAGCCTAGTCTGCTGCCCTATCTGTCTGTCTACCTGCGACAGCAATAAAAAGCTATCGCTGAGACAATGTCTCAGTGGTGCACAACAATAACCAAATACAACTTTAAATCTCAATTCATAAGTTAAATAAATAGTGGATACTTAAAATAATAGTTAAATTCAAGACAATAATGTCATAAGGAATTTAACACAATATCATAATAAATCTCAGTAATCAAAACATAGTTAAATTCAAAAGACAGTGAATGTCAATAAGAATTTAAACTCCATTTCACAATCTCATAATACATATCAATAAATCACACACAGCTTAATCATGTTCCAAAGTTCAATTCGTCCCAAAAGTCGATGACTAATGAGGAATAACATAGCTAGCTAGCAAAATATGAGTACTCATTCTATTCGTCCTCAACAGGCACACACCTCAACACTTCAGCCAAAGAGGGAATTCAATTCGTCCCACTAGACAAGCTAGTGAGGAATACAATCAATATACATGATAGCTGTGGTTTCAAACCATTTCCAATGCTTTTCAATCAATAAGTATCCATCAATATCATTCAAACAATTTTACACAGTTTCAAACCATTTATAATGCTTTTCAAGCAATAAATATCCATTCAAACACATTTCCACAATTTAAAACAATAATGTACAAATAGTCATAATTCATTTCAATTGAAAAATTCAAAAGAAATAGTTGTTGTGCACAAACCTCTGATAACTGTTTCCTGGTCTGGACTCAGTGTTTCCTTCCCTTTCCCTGAGTCTTTACTAACTGAGAAACACAATTTGAAGTGTTTCAGTACTAAATTAAACTGTCTCAATCGATAATGCTTGATAAGTAATTCACTGAAAGCTATTATTTGCTTAATCACCTAATATATCGACCCTCGATGCGTTCTAGGTAAATTAGGTTTTAGCGTTACTAATATGTCACATTCGATAGTCTTTTAGGGTTGGTACATGTTACCAATTTCATTTCCTTGTTTAGTGCATTTTATTGCAACTTGCTGGATTCTGAGATACTAGTTTGACCTAGCCAGACGACCTAGTTCCCTCGGTTTTCGGGTTTCGATCAAAACTACAAACTTATAGATCTATGTCTTATGGAACGCGGGGAAAATTTCGGGTCATTCTGAGTTATGTAGACCAAGTTATGGTCATTTTACTATTGCTGGTCAAATGGCATCAAATTTGGTCATTTTAGGTAAATTTTGGTCAACTTTGGTTCGGCCAGTTTTTGGACCCGAACTTATGAAAGCTGTTTGACTTCCTTATGATCATTTCTGGGCTTTGGTGTCTCCATAAGACATGTAGATATGGGTCTTAACTATTCATGGTTAAAATTTCAGGTCAATTGGACTTGTTTTGAGTGAGTTATGGCCTAAACACTAACTGCTGCCCAAATGGTCAGTTTTCAGGCCTCACTTGCACTTAATCCGGATTTGGTCATTTTTCAATCTACCTTGCAAGCAGAATTTTAGTATGCTTCCTTCATGAAAGTTGGCACATTTTGTGCCTAGTTTCACCTCTAATTGGTCTCATACCAATTGGAGTTACACATTTAGAGTGATAGGCTAAAATGCATACTGTCCTTAAATACATTGCTTAACATCTATCAATTGCACATTTACTTGCTATAAATCTACTTCTCTTACCAATTCTGATTTGGTACATTACCAAAACCATTTATCACTTCATATTAAAGTCACTTTGGGCAGAATACAAATATCCTCAATACACCAAATGAAACTCTAATTCACAAAGTCCAAATAAAACAATATATATACACATAACCACTCCTAATTATTACATACAATTTCCACAACCAATTTACATACATATTCATCAATCCTCAATATCACAATTCATCCAATATCTTCATGAATTCAAACATTCATCAAGGAGTCTCAAGGCTGTCGAAATGCTCCCCATTGCCAAAGTTTCCCATAATTCGTCAACTTCAATTTCAAATGCACAATCACCACATATACATGGAAATAACTTACTAGGACATTAAATCACCCTACTCAACATAAATTCCCATCAAATATATGTATGAATATTTCATTAAATATACAACTCCATGGCTGTCCAAACTGGATATATCAATAACTCCTCAAAACTTTAAAATTTTCTTCACAAATCAAACACCCATACATGCTTACAAACTTTAACAAAGCAATATTCAAAAACACAAACTTACCTATTGTTGGGACTTGTTAAATCTTCACTGAACTTCCTTGATTTTGCTATCAAACTCTTCCTTGTGATGTGGGGATAATCTTTAATGAAGAAACCTAGATGTTTAGAGGTGAAATGGAGGAGAGGATGAAGCTTGAAGCAAAACAGCTATGGTGGTTCTCAAGTTTTCCATTTCGGCATGGATGAAGGAATTGGAGAAGATGAAGTTGCAGATTGTGTAATGGGTTTACACCTGCCCATTTAGTGTTTAGTTTATTCTATAGTGGTCCACTTACACAAATTAAATCATATTATATGTTTAACTTTCATTTATCCCACATTAAACCCATAATTTTTGCTATTTACTTTATGTACCACCAATTTAATTTTTCATTATATTTTCCAATGGTAATATTATTTATTTTTAATGGACATTTAGGTCAAAAGACAATTCGGGATGTCAAATGACCACAATGCCCCTGTTTGGGTTATATTCCCGATTTTTCGGTAACACCGGGTTTTGTCTTTTTTTTTTTATTTCTCACTTTTCTTTGTACTAATTAATTAATTTTTCTTTGATATTTCTAATTGTATTTATACTTCAATAGGGGTCTCTTTAAGTCCTAAAAATATTTTCCAGGGTTCCCCGCAGTCCAGGGTTAGTCAACGGTCCACGCAGTGACTTCCCGGTGCGGTCACCCATTGCTAGGGTTCTCGGCTCGCTTAACTTGGTTACCTTTCTTTGCTATTGTTTTTCCTTTGTTTTTCTTGTATTTTCTTTTCTTGTATTTCATTATTTTATGTCTCCTCCCTCATATCAAAGTGTAGTTCTAGGCATCCTAGCTGTTTGGACAACACTGGTCACCGGAATAGTAGAACACACTACCGAACATAGGGGTGCTACAATTCTCCCCCCCTTAAAATAAATTTCGTCTCGAAACTTTTACCTGGAATTAGTCTCTGAACAGCTGTGGGTGCTGTCTCCTCATATCCTCTTCATGTTCCCAAGTAGCTCCCTGGCTTGAATGATGGTTCCCCAGCACTTTAACCAGGTGTATCTGTTTGTTCCTCAGTTGCTTCACCTCATAAGCCAGAATTTTTATGGTTTCTTCCTCATATGAGAGGTCTGGATTTACCTCAATCTCTTCAACTGATAGTACATGAGATGGGTCAGATACCTCCTTAACATGGACACATGGAAGACACTGTGTATCCTTGCTAGCTCTGGAGGTAATGCCAACCGATATGCCAAAGGACCCACTCGTTCCAGAACCTCATATGGTCCGATGAAACAAGGACTCAGTTTCCCCTTTCTGCCAAATCTCATAATCCTCTTCCAAGGAGAAACTTTGAGGAATACCTTATCACCCACTGCATATTCAATATCTCTTCTTTTCAAATCAACATAGGACTTTTGAAGGTCTGATGCAACCTTGAGTCTATCTCTAATCAATCTGATCTTTTTCTCTGTCTGCTGAACAATTTCTGGCCCAATCATCTTCCTTTCACCTACTTCATCCCAGCATAAGGGAGTTCTGCACTTTCTGCCATACAAAGCTTCATATGGAGGCATCCCAATGCTTGATTGGTAGCTGTTGTTATAAGCAAACTCAATCAAAGGCAAGTGTGTATCCCAACTACCTTCAAACTCAATCACACAAGCCCGTAGCATATCCTCTAATATCTAAATAACCCTCTCAGACTGGCCATCTGTCTGTGGGTGGAATGCTGTGTTGAAGTTCAATCTAGTTCTTAGGGCTCTCTGAAGACTACCCCAGAATCTAGAAGTGAACCTAGGATCTCTGTCAGATACAATTGATACTGGCACTCCATGCAATTTTATAATCTCATATATGTACAATTTGGCCAATCTTTCCAGGCTATAATCCATCCGAACTGGCAAAAAGTGAGCAGACTTAGTCAATCTGTCAACTATAACCCATACTGCATCATGACTACTCTGTGTCCTTGGAAGTCCTGTAACAAAATCCATAGTTATTCGTTCCCATTTCCACTCTGGTACTGACAAAGGATGTAACAAACCAGCTAGAACTTGATGTTCTGCCTTTACTTGCTGACAAGTTAGGCATTTGGAAACAAACTCAGCTATATCCCTCTTCATGCCCATCCACCAGTAATGCTCTTTCAGCCCTCTGTACATTTTAGTTCCACCAGGGTGCATAGCAAAAGGAGACTCATGTGCTTCCTTCATAATGATCTGTCTCAATTCCACATCACTAGGAACGCACATTCTGCCCTGATGTAGCAATAAACCATCCTCTCTCATAGAAAATTCAGGTTTCTTGCCCTGCTGGACTTCTTTCAGTAGCTTCTGATATTTTTCATCACTCTGAGCAGCCATTCTAATCTGATCAATCAACACTGGTTGTACATGCCATGCAACTACTGTCTGTCCCTCATCATCAATCTCTAAACTGGCATGCTGTGCTTTCAATTCATATACCATGGACAAAGGAGAAACTCTGAGACTTGCCATAGTCTTGCGACTTAAGGCGTCAGCCACTACATTTGCTTTCCTTGGCTGATAGTCTATTAAGCAATCATAATCTTTAATGAGTTCTAACCATCTCCTCTGCCTCAAACTTAATTCCTTCTGGGTGCCTAAGTACTTCAAGCTCTTGTGATATGTGTAAATGTAGCATTTCTCCCCATACAAATAGTGTCTCCAGATCTTCAGAGCAAAAACAATAGCTGCTAGCTCCAGATCATGTGTTGGGTAGTTCCTCTCATGCGGTTTTAGCTGGCGTGATGCATAAGTAATGACATTCCGATCTTGCATCGATACAGCCCTAACCCATTGTGAGAAGCATCACTATAAACTGTGTATTCTTTACCCGGAGTAGGTAAAGTGAGGACTGGAGCTTTAGTCAAACACCTCTTCAACTCATCAAAACTTTGCTGGCATTTATCAGTGCACTAAAATTTTACATCTTTCCGAAGTAGTTTGGTCAGTGGAGAAGATAACATAGAAAATCCCTTCACAAACCGACGGTAATATCCAGCTAAACCCAGAAAACTGCGAATTTCTGTGATGTTCCTGGGCGGCTTCCAATTAAGGATAGCTTCTACCTTGCTGGAATCTACCTTGATCCCTTCAGCTGACACAACATGTCCCAAAAAGGAGATTTCTTTCAGCCAAAATTCACACTTCGACAATTTAGCGTATAGTTGTTTCTCCCTTAAAGTCTGCAGTACAATCCGCAGATGTCTGTCATGCTCCTCTGCATTCCTTGAACATATCAAAATGTTATCAATAAACACCACCACAAATTGATCAAGATATGGTCTGAAGATAGTGTTCATCAGATCCATAAAAGCAGCTGGAGCATTTGTTAACCCGAATGGCATTACTAGAAACTCATAGTGGCCATACCGAGTTCTGAAAGCAGTTTTTGGAATACTCTGCTCTTGCACCTTCAACTGATAATAACCAGATCGCAAATCAATTTTGGAGAATACAGCTGCACCCTTCAACTGATCAAACAGATCATCAATGCGAGGCAATGGATATCTGTTCTTTATTGTCACCTTATTCAACTGCCGATAATCTATGCATAAGCGGAGAGTACCATCCTTCTTCTTAACAAATAACACCGGTGCTCCCCAAGGTGACACACTAGGGCGGATGAAGCCCTTTTCAAGTAGTTCTTGCAATTGTATCTTCAACTCCTTCAACTCTGCTGGTGCCATTCTGTATGGTGTTATGGAGATTGGATCCATACCAGGCATAACATTAATTTCAAACTGCACTTCTCTTTCCGGAAGTAATCCTGGCAATTCATCAGGAAACACATCTGGAAAGTCATATACTGTAGGGATGTCCTTCAATGCTAGACTCCCCACTTGGGTGTCTACCACATGTGCCAAGTATGCTTCACACCCCTTTCTGATCATTTTTCTGGCTAGTGCAGCTGAAATGATGTTTGATGGCAATAACTGCCTCTCCCCATGTATTACCACATCATCAGCATCGAGGAGACCAAAAGTGACTGTCTTGACCTCTGATCCAATCATGGCATGATGCCTAGCTAACCAATCTATGCCCAAGATGATATCATAATCTCTGAAGGGCATTTCAATGAGATCAGACAGAAAAGTGTGTCCTTGGATCACCAAAGGACAATCTCTACACATTCTATTAACCTTGACTTCCTGTCCTAGTGGACTTGTTACTAGCACCTCAAAGTCCATTTGTATACATGGAACAGCAATGCAATCAATGATGCTAGCACTCACATAAGAATGGGTAGAACCCGGCCAAATAACACAAACACATCTTGGTTAAAAGTTGAGAAGGTACCAGCCACAACATCATATGTCTCGGCCTCTTCCCTCTGTCTCATTGCATAGACTCTGACCGGAGCAATGTCTTGCTCTGAATGTTTCATTGTACCTTGGCTGCCTACTGGGCTACCTCTACCCCTGCCTCTAGCTCTGCTGGGTGGTTGTGAACTTCTAGTGACAGGGCTCTGAACTGACCCTTCTGCAGTAGTAGGAGGTGGTCCAACCCTGCGACTACTGGTGCAGTCCTTGGCAAAGTGTCCTGTGCCTCCACAGTTATAACAGGCTCCAATAGCCTTGTAGCATGTCCCACCATGATTTCTTCCACAAGTTTCACATTGGCGGGGAGGATAGGAACCTCTGGTACTCTGCTGACCAGATAGGGGAGGCTTCTGTCCTGAATATCTTCCCCTACGAGATTTCTTGCCACCTCTGCTGTGTCCCCCATGATTCTTCCTCTTTCCAGTAGGACCACTGGAACTCTGTAATACTGATTTTCCCTCTTTCTCTGTCTTCTCTGATTTCTTTTTCTTAAGAGCAGCTTCAAACTCAATTCTTTCCAGCTCTAGGGCTTGAGAAACAAGTTCAGAGAAGTTAGTGTGTTTGAAACCGACCACTTGTAATCTGATACTGGGCTTCAAGCCAGTTTCAAACCTCTTGCATCTCTCCCTGCTGGTAGAAAGTAAACTTACTGCATAATGGCTCAGGCGGGAAAATTCTCTTTCGTACTCAGCCACTGATCTGCCCCTCTGTTTTAGACTTAGGAATTCTTGTAATTTCTGGTCTACATAAGCATCAGGGACATATTTTTGTCTGAATTCCCTGAGAAAGTCATTCCATGTCAGCACTGCAGGTTCTACCAGACTGTGGGGAATGGTTTTCCACCAGTCATAAGCATCCCCCTGTAGCAAAGATACTGAGTATTCAAATCTGAGCTCCTCCATGCAATGCAATTTCTTGAATACCCTATCCATCCTCTCTAACCATTGTTCAGCTTCTAGAGGATCTACTGTCCCCTTAAACTCTGTAGCCCCATACTTCATCAATTTGTCATACTGCCTAGTAGGAGATTGTGGTTGTACCACTGGTGTCTGTATTGGGACTTGAGTAGGCACATTACCAGCCATTTGTTGGAACATTGCAGCCATCTACTGAGCGAACTGAGCAGGAATCTGATGCTGCAGGGTGGTGTTCTGAACCACCGACATTGTGTAGGCACAGGGCATCCCCTTGCACCTCAGCCTCAATAGATTGATCGACTGAACGATCACCCTCTTCCATAGTCAATGCGAGGATTTTAGATCTCCTGAACAAATAACACAAGGAGATTTCCTCCCATTAGTGTATATTTATAATGTAATGTACTGTATGTATCAAACAATGATGTTGAGCAGTTGTACTATGAAGAAAGAATATTCAAATAACAGGTGAAAACAGAATTTAAAAACTAGCTCTGATACCACTAAAACATGTCACACCCTACCCCTCTGTAAGGCATAACATGATCCCGTAGTATACCTAATGAATTACCAACTCCGTCTACTGATAACCCATTAAATACACTACAAGGGATTTTAAAAACTTTTCTTACTTCTTTTACAGTGGTGAGCACTATTTACAGGTGTTAAAAACCTTTTTGAACTGAAGTGATAGAACTAACACATTTGAATTATTTGGAATTTCTGTAAAAATTTTGGCAGAGTGCCATTTATATTTTGGATAAAACAGTTCTTCAGAAAACCTGCAAAAAGAACTTCAATATTTTTCCAAATCTCAACTCCAACATATTTCTCAACACAACATGTTTCTTAACTCAAATCCACAGTGATTTTTCAAAGACTGCGATACAAGAAATATAATACAATTTTTACAAGCCAAAATAACTCATAATTATTTTACAACTTCAAGGTACAATTTGAATTTACAACTGCTCAAAATAAAAAACAATATGTACATACAGTGAACATACATTACAGTATAAAATACAAAATGTGGTATACTCGTTATACCCGAAAATCTTTCGCTGGAGGTACTAGCAGCCTAGTCTGGCCTTCACTGTCTGTCTACTGTGATGGCAATAAAAGCTATCATTTGAGACAATGTCTCAGTGGTGCACAACAATAACCAAATACAACTTTAAATCTCAATTCATAAGTTAAATAAATAGTGGATACTTAAAATAATAGTTAAATTCAAGACAATAATATCATAAGGAATTTAACACAATATCATAATAAATCTCAGTAATCAAAACGTAGTTAAATTCAAAAGACAGTGAATGTCAATAAGAATTTAAACTCCATTTCACAATCTCATAATACATATCAATAAATCACACACAGCTTAATCATGTTCCAAAGTTCAATTCGTCCCAAAAGTAGATGACTAATGAGGAATAACATAGCTAGCTAGCAAAATATGAGTACTCATTCTATTCGTCCTCAACAAGCACACACCTCAACACTTCAGCCAGAGAGGGAATTCAATTTGTCCCACTAGACAAGCTAGTGAGGAATACAATCAATATACATGATAGCTGTGGTTTCAAACCATTTCCAATGCTTTTCAATCAATAAGTATCCATCAATATCATTCAAACAATTTTACACAGTTTCAAACCATTTACAATGCTTTTCAAGCAATAAATATCCATTCAAACACATTTCCACAATTTAAAACAATAATGTACAAATAGTCATAATTCATTTCAATTGAAAAATTCAAAAGAAATAGTTGTTGTGCACAAACCTCTGATAACTGTTTCCTGGTCTAGACTCAGTGTTTCCTTCCCTTTCCCTGAGTCTTTACTAACTGATAAACACAATTTGAAGTGTTTCAGTACTAAATTAAACTGTCTCAATCGATAATGCTTGATAAGTAATTCACTGAAAGCTATTATTTGCTTAATCACCTAATAGATAGACCCTCGACGCGTTCTAGGTAAATTAGGTTTTAGTGTTACTAATATGTCACATTCGATAGTCTTTTAGGGTTGGTACATGTTACCAATTTCATTTCCTTGTTTAGTGCATTTTATTGCAACTTGCTGGATTCCGGGATACTAGTTTGACCTAGCCAGACGACCTAGCTCCCTCGGTTTTCGGGTTTCGATCAAAACTACAAACTTGTAGATCTATTCTTATGGAAAATGGGGCAAAATTTCAGGTCATTCTGAGTTATGTAGACCAAGTTATGGTCATTTTACTATTGCTGGTTAAATGGCATCAAATTTGGTCATTTTAGGTCAATTTTGGTCAACTTTGGTTCGGCCAGTTTTTGGCCCCGAAATTGTGGAAGCTGTTTGACTTGCTTATGGTCATTTATGGGCTTTGGTTTCTTCATAATACTTGTAGATATGGGTCTTAGCTATTCATGGTTAAAATTTCAGGTCAATTGGACCTGGTTTGAGTGAGTTATGGCCTAAACACTAACTGCTGCCCAAATGGTCAGTTTTCAGGCCTCACTTGCGCTTAATCTGGATTTGGTCATTTTTCAAGCTACCTTGCAAGCAGAATTTTGGTATGCTTCCTTCATGAAAGTTGGCACATTTTGTACCTAGTTTCACCTCCAATTGGTCTCATACCAATTGGAGTTACACATTTAGAGCTATAGGCTAAAATGCATACTGTCCTTAAATACATTGCTTAACATCTATCAATTGCACATTTACTTGCTATAAATCCACTTCTCTTACCAATTCTGATTTGGTACATTACCAAAACCATTTATCACTTCATATTAAAGTCACTTTGGGCAGAATACAAATATCCTCAATACACCAAATGAAACTCTAATTCACAAAGTCCAAATAAAACAATATATATACACATAACCACTCCTAATTATTACATAAAATTTCCACAACCAATTTACATACATATTCATCAATCCTCAATATCACAATTCATCCAATATCTTCATGAATTCAAACATTCATCAAGGAGTCTCAAGGCTGCCGAAATGCTCCCCATTGCCAAAGTTTCCCATAATTCGTTAACTTCAATTTCAAATGCACAATCACCACATATACATGGAAATAACTTACTAGGACATTAAATCACCCTACTCAACATAAATTCCCATCAAATATATGTATGAATATTTCATTAAATATACAACTCCATGGCTGTCCAAACTGGATATATCAATAACTCCTCAAAACTTTAAAATTTTCTTCACAAATCAAACGCCCATACATGCTTACAAACTTTAACAAAGCAATATTCAAAAATACAAACTTACCTATTGTTGGGACTTGTTAAATCTTCACTAAACTTCCTTGATTTTGCTATCAAACTATTCCTTGTGATGTGGGGATAATCTTTAATGAAGAAACCTAGATGTTTAGAGGTGAAATGGAGGAGAGGATGAAGCTTGAAGCAAAACGGCTATGGTGGTTCTCAAGTTTTCCATTTCGGCATGGATGAAGGAATTGGAGAAGATGAAGTTGCAGATTGTGTAATGGGTTTACACCTGCCCATTTAGTGTTTAGTTTATTCCATAGTGGTCCACTTACACAAATTAAATCATATTATATGTTTGACTTTCATTTATCCCACATTAAACCCATAATTTTTGCTATTTACTTTATGTACCACCAATTTAATTTTTCATTATATTTTCCAAGTGTAATATTATTTATTTTTAATGGACATTTAGGTCAAAAGATAATTCGGGATGTCAAATGACCACAATGCCTCTGTTTGGGTTACATTCCCGATTTTTCGGTAACACCGGGTTTTGTCCGTTTTTCGATTTCTCACTTTTCTTTGTACTAATTAATTAATTTTTCTTTGATATTTCTAATGATATTTATACTTCAATAGGGGTCTATTTAAGTCCTAAAAAAAGTTTCCAAGATTCCCCGCAGTCCAGGGCTAGTCAACGGTCCACGCCGTGACTTCCCGGTGCGGTCACCCATCGCTAGGGTTCTCGGCTCGCTTAACTTGGTTACCTTTCTTTGCTATTATTTTTTCTTTGTTTTTCTTGTATTTTCTTTTCTTGTATTTCATTATTTTATGTCTCCTCCCTCATAACAAAGTGTAGTTCTAGGCATCCTAGCTCTCCGGACAACACTGGTCATCGGAATAGTAGAACGCACTACCGAACATAGGGGTGTTACAAGTTTATAGTTTTGACCGAAACCCGAAAACCGTGGAAACTAGGTCATCCGGCTAGGTCAAATTAGTATACTAGGATCCGGCAAATTGCAATAAAATGCAATATACATGGAAATGAATTGGGTAACATGTACCAACCCTAAAAGGCTACAAATGTGACATATTGGTAACATTAAAACCTAATTCACCTAGAATACATCGGGGGTCAACATCTTAGGTTGACAAAGGAAATAATAGAACTCAATGAATTAATTATTAAGCATTATCATTAGAGACAGTTTAAATGAGTACTGAAACACTTCAAATTGTGTTTCTTAGTTAGTAAGGACTCAGGGAAAGGGAAGGAAACACTGAGTCAGAGCCAAGAGACAGTTATCAGAGGTTTGTGCACAATAGTTATTTCTTTTGAATTTTTCAATTGAAATAAATTATGATTAATTGTATGTTATTGTTTTAAATTGTGTTTGTGCACAATAATTTTGATTTCTTATTTTCTACTTAAAAATTTATTTGAATATTATAGTTTTAAATTGTGTCTGTGCATAATACTTTTTATATTCACTGCTTTTACTAGAAAATTTATTTGAAGAAATGAGTTATGAATAATTTTTTATTGTTTTGGCTTTGAGAATCTTATTTGGAAATTATTGTGTTGCCTACTTTGCAAATGAAAATTTGGAGATAAAATATGACTTGAGGTAAAATATGACTTGTGGTTTATATGAAATATTTAAATATTTTGACTTGGAATTGTTTTGATTTACACTTGGCATGACACTGTTACTATGTTCCTCCTCTATCACACCTTACCCCTCCGTAAGGCATAACATGATCCCGTAGAGTACTTAATGAACTACCGAACTTCACCTACCAATGACTCATTAAGTACTCTACAAGGGATTTTAAAACGATTTTCTTACATTTTGGGAAGTGGTGAGCATTTTAGTGAGAATTAAAAAATCATTTATTCAAAGTTTAAATACTAGTAAAAATTTTGTCCATTTTGATTTTGCCGTAAATTTTATAAGAATTTTGACAGAGTTCCGTTTGAAATTGGAGAAAACAGTTCTTCAAATACCTAAAAAAAAACACTTCCAAAAATATTTCACAACTCCCAACCTTCAATAACTCAATCAACTCAATTCAATACACTTCAAAATAATTCAAGACTTATCATCTCAAAATATTTAATATCTCCAATCACAAAGAATAAAGTAAGAAATTCATAAGTACAAATATTAATTTACAGAAAAAAATCCAAAAAAAAATATTATTACAATTTATTTACAACTGCTCGACTACATTGATACATACAACATTTCTATATTTACATCAAAATTATCTACAAGGGTATAAAATAATACCCGTACAAAGGATTAGTGTGATCTTCAACTCAGTAGCAGCTTACTCTGCTGTTTTTTCCTTGCTCTTATCTGCGACAGCAAAATAAGCTATCGCTGAGTATAAAAATACTCAGTGGTGCACAATAAAAATTTAAAATGCAATACATAAATCATTCATTGGTGAAACGCAATTTAAATATTTCTCAATCAAATTTCACAAATATCAAAGTTCATAATAACATCATTTTGTCAAATAATCTATTAAACACAATTTAGTCAAACAATTTCGTAATCACAGTGTTGCCAAAGTCATACACAACTTAAGCCATGACACAAAATTTCCAATCAATGCCGTGTTGTACACCACGACAAAGCAATCTCAACCCCATTAATCGAAATCAATGAGGGAGGTGGCTAGCTTGCTAATGAGTACTCATCCGATCTACAACCTCAACTGGTAAGCCAGAGAGAGAGGAAAATAAACGATCTCAACCCCATAAATGGAGGAGGAATAATGTGATACTGTCATGCTAAGTGTGAACATAAAATCAATTCAAAACAATTTATGCAAAGAATTTATGAAAAATTTGATCAATTTCCAAAGTCACATTTACGATTATAAAATGGCAACACAGTGCATAAATAATCACAGAATTCAAATTTTTGAGATTAAAATATTTAAACAATTCTTATTGTGCACAAACCTGACTTGAGTCGCCTTGAAGCCTTGACTCAGTCTCTTCGAATTTCCAAGTCTTTTTCAGCTGAAACACACAATTTCACAGTGTTTCAGTACCATAACTTAGCATAAATCCAAAAATAAATTTCACTTCATTTTTACCTATCTTTAATGTACTAATTTCGACGTTCTCAAAGTTTTTGTGTTTCAGGTTACTATTCACTACACTATTCAAGTCAAATTGTTGACTTTTTAAGGCTTAATAGGTATGGGAACTCCAACTTCACCCACATACCACATTTTGGTCATTAAATTTGTTGGTTTTGGTCATTTTCTCAAAGCTTAAGTCCTTTTGGCCAAATTGTCAAATTTTCAATTTTGGTGCTCCTAGTTGGACTGTTCCATTGGTAAATCTACTGTTGGAATTTGGCAACCCTTTCTTCATAGAAAATGTTCCTTATTGTCTTAAGTTTATTCTCATTTTTGGATCACCTCAATTGGAGTTTTGTAGCTCAAGTTATGGCCCTTTGAATCAGGGCTGCCGGATGGAAAGTAACCCAGATTTTCTGGGCAAAGTTTGGTGCTGGCAGATTTGGGTCACCAACTTAGGGTGACCAAATGGCTTGGTTGCTGGCAGAATTTGGACTTGTGTTCTTCATGAAAGTTTTAGGTCTATATATGATCTAACCACTGGTAAAATTTCAGGTCAATTTGACCTGCCTAGCTCGAGTTATGACCAAATGAATAAACACTGTTCATTTGGTCAGTTTGTACAGTGGCAGACTACTCTTAACCAACTTTGGTCAATTGGTTCACTAGGTGTTGGTCAGTTTTTGGGCATGGTTCCTTAATGAAAATTGTAGCATTTTATGTCTATTTTTATCTCCAATTGATGGCATATCAATTGGACTTGTAAAATTTCCGTTTTGGTCCTTCAAAGTTGGCTTGGTCATGCTGCCAGCAGCATGACCATTCACCCTCCGAATTTGGCTTCCATTCTAACAATTTCCTCACATCTCCTTTGGTCATTATTGACCATTTTTCAGTTCACAATTGGTCAAAGTCATCATTTATGAATTTCTCCAAAATTTGCCACAAAACCCTAGGCCTCGAAACCCTAATCTCACTACTTAATTACCATTAGCAATTTCAAAGTTTCCAACCATAATCATTCAACTAAGGAAGGTCCCTCAACTCATTCAAACCCATCAATTTCATGCAAATCATACTCCTCTCAAGCTGGCCCAAAATTCAGTAATGGTCCTTCCCCCATATTTTTATTTCATTTTAAGGTTATTTACAAGATCTTAATGCCATATAAACACTAATTAAACAAAGAAAAATTGAGATTTGTCTTACCAACCTTAAGCAGAATTTTTTTCCTCATTTTCTTCAAATTTTCCTTCTTTCTTTCTTGCTCAATCCTCTTCTCAAGTTGCCTAGATAAGCTTTAACTATGGTGGCTTACTTTTCTATGGTGAAATCTTATAATATACAAGCTCAAAATTGAGCTTTAATGGAGTTTGTGGAGAGGGAGAGTTGAGAGAGGAAGTGAGGCGGCAAGTTTATGGAAGAAGAAGTGATTTTAGTTTTTTTTTTCTTTTGTTTTCTTTTATTTATTTTGCTATGGAAGACCATAAAAATTTAATTTAATAAATAATTTAATTAATTCGTTTATGACATCATGCATGAGGTCATGCATGATGTCATCACCTTTTTACTTTTACATTTTCCTCTTCTTTTTTTTTTTCTATTAGTTCTTTAATTTAATTCTTGATTCCAAAATTTTCTTTTCTCCGATTTTATTTGATAGTTAGGTCAGGAGTCAGCTCTCGGGGTCAATTGACCAAATTGCCCCTCGCCGGTTCATCCCGGTTTGCGAATAATTCCATATTTCTTCCGGCTCCCTGACCTAATTATTTGACTGGCTTAATAGTTCTTTTTCGTGATTTTCTCTTTTCCACTGTGTTCATAATGGTCCTAAGGATCGCAGCGTCACATTTTACGGTTCGAAATTTGAGTTTAAAACGACTTCGCAGTCGTTCCCGAGGAGGTCACCCATCGCTGTGACTCTCGGCTCGTTTAACTTCTTATGTTCTGTTTTTCTTATTTATACTTAACTAATTGGCAATCACTAATTATTGGTGTTTATGGTTTCTCTAGTTGTCTTAAGTATGGTTCTAATCCACTTAATTGTCCGGACCGACACCGATCACCGGAGTAGTGAAATCTACCAGGCTATGCAAACGGGGGTGTTACATCCTCCATTTATGGGGTGAGTGTGATTATATTCCTCCCTCTTTGACTTATCAGTTTGGGGTGAGTGTGATTATTTTCCTCCCTTTCTGTTTACCAGTTGAGGTTGTAGACCGGATGAGTACTCATTAGCTAGCTAGCCACTTCCCTCATTGATTTCGATTAGTGGGGTTGTAGATTGCTTTGTTGTGGTGTACAACACGAAAGTGATCGAAAATTTTGTGTCATGGCTTAAGGTGTGTATGAATTGGCAACACTGTGTTTATTAAATTATTTGACCCAAAATTTTTCTATAATGAGCTTTGATAATTTGTGAAATGCAATTGTGCAGCATTTAAATTGTGTTATTGATTTGCAAAATGGTATTATTCAATTATTTGATCAAATTGTGTTATTGATTGGCAAAATGGTATTATTCAGTTATTTGATCAAATTGTGTTGTTGATTGGCAAAACTGTATTATTCAGTTATTTGATCAAATGGTATTATTCATTGGCAAAACTATATTATTCAGTTATTTGATCAAATTTGTGTTATATGAACTTTGTAAATTGTAAAATGGAATTGTGAACTATTTGATTTGTGAATTGTCAATAAAAGATTTATGTATCGCATTTCAATTTGTTATTGTGCACCACTGAGTAAATTTTACTCAGCGATAGCTTTTCATTGCTGTCGCAGGTAGACAGACTGACAGGGCAGTAGACTAGGCTGCTAGTGCTTCTGTGAGAGATCATCGGGTATATTGAGTATACCATATTTTGCATTTTGTATTATAATTTATGATCACTGTATGTATATAGTGTTCTTGGTTTTGAGCAGTTGTAAATTGAAATTGCACATTGAAGTTGTAAAATAAGTTGTAAATTATTTTGACTTGCAAATTTTGTGATATATTTCTTTTATCTCAGCCTTTGAAAATACTGAAAAATTATTGGGTTTTTGAGTTGAGAAACATATTGTGTTGATTAAATGTTGGAGTTTAAGATGGAGAAATATATTTGAAGTGGTTTTTATAGTTTTTTGAAGAACTATTTTATTCAAAATATAGAGGGCACTCCGCCAAAGTTTTTACAGAAATTACTAATAATTCAAATGTATTAGCTGTTTCACTTTAGTTTAAAAAAGTTTTTAATACTTGTAAATAATGCTCACCACTGTAAAAGAAGTAAGAAAAGATTTAAAATCCCTTGTAGTGTATTTAATGGGTTATCAGTAGATGAAGTTGGTAATTCATTAGGACTACGGGATCATGTTATGCCTTACAGAGGGGTAGGGTGTAACATGTTTTAGTGGTATCAGAGCAAAGTTTTTAAATTTTGTTTTCACCTATAATTTGAATATTCTTTCTTCATAGTACAACTGCTCAATGTCATTGTTTGATACATACAGTACATTACATTATCAATATGCACTAACGGGAGGAAATCTCGTTGTGTTAATTGTTTAGGAGGTCTAAGATCCTCAAATTGACTATGGAAGAGGGTGATCGTTCAGTCGATCAATCAATAGAGGCTGAGGTACAAGTTGAGGCCCCAGCTCCACAAAGTGTCAAAGGCCCAACTGTACCAGTTTTACCGGTACAAATTACTGCACAAATGGCCCAGCAAATGGCCACTTTCTTTCAACAAATGGCTGATACTCTGTCAGCTCAAGCTCAAGTACAGACCCAACCCCCACAAGGGTCGTGTGAAAAAGAAAAGAGGGAGAAACCTATGGGTCAGAGCTCAAGCAGTAATTTGGGGAAGAGAAAAGAATTTGAGGAGCCCCAAGCTCAGGGATATAACAGAGATGGATCATCAAGGCAGAGACAACCAAGGTCCAGTCATCGAATAAATAGAAGTTCCTACCCTCCCTGCCAATGTGAAACTTGTGGTAGAAATCATAGTGGAGTATGCTACAAGGCCATAGGAGCCTGTTATAACTGTGGAGGCATAGGACACTTTGCCAAGGACTGCACCAGTACTCGTAGAGTTGGACCACCTCCTACTACTGCTAAAGGGTCAGTTTAGAATCCTGTCAATAGAGGTTCACAACAACCTAGCAGAGGTAGAGGCAGGGGTAGAGGTAGTCCATTAAGCAACCAAGGCACAGTGAATCAATCAGGGCAAGGTAGTGCTCCAGTCAGAGTCTACGCAATGAGACAGACAGAAGAGGCCGAGACATCTGATGTTGTGGCTGGTACCTTCTCAACTTTTAATCAAGATGTGTTTGTGTTATTTGATCCGGGTTCTACCCATTCTTATGTGAGTGCTAGCATCATTGATTGCATTGCTGTTCCATGTACAAAAATGGCCTTTGAGGTGTTAGTAACAAGTCCATTAGGACAAGAGGTCAGGGTTAATAGAATGTATAGGGATTGTCCTTTGGTGATCCAAGGACATACTTTTTTGTCTGATCTCATTGAAATGCCCTTCAGAGATTATGATATCATCTTGGGCATGGATTGGTTAGCCAGGCATCACGCCATGATTGATCAGAGATCAAGAGTCACTTTTGGTCTCCCTCAATACAGTGAAGTGGTAATATACGGGGAGAGGCAGCTATTGCCATCAAACATCATTTCGGCTGCACTAGCCAGAAAAATGATCAGAAAGGGGTGTGAAGCATACTTGGCGCATGTGGTAGACACCCAAGTGGGGAGTCCAGCATTGAGGGACATCCCTACAGTATATGACTTTCCAGATGTGTTTCCTGATGAATTGCCAGGATTACCTCCAGAAAGAGAGGTGCAGTTTGAAATTAATGTTATGCCTGGTGTGGATCCAATCTCCATAACACCATATAGAATGGCACCACCAGAGTTTAGGAGTTGAAGATACAGTTGCAAGAACTACTTTAAAAGGGCTTCATCGGCCCTAGTGTGTCACCATGGGGAGCGCCGGTATTGTTTGTTAAGAAGAAGGATGGCACTCTTCGTTTATGTATTGTTTGACCTGGAGTCTACATATTTTTATGTTAGTGTTAGAACTATATGTTCTGTTGTTAGTCCTTTACAGGGAAATAAATTTTGATGCATTAGTGATTAGTCCTTTAAGATAAGGATTGTGATAATAAGTGAAATTAGTTTTGAAAGAGTTTATCGGCGAAAAGTATTTTCTAACACACCATAAATTATAAAGCTAAACGGTAAGCTTACTTAATGTAAGGCAAGAGGATGTAAAAGTAAGTTACGGTAATAGAATTGCTCTAGATAAAGGCAAGGATGTTACTGTTAGTAATTGTTAATGGATATTGTAATCAAAATAAGATTAGAATATCAGTAAATTCGAAAAGGATAAAATATCAAAAAATTTGATCTATTGGGATGTATCGTAGTAACTATGCAATATTCTTGATGTTTATACTGTAAGCTGTAGATTACAGTACTGACTTGAGATTATTGTGTAGAGCTACATACTACTCAATAGTACACCAAGATGAGAATAGTTGCCAACGGCATTTGTTTTGGTATAGTTATGCCAGGACAGACTTTAATTGTTAGAAATAAGTTTGAAAATCCTACTTAGGGATTTAAAACTCAAAAGTTAGAAAATCGAAAGGTTATAGTTTAGTACAGAAGGAAGTAAGTTATAGAATATTAAAAGATAAAAAGAGTTGTGGAAGTAGAAATTTGAACATTTGATTCAGATATAACAAAGAAATGTTACGAATGTGAGGAAGACTATTTACTAGAATGGTTAGAGGACCAATGACTAGATAAATCATTGTAACATGACCTCAAGGGTCATTCAAGAAGGAACATGAACCGAAATATTAGACAGCACAATAGTAAGAGAAGATTGGTGTTATACAAACAAATTAAATATTGTATTAGATTGTTAAAAGTCTTATACAAATGCGAGGGAAAGAAGAATATACGATCATATAGAAAGGAGAAAATAAACGTATGACTATCGTAAGATGGCTATTGGGTAAAATTTCGCGGATGAAATTTATTTTAAGGGGGGAAGAATTGTAATAACCCTATGTTCGGTAGTGCATTCTATTGCTCCGGTGACCAGTGTCTGTCCGGACAGTTAGAATGCCTAGAACTACACTTAAATATTGATGAGGAGACATAAAATAATGAAATACAAGAAAATAAAATATAAGAAAAATAAAGTAAAAATAATAGCAATGAAATGTAATCAAGTTAAGCGAGCCGAGAACCTTAGCGATGGGTGACCGCAACGGGAAGTTACGGCATAGACCGTTGACTAGCCCTGGACCGCGAGGAACTAGAGAAAATATTTTTAGGACTTAAATATATGTCTATTGAAGTATAAATACCATTAGAAATATCACAGAAAAATTAATTAATTAGTACAAAGAAAAGTGAGAAATCAAAAAATGGACAAAACTTGGTGTTACCAAAAAATCGGGAATGCAACCCGAACAGGGGCATTGTGGTCATTTGATACCCCGAGTTGTCTTTTGACCTAAATGTCCATTAAAAATAAATGATATTACACTAGGGAAATGTCTAAGGAAAAAATTAGTAAGTCAGTATAAACGGAAAATAAAAATTAAAGAAATCGGCGGTACAAGGAGTAAATCGGTAGCACCGAAAAAGTCCGAATTTGACCCGAAGAGGGGCATTTTGGTCATTTGAAATCTAAAGTTTTCTTTTGACCTAAATATCCATTAAAAATAAGTAGTATTAAATTTTGGGAACCCCATGAAAAAGGAAATTAAAAATGTAATGAAAATAAGAGAAATTAAGGGGTATGAGTTAGAATAATTAAAAGTTAATTAATTAAATAATTAACTTTGAGTTAGTGGAGATTAGTGGGACATATAAATAGATATAAGTGGACTGAATTTTCCACTAACCACTTCATCTCCTTCACTCCTCCATTGATGGCCGAAATGAAGTTCCCAAAAACACCATAGTCAAATTGCATGCAAACTCCCATTTCACCACCTTCAAGCCATGATCTTCACAAGTTGTCTTCATTAAAGTTAATCCTCACACCATAGGCAGTAGATAGGCAGCAAGAAGATCAAGTTTTGGTGAAGTTTTAAAGAGTTTCCAAAGTGGTAAGTATGTGTTTTTGATTATTGCTTCATTAAAGTTTGTGAGGATGTTATGGGTACTTGAATTGTGGAAAGAATTTTAGAGTTTAATGTTCTGAGGGAGATGTTTATTTTTGGCAGCCATGGAAACTCCTTATGGGCGGTTTATCCTTGCTTGTAAATGTAACACCCTAGGCAAATCCCACATCGGCAAAACATGGGAGAGATGCTGGGTTTATAAATTGGTGGTTCGTAACCCCTATTGACGCGTTTTAAAACCATGAGGGCTTCAGCCCAGAGCGGATAATATCACTAGTGGGCCGAGCCGTTACATTTGTGGTATCAGAGCCGCTCCGCGTGCAACCTTGAGCGATGGTGGGGCAAACCTCAACGAGGACGCTGAGTCCCATAAGGGGGGTGGATTGTAACACCCTAGCCAAATCCCATATCGGCAAAACAGGGGAGAGATGCTGGGTTTATAAATTGGTGGTTCGTAACCCCTATTGACGCGTTTTAAAACCGTGAGGGCTTCGGCCCAGAGCGGACAATATCACTAGTGGGCCGGGCCGTTACATTTGCGGTATCAGAGCCGCTCCACGTGCAACCTTGAGCGATGGTGGGGCAAACCTCAGCGAGGACGCTAAGTCCCATAAGGGGGGTGGATTGTAACACCTTAGGCAAATCCCACATCGGCAAAACACGGGAGAGATGCTGTGTTTATAAGTTGGTGGTTCGTAACCCCTAGTGACGCATTTTAAAACCGTGAGGGCTTCAGTCCAGAGCGGACAATATCACTAGTAGGCTTGGCCGTTACAGTAAATGGTAGATTAAAGGGATGATTATGTGTTTATATGTGTAGGAATAAATTGGGTGATGTATACTAAGTATATGTGAATGTATACTTGAATTTGGAAGCTTGGAATTTTATTCAGAGTGAGGTACAAATCAGCAGCTTGAATTGTAAACCATAAAAATGTTGTTTCATGGATTGGTTTATGGAATATTATTGTTGAATTGTGGTACTTGTTATGGCATCTTGTGTATGTGTATGAGGGTTTGAGTTTGGACATGTAAATGAGCTTGGCTGTGTAGTTAAATTGTGTGTAAATTGAACTTGGTAAATTCTGGACTATAATGTGCATATTGAGTGTGGTTATAAGCTGCCAAAGTGACCAAAAATGTGTTGTGAAATATGTTCATGTTATGGTACAAAACAGAAATGGCATGAATGTGTAACTTGATAAGTGTTAAAAGTGTATTTGGTATGTGATGAAGAGTGTTGCAATAGGGCAGTGTGCATATTGGCCTAGAACTTTAAGTGTGTGGCTCCAATTGGTATGAGACCAATTGGAGGTGAAACTAGGCACAAAATGTGCCAACTTTTATGAAGGAAGCTTACCAAAATTCTGCTTGTAAGGTAACTTGAAAAATGACCAAATCTGGATTAGTGCATTTAAGGCCTAAAAATTGACCATTTGGGCAGTAGTTAGTGTTTTGGCCATAACTCACTCCAAACATGTCCAATTGACCTGAAATTTTTACCATGAATAGTTGAGACATATATCTACAAGTCTTATGAAGACACTGAAGCCCAGAAATGACCATAAGTAAGTCAAATAGCTTGTAAAAGTTCGGGTCCAAAAACTGGCCGAGCCAAAATTGACCTAAAATGACTTAAAGTGACCAATTTTGGTACATTCTGACCATCAATAGTAAAATGACCATAACTTGGTCTAGTAAACTCCGAATGACATGAAATTTTGCCCCGCGTGCAATAAGACATAGATCTACAAGTTTGTAGTTTTGATCGAAACTCGAAAATCGAGGGAACTAGGTCATCCGGCTAGGTCAAATTAGTATACCGGGATCCGGTAAATTGCAATAAAACGCAATATACATGGAAATGAATTGGGTAACATGTACTAACCCTAAAAGGCTACAAATGTGACATATTGGCAACATTAAAACCTAATTCACCTAGAATGCATCGAGGGTCGACATCTTAGGTTGACTAAGGAAATAATAGAACTCAATGAATTAATTATTAAGCATTATCATTAGAGACAGTTTAAATAAGTACTAAAACACTTCAAATTGTGTTTCTCAGTTAGCAAGGACTCAGGGAAAGGGAAGGAAACATTGAGTTAGAGCTAAGAGACAGTTATCAGAGGTTAGTGCACAATAGTTATTTCTTTTGAATTTTTCAATTGAAATAAATTATGATTAATTGTATGTTATTGTTTTAAATTGTGTTTGTGCACAATAATTTTGATTTCTTATTTTCTACTTAAAAATTTATTTGAATATTATAGTTTTAAATTCTGTCTGTGCACAATACTTTTTATATTCACTGCTTTTACTAGAAAATTTATTTGGAGAAATGAGTTATGAATAATTTTTTATTGTTTTGGCTTTGAGAAGCTTATTTGGAAATTATTGTGTTGCCTACTTTGCAAATGGAAATTTTGAGATAAAATATGATTTGTGGTTTGTATGAAATATTTAAATATTTTGATTTGGAATTGTTTTGATTCACACTTAGCATGACACTGTTACTATGTTCCTCCTCCATTTATGGGATGAGTGTGATTATATTCCACCCTCTTTGACTTATCAGTCTGGGGTGAGTGTGATTATTTTCCTCCCTCTCTGGTTTCCCAGTTGAGGTTGTAGATCGGATGAGTACTCATTAGCTAGATAGCCACCTCCCTCATTGATTTCGATTAGTGGGGTTGTAGATTGCTTTGTCGTGGTGTACAACACAGCATTGATCGAAAATTTTGTGTCATGGCTTAAGTTGTATATGAATTGGCAACACTGTATTTATTAAACTATTTGACCCAAAATTTTTCTATAATGAGCTTTGATAATTTGTGAAATGTAATTGTGCAGCATTTAAATTGTGTTATTGATTTGCAAAACGATATTATTCAATTATTTTATCAAATTGTGTTATTGATTGGCAAAACGGTATTATTCAGTTATTTGATCAAATTGTGTTATTGATTGGCAAAACTGTATTATTCAGTTATTTGATCAAATGGTGTTATTGATTGGCAAAACTGTATTATTCAGTTATTTGATCAAATTTGTGTTATATGAACTTTGTAAATTGTAAAATGGAATTGTGAACTATTTGATTTGTGAATTGTCAATAAAAGATTTATGTATCGCATTTCAAATTGTTATTGTGCACAACTGAGTAAATTTTACTCAGCGATAGCTTTTCATTGCTATCGCAGGTAGACAGATTGACAGGGCAGCAGATTAGGCTGCTAGTGCTTCTGTGAGAGATCATCGGGTATATTGAGTATACCATATTTTGCATTTTGTATCATAATGTATGATCACTGTATGTATATAGTGTTTTTGGTTTTGAGCAGTTGTAAATTTAAAATTGTACATTGAAGTTCTAAAATAAGTTGTAAATTATTTTGACTTGCAAAATTTGTGATATATTTCTTTTATGTCAGCCTTTGAAAATACTGAAAAATTATTAGGTTTTTGAGTTGAGAAACATATTGTGTTGATTAAATGTTGGAGTTTAAGATGGAGAAATATATTGGAAGTGCTTTTTATAGGTTTTTGAAGAACTATTTTATTCAAAATATAGAGGGCACTCCGCCAAAGTTTTTACAGAAATTACTAATAATTCAAATATGTTAGCTGTTTTACTTCAGTTTAAAAAAGTTTTTAACACCTGTAAATAGTGCTCACCACTGTAAAAGAAGTAAGAAAAGTTTTAAAATCCCTTGTAGTGTATTTAATGGGTTATTAGTAGACGAAGTTGGTAATTCATTAGGTATACTACGGGATCATGTTATGCCTTACAGAGGGGTAGGTGTGACAAGTGGTAGCCCAACAATCCATATTCAAACACTTATCAGGAACCACCTAAATTTCTCATGGTCCAATCAGCAGAATCAGCCAATAAACAAGCAATAGGGGTACAAACCACCAACATCACCTGGATTTCATAACAGAGGCCAAAACTTTGCACAGCCACCACCGCCTCCTCAACCTCAGCAACCTGAGCTGAAGATGACCATGGAATCCATGATGAAAGGTTTCTTAGCAGCTCAACAAAAACATAATGAATTGATTAAATAGTTGACTTCTAGAATGGACCAACTTGCTACCCATAACAAGATGCTAGAGAATCAAATTGCTCAGCAAGCAAGCTATTCAGGTAAGGTTGCTAGGAAACTGCCTAGTCAACCAGAGATGAACCCAAGGGAACATTGTAAGGTAGTTGCATTGAGGAGTGGAAGAACTCTAGTACAATCAGAGAAAGAACCAATAGAGGAGACCTTAGAAGAATCTGAAAGCCATGTAACACCCCTATGTTCGGTAATGCGTTCTACTGTTCCGGTGACCAGTGTTGTCCTGACAGCTAGGATGCCTAGAACTACACTTTGATATGAGTGAGGAGACATAAAATAATGAAATACAAGAAAATAAAATACAAGAAAAACAAAGGAAAAATAATAGCAAAGAAAAATAATCAAGTTAAGCGAGCCGAGAACCCTAGCGATGGGTGACCGCACCGGGAAGTCACGGCGTGGACCGTTGACTAGCCCTGGACTGCGGGAAACCCTGGAAAATATTTTTAGGACTCAAATAAATATTTATTGAAGTATAAATATCATTAGAAATATCAAAGAAAAATTAAATAATTAGTACAAAGAAAAGTGAGAAATCGAAAAACGGACAAAACCCGGTGTTACCGAAAAATCGGGAATGCAACCCGAACAGGGGCATTGTGGTCATTTGACATCCCGAATTGTCTTTTGACCTAAATGTCCATTAAAAATACATGGTATTACACTTGGAAAATATAATGAAAGATTAAATTTGGGGTACCTAATATAAATAGCCAAAAGTGGAGTGTAAATGGAGTAATTAACACATTTAACATATAATATTAATTAAATAAAGTTAGTGGAGAGTTAGTGGGAATTATCTACACCTAAGTGGACCACTAACTCACCCTTTGGACAGCAGATTGAAGTTCATCTCCAAGCTCCCAATTTCAGCCGAAAATGGTGAAAAGAAGATCCACCATTGTTGTCCACTTGAAAGCTTCATGCATGCTTGATTTAAGCTTCATTCTTGGCACCTTTCTTCACTAAAAGTAACCACCACACCTTGGGCAGCATTTAGGGAGTGAGAAAGGTAAGTTTTGATGAGTTTTTAAGAAGCTTCAAAAATAGGTAAGTTTATGTTTTTGAATGTTGGTTTGTTAAAGTTTGGGAGCATGTTATGGGTGTTTGATTTATGAAGAAAATTTTGAGGTTTGATGTTGAATGAGAATGTGTACTTTTGGCAGCCATGGAAACACCTTGAAGATAGTTTACTCTTGCTTGTAAATGGTGGATTAGAAGGTTGATTAATTATTTATGTGTATGGGTAATCATTTGGGTGATGTATATTTAGAATATGTAAATGTGAAATGAAATTTAAAGCTTGGAAATTAATGGAATGTAAATGTACCATTGTGGCAGTTTGTTAGCTCTTGAAGAATGCTGGAATTCATGCTTGGTTTATGGAATAATGATGTTAAAATGTGTTGGTTGTTATGGCAGTTTGAGTGCATGAATGATGGTGTGAAGTTTGACATGTAAATGAGCATGAATTGGTGATTGAATTGTTGTAAATTGAGTTGGACAAATTCTGCACTTGTTGGTGCACATTGAATGTAATTGTAAGCTACCAAAATGACCTATAAAATGTTGTAAATTATGTTTAGGTTGTGGTACAACCAGAATTGGTTTAAATGTTAAGTTTGGTGAGTGTTAAAAGTGATGCTTGATGTGTATGCAAGAATTTCAATAAGGCAGTTTGAGTTTTAGGCCTAGAAGTTTAATTGTGTGGCTCCAATTGGTATGAGACCAATTGGAGGTGAAACTAGGCACAAAATGTGCCAAATTTCATAAAGAAAGCTTACCAAAATTCTGCTTGCAAGGTAGCTTGAAAAATGACCAAATCCGGATTAAGTGCAAATGACGCCTGAAAATTGACCATTTGGGCAGCAGTTAGTGTTTAGGCCATAACTCAGTCAAAACAGGTCCAATTGACCTGAAATTTTAACCATGAATAGTTAAGACCCATATCTACAAGTCTTATGAAGACACCAAAGCCCAGAAATGACCATAAGCAAGTCAAACAGCTTGCACAAGTTCGGGTCCAAAAACTGGCCGAACCTAAAATGACCTAAAGTGACCTAAAATGACCAATTTTGGTGCAATTTGACCAGCAATAGTAAAATGACAATAACTTGGTCTACATAACTCAGAATGACCTGAAATTTTGCCCCGCGTTCCATAAGACATAGATCTACAAGTTTTTAGTTTTGACCGAAACCCAAAAACCGAGGGAACTAAGTCGTCCGGCTAGGTCAAACTAGTGTCCCGGAAACTAGCAAATTGCAAGAAAATGCAGTATACACGAAAATGAACTTGGTAACATGTACCAACCCTAAAAGACTATCGAATGTGACATATTAGTAACGTTAAAACCTAAATTACCTAAAACGCATCGAGGGTCGATATATTAAGTTGAATAAGCAAATAATAGCATTCAGTGAATTATTTATCAAACATTATCGTTAGAGACAGTTTAATTAAGTACTGAAACACTTCAAATTGTGTTTCTCAGTTAGCAAAGACTCAGGGAGAGGGAAGGAAACACTGAGTCAAGACCAAGAAACAATTATCAGAGGTTTGTGCACAACTAGTTTTTAACTAATTTTGTTTGAATATTTCATATGATTAAATGACATACTTTTCTTATGTATTATGTTTAATAAGCATTGGATTTAATTCAATAATTATTGAAATTGTTATAGTATGTATGAATTTAGCTTTGTGAAATGGTATTTCCACAAGTTTTAAGCATTGTTATGGATTGAATAAATTATGTTTTGGAAAATTGTGATAGAACATGTTTTGAATTGTGATGGTAATTTTCATGGAAAAATGCAAATTTATGATTTGAATTATGATGAGCATAAAAATTATTGAATATTGGAATTGACTTTGAATTGAATTATATTGTGATTTATGCTAACTAAAAGGATTGTGATATTGTTTTATATCTCACTATAGATGCTTGACCAGGTTATTACCCGTCTCTCTCATTTGTTGAGAAGACAATGGAGTTAGTTGTGTTTTGATTACCATGGTACGTGCACAGGCTTAGATTTTCCTCTGATTTGAGGTTAGATCTAAGTTTATTTTATCGTTATGGCCCTTGCGGAAGATTCATTATTGTGATGGTACTGTGCACGATGATTCGACCTCCCCGACCGTAGGGAGTTAGAATCTGATTCGACCTCCCCGACCATAGGGAGTTAGAATCACATCGAATATGGCCCTTTCAGATTAGTCTTGCATAGTTAGTGAGATAAAGATTGATTTTTGAGATACATAATGATTTTTGAGATACAGAATGGCTTTTGAATGGTAAAGAATTGTGATTTCAATTATGGTTTATGTATAATTGATTTTATTGGAATTACTTAAATGGTTAGTCATGATTTGATAAATTGAATTTTGTGATCAAAGTCATTTATACAAATGATTTACATTATTGGCAATGAATATTTTGAGTTTTGGAATTTGATGAGTATTCAGATTTCCAAATTATTTATCAGAATTTTGTCAATGTATATTGTACTATGTTTTAAATTATAGTTGTGCACCATCGAGTTCATCACTCAATGATAGCTTTGTATGTCATCAGTAAAAAGAGCATAGAGCAGTGAATAAGTTTCTTTGAAGACATATTCAGATCAGCTCCAGGTATATCATAGGTATACCCATGTACATAGGTTTTGATGTATGCATGTAATAATATGTATGTAAATTATTTGGACAGTTGTATAAAAACTCTTGTAAAATATTTTGGTATGTAATTAAATGTAAATTATTGTAAATATAAAGTTGAGATTTCATTTACTTGAATAGTTTTATATTATAAATTTTGAGTCTTGTAATCAATGAAATGTTTCTTTATGATGAGAGTAGTTTGAAAATGAATTGATTGTTTATTGAGAATTGAATTGTGAATTGAAATGAAGTTATTGAAGTTGTATTTGAAAAAACATATTGGGAGCATTTTCTTTTGCTGGATTGAAGAACTGTTTTCTCAAAATACAGTCGGCACTTTGCCAAAATTCTGAAAAAAAAAAAATTTATAACACCAGATTTTAACCGATGATTTAAATTTTACGAAAATTGTTTTAAAATCCCTTGTAGTATATCTAATGGGTTATCGGTAGGCGAAGTACGGTAATTCATTAGGTGTACTACGGGATCATGTTGCATCTTACAGGGGAGTAGGGTGTGACAAGCCAAGCAGAGAAAAAGGAGGAAGAAGCCAAGAAAGATCGGAACGAGGAAGCAGGGAAGAAGAAGAAGTTACTAGAGCTATACCAGCCTCCCCTACCTTTTCCTCAAAAATTTCAAAAAGCCAAATTGGACAAGTAGTTTGGGAAGTTTTTTGAAGTTTTATAAAAACTTTATATCAACATTCCCTTCACTGAAGGACTCTCTCAGATGACATCCTATGCCAAATTTCTTAACGAAATTCTATTAAAGAAAAGAAAACTGGAAGACTATGAGACAGTTGCTCTAACAGAGGAATGTAGTGCCATACTGCAAAATAAGCTGCCTCCGAAGCTGAAAGATCTAGGAAGCTTCTCCATAACTTGCCTCATTGGCAACAAGAAAATAAACAAAGCCCCTTGCAATCTTGGGGCAAGTGTGAGTTCAATGGCTCTATCAATATGCAAAAAGCTAGAAATCGAAGAATTGTAGTGAAATTGTTGTGGGCTTCAATTCTTCATCAAAGTGGGCAAATTCTTCATTCCAGTAGACTTTGTTGTCCTTGAGATGGAAGAAGATGTTCAGATTCCTATCATCTTAGGAAGACCATTCTTGGCAACCGCCGGAGTAATCATAGACGTAAAAAATGGGCGACTAACCCTCAAGGTAGGAGAAGAAGAAGTGGAATTCAACTTGTTTGACATAATAAAATACAAATTCGAACTTGATGAATGCTTCAAGGTTTACATAATTGATAAACAAGTTGAAGAGGAATTTCATAAGATACATCCTAAAGATCCTCTTGAAGCATGCATTGTGCACAGTCACACTGTAAATAATGAAAACACAGAAATAGTAGCCTGTGCACAATATTTAGTAGCTCATCCACCACTACCCTAGCTCAAGCCTCCGAGAGGGAGAAGTTGAAGGAGGAATAGCCCAAGGACAAGCTCCAGGAAAACACCAAATAGGTAAAGCTTAAACCTCTCCCATCCTCTCTAAGGTACACATTTCTGGACTCAAACTCTAAATAACCTGTTATAATCAATGCTAGCCTATCTAAGTTAGAAGAGGAAAAATTGTTAAGAGAACTTAGGATCCACAATAAGGCCATAGGGTATACAATAGAAGACCTGAAAGGGATTAACCCCTCGATTTACATGCATAGGATACCTATGGAGGAAAACAGTAAACCCACTATAGAGCACTAAAGAAGACTTAACTTAAACATGAAAGAAGTAGTCAAGAAGGAAATTTTGAAACTATTAGATGCAGGTATCATATACCCAATTTCTGATAGTAAATGGGTTAGTCCAATACATGTAGTTCCTAAGAAGGTTGGGACAACTGTTATCCAAAATGCAAACAATGAACTAATCCCTGCTAGGGTAGTCACTGGTTGGCAAATGTGCATAGATTATAAGAAATTTAACAGTGCCACCAGAAAAGACCATTTTCCTCTCCTTTTCATTGACCAAATGTTAGAAAGGTTAGCAAAACACTCTTATTTCTGTTATCTAGATGGGTATTCGGGATTCTTTCAAATTCCTATTCACCCATAAGACCAAGAAACGATCACATTCATTTTCCCTTATGGAGCATTTGCATATAGGTGAATGCCTTTTGGTCTTTTTAATGCCCCTGCTACCTTTCAAAGATGCATGATGGCTATTTTTTCTAATTATATTGAAAATATCATGAAAGTATTTATAGATGATTTTTCTCTCTATGGGACTACTTTTGATAATTGCCTAGCTAATTTATCTAAGGTGTTACAAAGATGTGAAGAATCAATCCTGGTTCTAAACTAGGAAAAATGCCACTTCATGGTAAGAGAAGGTATAGTGCTAGGACATTTGATATCAGAAAGAGGAATTGAGGTTGATAAGGCAAAGTTGAGATCATTAAAAACATGCCACCACCAACATCAGTCAAGAGAGTGTGAAACTTTTTGGGAGATGCAGGGTTCTACAGAAGATTCATTAAAGATTTTTCCAAAATAGCTAAGCCACTTACCAACTTGTTAAGTCAAGATGTTCCCTTTGATTTTGATGAAAATTGCCTTGTCTCTTTTAACAGGATCAAAGAAACCCTGATCTCAGTACCAATAATGCAGCCACCAAATTGGGAGCTACCATTCGAGGTGATGTGCAATGTGAGTGACTTTGCAATTGGAGCGGTGCTTGGGCAAAGAAAAGATAAAAAGCTCCATGACATTTATTATGCCAGCAAGGCACTCGATGACGCGCAAATCAATTATGCTACCACAGAAAAGGAATTCCTAACAGTGGTGTTTGCAATGGACAAATTCAGATCTTACCTAATTGGGTTAAAAGTCATTGTATTCACAGATCATGCTGCAATCTGGTACCTTTTGAACAAGAAGGAAGCAAAACCAAGGCTGATTCGATGGATTTTACTCCTGCAAGAATTTGACCTTGAAATCAAGGACAAAAAGGGATCCAAAAATGTAGTAGCTGACCATATTTCTAGGTTGAAATTGGTGTACACAGGAGACTTCGAAGATTTTCCAATTGATGACTCATTTTCTGATGAGCAATTACCAGCATTCTCCCAAGCTCCATGGTATGCTGACTTTGTTAATTTTGTTGTATGCAGGGTATTGCCTCCAAACATGACTTATCAGCAAAGGAAGAAATTCCTACATGATGTGAGTTACTACATATGGGAGGATACTCTACTATACAAGAGATGCAATGATGGACTAATAAGAAGATGCATACCGGAAGAGTTTATGGAGAGCATCCTCCAGCACTGCCATTCATCACTATATGGAGGACACTTTGGCACCTCAAAAATAGTAGCCAAAATTTTATAAGCTGGATTATATTGGCTACATTTGTTAAGGATGTAAGACCCTTTGTGTTAGCTTATGACCAATGCCAAATAACAGGTAACACTTCAAGGAGGAATGAAATGCCACTGCGTGGTATACTTGAGATAGAATTGTTTGATGTATAGGAGATAGACTTCATGGGCCCTTTCCCCTTTTTCCATGGAAACAAATATATTCTGATTGGTGTTGATTATGTGTCAAAATGGGTAAAAGCAATAGCTGTTAGTAGTATGCCCTAGAGCATATCATTTAGTATGTATATTGTACATATTTTTAATAATAAAAGGCATTTCCACTTTTCCGTTTACATAATATATTTATGTGTAATAGAAAAGGTCCATTGATATTTTGTTAGAAATATTATTCTTAAGTTGTTAAGAATATGAGTGACAATATTTCTAGCACAAAGTATCATAAATAGGTTCACAATCGAGGATACTTCATAATAAGGACATGACTTATCCAGAAAGATTGTATTCATGTTTGTTCCCAAGTTATTTATATGAGATATAAATAAGATGGAATGGTGAGTCTCATGCCATATAACAAACATGATAGGCACTTATAAAAGATAAGTAGGCCGAACCAGTGACACTTATGACAAGCACATGGAGTTTACTCTTGTCAATGTTTTGTCATAAATCATATCAGTGCATATAATCTTTAGACCTGAGATAGCACAGTTATCTTGTATATAGGTAGTTTGAGTTTGATACTGCTTTCATACTTGTACTATGTATGGGTATATGGGCATGTGTTGGCTCCTGCTAGTTATATATGGAGGTAGGTGTTGATCAAGATGGAATCTGTTCCTCTAAGTAAATAGAGTTAAAATCCTATGTTCATTTAATTGTTCTTGATGTTTCAAGTTCCTGGTCAGGACAGATAGATTTATTCAGAAAAGAGTTTCTGATGAGAAAAATCTTTTAATCAAGAACTGGAATTAAAAGAGAACATAATATTCATAGCAAATGAAGTTTGACATAAACCATGACTCCAGCTTGAGTTGGGATTTTGTAACAGAGAGATTCTAGTGCATGGTAACATATGATTATAGGTTCATTTAAGGTAAACCTTATTACTAATTGGGTGGCCATGGCATGCTATGCTAGGTGTTAACCATGGTCTATGAGGTTCATAAAATGATTTAGAGAAATCATTTATGGTAAGAAAGAGTTCTGATGATATTAAGAGTTGATATCATGTCTCATTGCCAATTAGTGATGAGCCTAGTAAGTCACACACATACACAAGTTATCACCTATTTAAATATGATTTAATTAATTAATTAAAGAGTTTAATTGATTAATTAAATAGATTTGGTTTGCAATTAAATTGCAAAGTCCCTAGCATGACTTGAAACCAAATCTAGATTATTGGATGTGTAGTATAAATTAAATTTATATTTAAAGTGTTTAAATATGAATTTAATTGATGAGAAATTAATTAATAGAGATTAATTAATTAATTTATATTTGATATAAATTAATTAGAAGAAGAAAATAATTATTTTGGGTTAAGAACTCAAAATTAAGACACAGGGGCATTTTGGTCATTTCATAGTGTGACACGTGGCACCATGAGATGGTGACACATGGCATAACACATAAGCTTGCCAAATGTTTTTTTAATCATGTAAGATGATTAAAATCAAGATTAAATATAGGTTTGACACTTGGCACAATGTGATTGGGTCACTTAAACCTAGAGCTAATCAAAAGGTGACATGTGGCTAGGGTTTAATGTGTTAACCTAGCTATTTAAGTGTGGTTATGAAAAGAAAACATAACCAGCAGCCTCTCCTCTCAATTGTCACGCCACTTTGAGCCTCTCCAGCTATTTCTCTTCATCTCTCATCAATTCAAAGAGATTAGCCATCAATCTCTTGAATTAAGAACACTAGAAATTGTTTCTAGTGTCCTGTTTACATCTCTAATCTCTTAAAAGGTAGAACTTGAATTTCTAATTAATAGAAAAGGCTTTAGAAGCTGTTCAAGAGCTGCCATAGGTGTTCTTGGTGTGGACAAGCTAGAGGGACAACATCCGTGTCCTCAAGACGATCTCAAAGGCGCAGACACGCTGCAAAGACATCAAGAGGTTAGTTTAATCGTTCTTGATTTAATCTAGGGCTCTAAAATTAATCTGATTAATTTTAAAATCTTAAATGGAAAATACAGATCCAAAAACATATTAAAAGAGTTTTAATATGTTGTTTATCATTGAAATCAAATAGATAAAAATAAATCTTGCATGGTGCATGTAACCCTAGGTGAAAATTTTTGAATTCAATGGTATAATCTTGTGTTTTTCACGCCTGCCTCCTTCAATTGGTATCAGAGCCACTATATTTGCCATTTAGATTGTTGATTATATAATTTAATTGTGTGTTTGATCATGAGATCAAGAGATTCATTGCTGGTTGGATCATGAGATGTGGCGTCACACATGGTAAAGCCACCATTGGTGGCGGCAACAATGGTTCCATGGGTGGTTCAAGGTTTGGCTTTTAATTCTGCAATTGTTGTATGATCTAAGGCCTATTCTTTGACTAATTAAAGTGTTTAATTAGTTGTTTTAATCACACAATTAAATTATGATTCAAATCAGAATTTTAAAAATTGTTTGAATGTAATTCAAATCTGAATTTTAAAAGTTGTTTGAATGTGATTCAAATCTGAATTTTTAAAGTTGTTTGAATCATATTTAAATCTGATTTTTTAAAATTGATTCAATAAAATTCAGATCTGATTTTTTAAGAAATATTTGAATGTGATTCAAATCTGATTTTTAAAAATGTTTGAATGTGATTCAAATCTGAATTTTTGAAGTTGTTTGAATGTGATTCAAATCTGAATTTTTAAATTTGTTTGAATGAGATTCAAATCTGAATTTTTAAATTTATTTGAATCATATTCAAATCTGGATTTTTAAGTTGAATATGAGATATTCAATTTAATTTAAGTATGTATGTTTTATTTAATTGTTAAATAGTGATATGCATGATGGATGATCATGGACTATAAAAGACCAATGTGATTGGATTTATTTCTTTTATGTTTCTTTGGGATTGTAAATTAATTAATTTATTTTAATTTATTTTGGGCATGTATTATTAAGTTTGTAATAATTTTTGGGTTGTAATTTCATTTATTTAAGTTCTTGTAAATTCGCCTTGGTATGCCAAGGATCACTATGTAATATTGGATTGCAAGAAGTTCAAGAAGGTCAAGAGCATTGGTGGGACCAAAGGGGAGGAATTCAATATCAAGTGTTGATTATGTACTCCTTCAGCAACTCTTGTAAAATGAATGAATGAAATGCACCTAGGAATGCCCCGATTCAATTCTTGGTGGCTCGAATTGAATCCCTTAGAAAGTCCATGATCATACCATATTTATCGCTTATCCATGAATGCATGAGATGTATGGGAATGTATGCAATTATATGATATATGCATGCTAAATGGATAATGTGCAAAGTGAGACCTTAATAGTAATTAGGATGGCTATAAAATCTTCCAAACAAATGATTAAGTTGGAAATGCTATAATTAAAGTAATTATAACATAAGCCCTCCATTGGGGCAATTATTTTAAGAAATTTTAAATAGTTGCATGAGATGCAATTAATTTAAGAGATTTTCTTAAGAATAATTGTTAAGCATGAGATGTTGTAAATATGTAAATGGTTTGGTGGCCAATATTGGATGTACCTGAGGACATTAAAATTATTTGCATAATTATCGCTCAATGGGATCAACTTAACTAATGCAAGATAAGTCAATAATGGATGTACCGAGATTTTGAGCATTAGGGGCTAGGTAAAGGATTGAACCTCACATGAGATGTGATGGGCAAGGAGTTGCTCACTTATAGTTTATTGTAATTCCAATAATGGATGTACCGAGGATGATCAATAGAATTATAAGAATTCAATCACCCACTAGAAATCCATCCAACTAGGATTTCCGTTTTCTACTTTGGAAGTGTAGGATTCGCTAAGTTAGTGGGAGGACCAATTTGATTAAAAGACCATAATCATTTTGGTTAAATACATGATACATTTACTAATTAATCTGGTTATTTTCCAGCTTAATTTTCTCGATAAAAATGAGCACAAAACAACCACCACCATCCAATATCCTTGCAAGCATACTTGATCGCAACAGTTGACAGACCTAATCTGCGATTGGCTAAGAAATTTGAAACTTGTCTTGAACCTTGAACATATAGGATATGTTCTAGATTCAAATGTTCCTGGTCCCTTACCTCCAGAGGCCACACAAGAGGAACATGAAACTTTGGACAAGTGGAAGGAGCATGATATGAGAGCTAAGTGTTACATGCTTGCTTCTATGAGTAATGAGTTACAGAAGCAACATGAGAACATGCAGAGTGCGAGTGAGATCCTCCTTCACCTACAAGAGTTGTATGGTGAGCACAAAGAGAATGCTAGGTATGAGATATCTAGACACTATTCCGTATGAGGATGTCCGAGGGATGTAATGTTGGGGATCATGTCCACAAGATGATTGGTGATTGAGCAGCTTGGAACATCTTGACTTCAACATGGATTTCCAACTACAAACGGATTTGATCCTTGATCCCTTCCCGAGTCTTTTGGGAATTTTATGACAAATTTCCATATGACTAAACAGAATGCACCTTAGCTGAATTACTCAACATGATGGTTATTGCCCAAAAGAATATGCGCAATAAAGGAAAAGAGGTAGCTTTGTTGCATCTTCTTCACTGGAAAGTCCAACAAGAAGAAGGGCAATAAGAAAAAGAAACCTCAGATTCTGGTCCTTCCAAGAAAATAGCTAAACAAAAAAGGAAGACTAAAGCTGATGGAGGCAAAGGAAAGTGTTTCCACTGCCAAAAGGATTGGCACTGGAAAAGGAACCGCCTGAGTATCTTGCTTCTCTAAAGAACAAGAAGGATACACCTTCTAAGGTATGTCCATATCTTGTTATTTAGATTCTAATGATACTCATAGTTCATCTACAACTTAGGTTTTAGATATCGTGCCGCTCACATTTCTAATGATATGCAAGAACTAGCAAACAAGAGTAGCCATGCGTTCTCAAGATATTAGAGTCCTGATTGGCAATGGCTCAACTGTTGAAGCTTTAGCCATAGGATCTAAATCTTTTACATGTTTGGACATGTTTTGTGTTTGGATAATATTTTATATGTACTGATGCTTTTAAGAACATCATTTCTATATCTAGTTTGACTAGAAATGGCTATGAATTTCAACACAGATGATGTTTGTAATATTTATTTTGGAAATAAATATGTTGGTTCGGGTTATATGAATGATGGTCTTTATTATTTGGATAATAATGACAAACACAAATTGAATGCAAGTGATCTAAAAGAATACAATGCCATGGTGAAAACCAACTCAAGTTCAAAATATATTTGGCACTTAAGGTTATGTCATGTTGCAGAAGATAGGATTGCAAAATTGGAGAAAATGGGGATTTTATCCTCATTGGGCTCTGAGTCTACTCCAACTTGTGAATCTTGCCTTCAAGGCAAAATGACTAGATCACCCTTTGTTGGACAAGGGCTAAGAGCTGAAAATATTTTGGAGCTAATACATAGTGATGTATGTGGTCCATTTAAAGAAATGGCTAGAGGGGGCTTTCATTATTTTATTAGCTTTACTGATGATAAATCAAGGTTTGGGTATTTGTATTTGATGAAATACAAACATGAATCTTTCGAAAAGTTCAAAGAATTTAAATCTGAAGTAGAAAATCAAACAGGAAAGAATATTAAAGCTCTTCGATCAGATCGTGGAGGTGAATATTTGAGTACTGAATTTGATGAATACTTGAGAGAGCATGGCATTGTTTCTCACCGACTCTCCAGAACGCCACAATTTGAATGGTGTATCTGAAAGGAGAAATCATACCCTATTGGATATGGTACTTAGTATGATGAGCTACACTGATATGCCAATCTCCTTTTGGGGATTTGCATTAGAATCAGCTTTATATATTCTGAATAGGATTCCATCAAAATCATTTTCTTCCACACCTTATGAGATATGGCATGGAAGAAAACCAAGTCTTAAGCATGTTAAGATTTGGGGTTGTCCAGCTTATATCAAAAAGCTGAACACTGATAAATTGGAGACCAGATCAGAAAGAGGTCGATTTGTTGGATATCCAAAAGATAGTTTTGGATATTATTTTTATTTTCGTACTTCAAAAATGGGTGTAATAAGTTGAGATGCAACATTTCTTGAACAACGGTTTGTTCAAGAAGGAGGAAAAGGAAGGCAAATAGAGTTAGAATTGGAGAATTCGACCAACCAATGCATCGATGGATATAGATCCATCTAGTTAACCAATACCCGTTGATGAAACATCTACACTGTTCCTCGTAGAACAACTGTGGTATCTCACCCACTGTTGAGATATGGTTTTCTTCATGAAGAAGAACAAGAGTTGTCTACTCATGAAGAAGTAGATCATGGAGATGATCCACTTACCTATGAAGAAGCTATATCAGATATAGACTCTTCAAAATGGATTGATGCTATGAAATTCGAGATTGATTCCATGTATAAGAATCAAGTTTGGGATCTTGTTGACCCACCTGAAGGTATTGTACCTATAGGGAACAAATGGGTTTTCAAGAAGAAAATTGGTTCTGATGGAAAGGTAGAGACCTATAAGGCAAGGCTAGTAGCGAAAGGGTTTCGCCAAAGGCAAGGAATAGACTATGAGGAGACTTTCTCGCCTGTTGCCATGCTTAAATCAATTAGGATTTTATTAGCAATAGCTGCATACTATGATTATGAGATTTGGCAGATGGATGTCAAAACAGCTTTCTCAATGGATACATTGAAGAAAACATTTTCATGGAACAACCTAAGGGATTTGAATCCCAAGATGGTTCCAAGGTATGCAAGCTAAAGCGATCCATTTATGGGTTGAAACAAGCTTTGAGGAGTTGGAACATTCGTTTTGATGAAGCCATTAAATCCTTTGGTTTTATAAAAAATGAGGATGAGCCATATGTATATAAGAAAGTTCTAGAGTGCTATCACTTTGATCTTGTCTTGGATACTAGGATGCCTAGAACCACACCTTAATATGAGTGAGGAGACATAAAATAATGAAATACAAGAAAAGAAAACACAAGAAAGACTAAAGGAAAAATCATAGCAAAGAAATGTGATCAAGATAGAGCGAAAAGATGAATTGGTTTATCCCAAAGTATATACTTGGAAAAGGTGTTAAAGAGGTTTAACATGCTTGATTCCAAGAGAGGATTGTTACCAGTGAGACATGGTATCCATCTTTCTAAAGAGATGTCTCCAAAGACACCCGAAGAAAGAGATAAGATGGCCAGGATTCCATATGCTTCGGCTATTGGAAGTTTAATGTATGCAATGTTGTATACTAGGCCCGATATCGCATATGCTGTTAGTTTGACTAGCGATTATCAATCCAATCCGGTTTGGAACATCTGGATAGTATCAAGAATATCCTTAAGTACTTGAGAAGAACTAAGGATTTATTCTTGATTTATGGAGGTGGAGACTTGCAATTGGATGGTTATCGATTACGATTTCCAATCGGATATCGATGATAGAAAGTCTACCTCTGGATATGTGTTCATTTGTAATGGAGGTGCGATCGGTTGGAAGAGTTCCAAGCGAGCACGCATGCAGATTCCACTCATCGAGGTCGAGTATATTCTTGCATCGAGATCTTTGCAAAGGAAGCTATCGCTTGGATAAAGAAGTTCGTGTGAGAACTTACAGGTAGTTCCTTCCATTGAGTCGGCGGTTCCATTACCTTTGTGACAACAATGGAGCGATCATCTGAGCTAAGGAACCAAGGTCTCACCCAAAATCCAAACACATAGAAAGGCACTACCACATTATCGGAGATATAGTTGGGCAAGCGATATAGCCATGCAGAAAAATAACATCGACTAAAAATTCATGATCCATTCACTAAGCTTTTGTCACAAGTTCGATTAGACCGACATCTTGAGAAGATAGGTCTAAGATATTGTAATGAATGGCTCTAGTGCTAGTGGGAGATTGTTAGTAGTATGCCCTAGAGCATATCATTTAGTATGTATCTTGTACATATTTTTAATAATAAAAGGCATTTCCACTTTTCCGTTTACATAATATATTTATGTGTAATAGAAAAGGTCCATTGATATTTTGTTAGAAATATTATTCTTAAGTTGTTAAGAATATGAGTGACAATATTTCTAGCACAAAGTATCATAAATAGGTTCACAATCGAGGATACTTCATAATAAGGACATGACTTATCCAGAAAGATTGTATTCATGTTTGTTCCCAAGTTATTTATATGAGATATAAATAAGATGGAATGGTGAGTCTCATGCCATATAACAAACATGATAGGCACTTATAAAAGATAAGTAGGCCGAACCAGTGACACTTATGACAAGCACATGGAGTTTACTCTTGTCAAAGTTTTGTCATAAATCAGATCAATGCATATAATCTTTAGACTCGAGATAGCATGTTATCTTGTATATAGGTAGTTTGAGTTTGATACTGCTTTCATACTTTTACTATGTATGGGTATATGGGCATGTGTTGGCTCCTGCTAGTTATATATGGAGGTAGGTGTTGATCAAGATGGAATCTGTTCCTCTAAGTAAATTGAGTTAAAATCCTATGTTCATTTAATTGTTCTTGATGTTTCAAGTTCCTGGCCAGGACAGATAGATTTATTCAGAAAAGAGTTTCTGATGAGAAAAATCTTTTAATCAAGAACTGGAATTAAAAGAGAACATAATATTAATATCAAATGGAGTTTGACATAAACCATGACTCCAGCTTGAGTTGGGATTTTGTAACAGAGAGATTCTAGTGCATGGTAACATATGATTATAGGTTCATTTAAGGTAAACCTTATTACTAATTGGGTGGCCATGGCATGCTATGCTAGGTGTTAACCATGGTCTATGAGGTTCATAAAATGATTTAGAGAAATCATTTATGGTAAGAAAGAGTTCTGATGATATTAAGAGTTGATATCATGTCTCATTGCCAATTAGTGATGAGCCTAGTAAGTCACACACATACACAAGTTATCACCTATTTAAATATGATTTAATTAATTAATTAAAGAGTTTAATTGATTAATTAAATAGATTTGGTTTGCAATTAAATTGCAAAGTCCCTAGCATGACTTAAAACCAAATCTAGATTATTGGATGTGTAGTATAAATTAAATTTATATTTAAAGTGTTTAAATATGAATTTAATTGATGAGAAATTAATTAATAGAGATTAATTAATTAATTTATATTTGATATAAATTAATTAGAAGAAGAAAATAATTATTTTGGGTTAAGAACTCAAAATTAAGACACAGGGGCATTTTGGTCATTTCACAGTGTGACACGTGGCACCATGAGATGGTGACACATGGCATAACACATAAGCTTGCCAAATGTTTTTTTAATCATGTAAGATGATTAAAATCAAGATTAAATATAGGTTTGACACTTGGCACAATGTGATTGGGTCACTTAAACCTAGAGCTAATCAAAAGGTGACATGTGGCTAGGGTTTAATGTGTTAACCTAGCTATTTAAGTGTGGTTATGAAAAGAAAACATAACCAGCAGCCTCTCCTCTCAATTGTCACGCCACTTTGAGCCTCTCCAGCTATTTCTCTTCATCTCTCATCAATTCAAAGAGATTAGCCATCAATCTCTTGAATTAAGAATACTAGAAATTGTTTCTAGTGTCCTGTTTACATCTCTAATCTCTTAAAAGGCAGAACTTGAATTTCTAATTAATAGAAAAGGCTTTAGAAGCTGTTCAAGGGCTGCCATAGGTGTTCTTGGTGTGGACAAGCTAGAGGGATAACATCTGGTGTCCTGAAGACGAATCTCAAAGGCGCAAACACGCTGCAGCACATCAAGAGGTTAGTGTAATCGTTCTTGATTTAATCTAGGGCTCTAAAATTAATCTGATTAATTTTAAAATCTTAAATGAAAAATACAGATCCAAAAACATATTAAAAGAGTTTTAATATGTTGTTTATCATTGAAATCAAATAGATAAAAATAAATCTTGCATGGTGCATGTGACCCTAGGTGAAAATTTTTGAATTCAATAGTATAATCTTGTGTTTTTCACGCTTCCGTTCCTTCAATAGCCACATCAACCAACAATGCTAAAGTGATCACAAGGTTCCTGAAGAAGAATATATTCACAAGATTTAGCACACCACGAGTAATAATCAGTGATGGAGGAAGTCACTTCTGTAACCAACATTTCGAAACTCTATTGAAAATGTATGGAGTGACTCACAAGGTGGCCACACCTTATTATCCTCAAACCAGCGGCCAAGTAGAAATCTCAAACAGGGAACTGACGCGGATTCTAGAGGAAACTGTAAACAGATCTAGGAAGGACTGGTGCATGAAGTTAGATGATGCACTGTGGGCATACCGCACTGCATATAAAACCAGCTCCCAATCGAACTTGAGCACAAAGCTTACTGGCCAATTCAGATCCCAAACTTTGACCTTAAAGCTATTGGTGAAAAAAGGCTCCTACAACTGAATGAGTTGGAAGAAATCCGATAAGATGCATACAAAAATGCCAAAATCTTCAAAGATAAAACCAAAAAATGGCATGGCAGGCGCATAGTAAAGAAAGAAATAAAAGAAAGAGACTTTGTCCTATTATTCAACTTTAGATTGAAACTCTTTCCAGGGAAGCTCAAATCAAGATGGTCTAGTCCTTTTAAGGTCACTCAAGTCTTCCCACATTGAGCAGTAAAAGTGTGGAGTGAAACCTCATGAGCATTTAACGTCAATAGGCAGAGGCTGAAGCCTTACTTTCAAGGAGAAACCATAGAGAAGGGAGTCAATTGCACTCTCGACCATCCTACTGACAGATCATGAAAGATGAAAGCAAAGTCTTGCTAATGACTATAAACAAGCTCTTTTTGAGAGGCAACCCAACATTTCTATTTTTTCTTTCTTTCTTTCTTATTTTAATTTTGTTAATATTTGTTCACATTTTCTTTTGTAGGAATCCCAAAAGATCTCAAATCTAGAAAAGCAAGGGGGAGTAGAGAATAAGAGAGGAGAGGAATCATCAAGTCAAAACCACAAAAGAGAAAATTGAACAAAACCAGGGAAGTAGCTTAGTTACTAACCTTTACATCCATTTCATGTGTTGTAATGATAAAAGTTTTCATTAGGGAAAAATTTGGAAAATTAAAAAATTACATGGGTTGCGTATTGGTTTCACACGCCCCGTGTAACTTTCTGAAAGTCCGTAAATTTCTTGTAATTTTTAAATCTGAGGGAGAAAGAAAGTTACACGGGTCCATAGCCCAATTTACACAGGCCGTGTAATGTTATTAGCAAAATAATTTAAGGATAAAAGGTTACACGGGTCCCCTTTATAATTTATACGGATCGTGTATCATGTCCAGCAAAGCAACTCGAGAGGCAGTAAGTTACACGGGTCCCAGAGCTCATTTACACGGGTCATGTACTATGTCAGACTTTGAAATTTTCGAGCAAAAATTTACACGGCTCTACATATTGAGACCCGTGTAGTGATACACGGCCCGCGTATCATGTTGCAGACACGACTACTGGGGTGCAAAACGCACAAAACGAACGGTCCTAATCGCTCTTTAAATGCACCCCTCGCCTTAAACTCGCTCATAAAGGCAAAAAGGGATTCTAACATGTTGTCTGTGAAAAACCTAATCTCTTTAGTGGAACTAGACTAGTTAAACACCTTCATAACTATTAATTTGTCACATCGAACTTATGAAGTTAGGAGAAATTTCGTGAAATATAAACAAACTCGAAAATGTCGCACCAGCTCTAGAACATATCTCTTGGACCTATCAAGGTGAAATCCTAGCATATGCTTGATGAAGCAATGATTAAGGCATTCTTTGCTATAGCCTAATTAAGCCTTAGCCACCCTTAGTCACAATATGTCCCTTGCACCCAACTTGAGCCTATATTTTTACCTATGTGATTTTCCTTGCTTACCCATATTATTTACCTAGCCCCTAGCCTAAACATATACCTACCCTTTTGAGGAAGCTAAATGCATAAGTAAAAAGTATATTAAGTGCAAAAAGAAAATGGAGAGAGGATGAAGAACTCGAGAAAGAGTGCAAGTGTGAAATTGAAACCAAAGAAAAATCTGCTTTCCTAACCCAGCAAAAGCAATAAGTTTGGGGGAGAAGACAAAAGGGACATAAATAAAAAAAAAAAGAAAAAAGAGAAAAAGGAAGTCCCAAGAATAATGGAAGCATGCTTGGCACTATAAAAACTAAAAGCCCCTCCTCTTCATACAAAATCAATAGAATAAACTTGGTATACTTAGTATTTTATACATAAATGCTATCCTCATATTTGCATTCCCTATAAACCTTTCATTGGCAACCAAGTCATTATCCCTTTAGCCCCATTACAACCATTTTAAAGACCTTTTGATCTTTTGAAAAGTGTATGCTACATTAGTGGAGATAGAAAATTGAGATATGCCTATGGAGTTGGAATTGAGTTATTTTATCACAATTATCCACAATAGAGGCAAATTTCAGAGAGTAAGTGTTTCTCAAGTCTATCCTAATAAAACAGGTTATTTGTGACTTACTAATAGCCTTGCACAGAGGAATAATTTGTTTAAACACCATGAAAGAAGATGAAGTTCCAAATAGGCAGCTATTAGAACCCCTATGCCTTGAAAGAGGGTAAATGGTATGAAGGATTGGAGGAGTTCAACTTTGTGCTTATTAAATTATTGATTATATTCCTAAGTTATCCCTTGAAATGTGTCTTAAAACAGAGTTTTGTTTTGCTTGAGGACAAGCAAGAGTTTGAGTTTGGGGGTATTTGATACACTTGAATTGTATAGATGTTTTTAAGCACATTTATATACTATCTCATGGCATTTAGGTAAGTAATCTCATGTATAGTAGTTGATTTTATTAGTTTTTGTAATTTCCATTAGCGAGCCCTTAATTCCATATTTTCTGCATCATTTCAGGTGTTTGGGTAAAGTCACAGGGCATAAGAGTGTAAAAGGAAGCTTGTAGAGGTCAAAAGACTCAGAATTATTGCTAATACAAAGTACACAGATCATGTAAGCAAAGACTCAAACCTATGTAACTTTCTGCTAGAAGAAAGCCAGAGAACCAATGGAGAAACAAAAGTACACGGGTCATGTAATTGGACCCGTGTAATATGCAGGGACCCATGTAAGTCTCTGTCGGGCACAAGCTTGAAGAACTTTATGAAAATAAAAGAACACGGCTCGTGTAACCAAGCCCGTGCAGCCAACACAGACCCATTTAAGTTTCTGTGCTAATGCAGGACTCAGTAGTTACGCTCCAGTAAGTTACACGGCCTAAGCCCGTGTAGTGACACACGGGCCATGTACTATGCGGCAGCCAGTTTTTTAACTCGAATTCCTACTCTTGTTTACTTATTCAAATCAGACTCCTAAAGCTTTCTGGACTCAAAATGACCTAATGCTTAAACAACCATTACAAATAGAAGCAGAAAACATTCAAAGAAAAAAAAGAGTCAATCCTTTTACAGCACTTTTTGGGAGTTTCAAAGAGGATTCGCCTATGAAATCTCACCAGCCATCCTGTGGAGAAGAATATCAGTATCAAGAGTAGTTTTCCAGCCGAAGTTCCACAAGATCAAAGCTGCAAACCCTCTTCGGTTCTTTCATTCCATTTCCTTAAACGGATTTTTATTGCTTTATTTCTTCTAGATGATTTCTTTTACTGTCTTTATTTTTGTTTATCATGATGTTTACTGAACTCACCATGAGTGAGTAGTTTTCATATTCTAGAATTGGGAGAGTAATGCTTATAATCATTATTATGGATGAGCATTAAGTTTTATTTATTGGATTTGAGATTTGTTCCTTGATTTAATTTCTTGTGATCTTAATGCATGCTATGTGTTGGTACCCACTTAGTAATGATTTTAGATATTAATTGAAGGACTGAAAGGTTAAGATTAATATTAGAAAATTAAGATTTTGAACCTAGGAATTATGATCTAGACATAGGCTGATACCTTTGTGGAATTTCAAAATTGGTCAAAGAACTTAAAGGGTTTTAATTAATTTGATCGCCACGAAAGTCGGGTTTAAGTTAATTAAAATACACTCTAAGTGCCTTGAGAGAGGACTTAGGATACCTTAGGGTTAATTTCCATCAAGGAAAACATTCTCAACCCAGTAAATAAACAAGGTAACATCCATAGTAAGATTTAAGAGTGAAATCTTGATTCTGGAATTATTTCAAAATAGATTATTTCATTTCAAGTTTATTATTCTAGTGTTTAAAATAAACAATCTTCATTCCCTCAGTATTCGATAGCCTAAACAGATAAAATTACTATGTAGATCGGTACTTACTAATCAAATTCCTCGTGGGAATGATACTTTACTCATCATTTTATCACTTGTTAGCAATCCGTGCACTTACGGGATTGTAAAACCAGCAAAACAAGTTTTTGGCGCCATTGCCGAGGATTTTAGCTTTAGTAATATCAGCGATAGGCAATTTGCTTATTTAGGCAATTATATTTATTATCTAAATCTATTTGATTTATTTTATTTCTTTTCCTCTCTCTTAGGTGCCTGACCTGGTATATGACCAAAACAAGGCCAGAAAAAGAAATCTTAGACTGTGATCCAGAGATAGATAGAACACTAAGAGCCGTCAGGAGGGAAAGGAAACATCAAGAGCATAATCAAGAAGATCTTAAAATTCCAACCATGGCTGATAATAATAATAGGCCAAGACTCTTGAGAGATTATGGAGCTCCATCTGTCCAAGGATTTCAGCCCAATGTCACAAGACGCACAGTGGAAGCCAACAATTTTGAGTTAAAACCATTATGGCTTCAAATGATACAACAAACCCAGTTTGGAGGTTCACCAACAGAAGATCCACACTATCACCTCCAGTACTTTCTTGCCCTTTGTGACACATTCAAGATGAATGGAGTTTCTGATCAAGCCATAAGACTCAGAGCATTCCCATTCTCACTTCGAGACAGAGCAAGGAAGTGGCTACTTTCTCAACCAGCTGGAACGTTCATCACATGGGAAAACCTCTCATAAGCTTTTCTAGCAAGGTACTTCCCATCTGTAAAGACAGCAAGGCTGAGGCTTGAGCTCAACACCTTCAGACGAAAGGAAGGTGAATCACTCTATGATGCATGGGAAAGATATAAAGACCTACAGAGGGAATGTCCACACTATGGCATAGAGGATTGGCTACTAGTGCAAAACTTCTATAATGGGTTACTACCCTCTACAAGGAGCATAGTTGATTCAGCTATAGAAGGTGACCTAATGGAGAAAATAGTCACACAAGCACTTGAACTTCTAGAGAGGGTTGCATACCATAATTATGAGTGGTCAAATAAAAGAGGAAATGCAATGAGAATAGCAGGGGTCCTAGAAATGAATGCCCTAAGCATGATAAATGCCCAATTTGATCAGCTCACAAGGAAGCCTGATAAAATGCAAGCCAATGTAGTAGGGATAAATAGTCAACATGAGGACAACTGTGGAGGAGGATACATGAGTTCAAAATATAACAGCTTAAATGAACCCTCCATAGAACATATGAACTATGTGAATAATAGAGGAAACTTCAACCAGAGGCAACCCAATAATCCATATTCAAACACTTATAACCCTGGATGGAGGAACCACCCAAATTTCTCATTGTCCAATCAACAGAATCATCCAATAAACAAGCAATAGGGGTACAAACCACTAGCACCCCCTGGAATTTAGAACAGAGGCCAAAACTTTGCACAGCCACCACCGCCTCCTCAACCTCAGCAACCTGAACCGAAGATGACCATGGAATCCATGATGGAAGGTTTCTTAGCAGCTTAACAACAATAAAATGAATTGATTAAATAGCTAACTTCCAGAATAGACCAACTTGCTACCCATAACAAGATGCTAGAGAATCAAATTGCTCAGCAAGCAAGCTCTTGAGGTAAGGCTGTTGGTAAACTGCCTAGTCAACTATAGATGAACCCAAGGGAGAATTGTAAGGTAGTTACATTGAGGAGTGGGAGAACTCTAGTACAATCAGAGAAGGAACCAACAGAGGAGACCTCAGAAGAATCTGAAAGCCAAGCAGAGAAAAAGGAGGAAAAAGCCAAGAAATATCAAAAGGGGAAGCAGGGAAGAAAAAGAAGTTACCAGAGCCATACCAGCCTCCCCTACCTTTTCCTCAGAGATTTCAAAATTCCAAATTGGACAACCAGTTTGGGAAGTTTTTAGAAGTTTTACAAAAACTTTATATCAACATACCCTTCACTGAAGCACTCTCTCAGATGCCATCCTATGCTAAATTTCTTAAGGAAATTCTGTCGAAGAAAAGGAAACTGGAAAATTATGAGACAGTTGCTCTAACAGAGAAATGCAGTGCCATACTACAAAATAAGCTGCCTCTGAAGCTGAAAGATCCAGGAAGCTTCTCCATACCCTGCCTCATTGGCAATAAGAAAATAGACAAAGCCTTCTGTGATCTTAGGGCAATTGTAAGTTTAATGGCTCTATCAATATGCAAAAAGCTGGAGATCGGAGAACTGAAGCCAACGATACTTTCACTGCAATTGGCTGATCAATCAGTGAAATATCCAGTGGGCATACTTGAAAAGAACCCCATCAAAGTGGGCAAATTCTTCATTCCAATAGACTTTGTTGTCCTTGAGATGGAAGAAGATGTTCAGATCCCTATCATCTTGGGAAGACCATTCTTAGCAACCGCCGGAGTAATCATAGACGTAAAAAATGGGCGACTAACCCTCTAAGTAGGAGAAGAAGAAGTGGAATTCAACTTGTTCGACACAATGAAACACAAATTCAAACTTGATGAATGCTTCAAGGTCGACATAATTAACAAACAAGTTAAAGAGCAATTTCATAAGATACATCCTAAAGATCCTCTTGAAACATGCATTGTGCACAGTCACGCGGTAAATAATGAAAACACAAAAATAACAGCCTGTGCACAACAGTTAGCAGCTCTTCCACCCCTACCCCTAGCTCAAGCCTCCGAGATGGAGAACTTAAAGGAGGAATAGCCCAAGGACAAGCTCCAAAAAAACACCAAACAGGTAGAGCTTAAACCTCTCCCATCCTCACTAAGGTACGCATTTTTGGACTCAAACTCTAAATATCCTATTATAATATGCTAGCTTGTCTAAGTTAGAAGTGGAAAAATTGTTAAGAGAACTTAGGATCCACAACAAGGCCATAGGGTATACAATAGAAGCCCTGAAAGGGATTAACCCCTCGATTTGCATGCATATGATACTTATGGAGGAAAACAATAAACCCATAATAGAGCACCAAAGAAGACTGAACCCAAACATGAAAGAAGTAGTCAAGAAAGAAATTTTGAAACTATTAGATGCAGGTATCATATACCCAATTTTTGATAGTAAATGGGTTAGTCCAGTACATGTAGTTCATAAGAAAGGTAGGGCAATTGTTATCCAAAATGTAAACAATGAACTGATCCCTATTAGGATAGTCACTGGTTAGCGAATGTGCATAGATTATAGGAAATTGAACAGTGCTACCAGAAAAGACCATTTTCCTCTTCCTTTCATTGACCAAATGTTAGAGAGGTTAACAAAACACTCTTATATCTGTTATCCAGATGGGTATTCTGGATTCTTCCAAATCTTATTCACCCAAAAAACCAAGAAAAGACCATATTCACTTGCCCTTATAAAACATTTGCATACTGGTGAATGCCTTTTGGTCTTTATAATGCCCCTGCTACCTTTTAATGATGCATGATGGCTATTTTTCCTGATTATATTGAAAATATCATGGAAGTTTTTATGGATGATTTTTCTATCTATGGAACTACTTTTAATGATTGCCTAGCTAATTTACCTAAGGTGTTGCAAAGATGTGAAGAATCAGACCTGGTTCTAAATTGGGAAAAATGCCACTTCTTGGTAAGGGAAGGTATAGTACTGGGACATTTGATATCATAAAGAGGAATTGAGGTAGATAAGGCAAAAATTGAGATCTTTGAAAACATGCCACCACCAACATCAGTCAAGGGAGTACGAAGCCTTTTGGTACATGCAGGGTTTTACAGAAGATTCATTAAAGATTTTTCCAAAATAGCTAAGCCACTTACCAACCTGTTAAGTCAAGATGTTCCCTTTGATTTTGATGAAAATTGCCTTGTCTCTTTTAACATGATCAAAGCAGCCCTGATCTCAGTACCAATAATGCAGCCACCATATTGGGAGCTACCATTCGAGGTGATATGCGATGCGAGTGACTTTGCAGTTGGAGTGGTGCTTGGGCAAAAAGAAGCTAAAAAGCTCCATGCCATTTATAATGCCGGTAAGACACTCGATAATGCACAAATTAATTATGCTACCACGGAAAAGGAATTCCTAGCAGTGGTGTTTGTAATGGACAAATTCAGATTTTACCTAATTGGGTCATAAGTCATTGTATTCATAGATCACGCTACAATCCGATACCTTTTAAACAAGAACGAAGCAAAACCAAGGCTGATTCGATGGATTTTGCTCCTGCAAGAATCTGACCTTGAAATTAAGGACCAAAAGGGATCCGAAAATGTAGTAGCTGACCATCTTTCCAGGCTGAAAATGGAGTACACAGGAGACTTCGAGGATTTGCTAATTGATGACTCATTTCCTAATGAGCAATTATTAGCATTCTCCCAAGCTCAGTGGTATGATAACTTTGTTAATTTTCTTGTATGCAGGTTATTGCCTCCAAACATAACTTATTAGCAAAGGAAGAAATTCCTACATGATGTGAGATACTACACATGGGAGGAACCTCTACTATACAAGAGATGCAATGATGGACTAATAAGAAGATGCATACTGGAGGAGGATATGGAGAGCATCCTCTAGCACTGCCATTCATCACTATATGGAGGACACTTTGGCACCTCAAAAATAGCAGCCAAAATTTTACAAGCTGGATTGTACTGGCCACATTTGTTTAAGGAAGTAAGATCCTTTGTGTCAGCTTTGTCACCAATGCCAAAGAACAGGTAACACTTCAAGGAGGAATGAGATGCCACTGCATGTTATACTTGAGGTAGAATTATTTGATGCATGGGGGATAGACATCACGGGCCCATTCCCCTCTTCCCATGGAAATAAGTATATTATGGTTGGTTTTGATTATGTGTCAAAATGGAAAGAAGCAATAACCACACCAACCAACGATGCTAGAGTGGTCACATGGTTCCTGAAGAAGAATATATTCACAAGGTTTGGCACACTGCGAGTAATAATCAGTGATGGAGGAAGTCACTTCTACAACCAATAATTCGAAACTCTATTGAAAAAGTATACAGTGACTCATAAGGTGGCCACACCTTGTCATCCTCAAACTAGCGGCCAAGTAGAAATCTCAAACAGGGAACTGAAGTGAATTCTAGAGAAAACTGTAAGCAGATCCAGAAAGGACTAGCGCATGAAGTTAGATGATGTGCTGTGGGCATACCGCAGTGTATATAAAGCCCCAATTGGCACAACACTCTTCCGACTGGTTTATGGAAAATCATGCCATCTCCCTATCAAACTTGAACGTAAAGCTTACTAGTTAATTCAGATCCTAAACTTTGACCTCAAAACCGTTGGTGAAAAAAGGCTTCTACAACTGAATGAGTTGGAAGAAATCCGATAGGATGCATATGAAAATGCCAAAATCTTCAAATATAATACCAAAAGATGGCATGACAGGCGCATAGTAAGGAAAGAAATAAAAGAAGGAGACCTTATCTTGTTATTCAACTCTAGATTGAAACTCTTTCCAAGGAAGTTGAAATTAAGATAGTCTGGACCTTTTAAGGTCACTCAAGTCTTCTCACATGGAGCAGTAGAAGTGTGGAGCAAAACCTCAGGAGCATTTAAGGTCAATGGGTAGAGGCTAAAGCCTTACTTTCAAGGAGAACCTATAGAGAAGGGAGTCAATTTCACTCTCGACCATCCTACTGATAGACTATGAAAGACGAAAGCAAAGTCGAGCTAATGACTATAAACAAGCACTTTTTGGGAGGTAACCCAACATTTCTAATTTTTCTTTCTTTCTTTCTTATTTTAATTTTGTTAATATTTGTTCACATTTTCTTTTATAAGAATCCCAAAAGATCTCAAATATGGAAAAGCAAGGGGGGAGTAGAGAATAAGACAGGAGAGGAATCATCAAGTCAAAACCACAAAAGAGAAAATTGAACAAAACCAGGGAAGTAGCTCAGTTACTAACCTTTACATCTATCTCATGTGTTATAATGATGAAAATTTTCATTAGGGAAAAATTTGGAAAATCAAAAAATTACACGAGTTGTGTATTGGTTTCACACGCCCCGTGTAACTTTTTAAAAATCCATAAATTTCTTGCAATTTTTAAATCTGAGGGAGACATAAAGTTACATGGGTCCATAGCCCAATTTACACGGGCCGTGTAATGTTGTTAGCAGAATAATTTAAGGACAGAAGGTTACACGGGTCCCCTTTATAATTTATATGGGCCGTGTATCATGTCCAGCAAAGCAACTCGAGAGGCAGTAAGTTACACGGTCCCAGAGCTTATTTACAAGGGCCGTGTACTATGTCAGACTTTGAAATTTTCGAGCAGAAATTTACACGGTCCAATATGTCGGGACCCGTGTAGTGATACACGGCCAGCGTATCATGTTGCAGGTCGCTACTGGGGTGCAAAATGCACAAAATGAAGAGTCCTAATGGCTCTTTAAATGCACCTCTCGCCTTAAGCCCGTTCATAAAGGCAAAAAGGGTTCTAACATATTGTTTGTGAAAAACCTAATCGCTTTAGTGGAACTAGACTAGTTAAACCCCTTCATAACTATTAATTTGTCACATCGAACTTGTAAAGTTAGGAGAAATTTCGTGAAATATAAACAAACTTGAAAATTTCTCAACAGCTCTAGAACATATCTCTTGGACTTATCAAGGTGAAATCCTAGCATATGCTTGATGAAGAAATGATTAAGGCATTCTTTGCTATAGCCTAATTAAGCCTTAGCCACCCTTAGTCACAATATGTCCCCTGCACCCAACTTGAGCCTATATTTTTACCTATTTGATTTTCCTTGCTTACCCATATTATTTACCTAGCCCCTAGACTAAACATATATGTACCCTTTTGAGGAAGCTAAATGCATAAGTAAAAAGTATATTAAGTGCAAAAAGAAAATGGAGAGAGGATGAATAACTCGAGAAAGAGTGCAAGTGTGAAATTGAAACCAAAGAAAAATCTGCTTTCCTAACCCAACAAAAGCAATAAGTTTGGGGGAGAAGACAAAAGGGACATAAAAAAGAAAAAAAAAAAGGGAAAAAGGAAGTCCCAAGAATCATGGAAGCATGCTTGGCAATATAAAAATTAAAAGCCCCTCCTCTCCATACAAAATCAATAGAATAAACTTAGTATACTTGGTATTTTATGTATAAATGCTATCCTCATATTTGCATTCCCTATAAACCTTTTATTGGCAACTAAGTCATTATCCCTTTAGCCCTATTACAACCATTTTAAAGACCTTTTGATTTTTTGAAAAGTGTATGCTACATTAGTGGAGATAGAAAATTAAGATATGCCTATGGAGTTAGAATTGAGTTGTTTCATATCAATTATCCACAATAGAGGCAAATTTGGGGGAGTAAGTGTTTCTCAAGTCTATCCTAATAAAACGGGTTATTTGTGACTTACTAATAGTGTCACACCTTACCCCTCTGTAAGGCATAACATGACCCCATAGTATACCTAATGAATTACCAACTTCGCCTACTGATAACCCATTAAATACACTACAAGGGATTTTCAAAAACTTTTCTTACTTCTTTTACAGTGGTGAGCACTATTTACAGGTATTAAAAACCTTTTTGAATTGAAGCGATAGAACTAACATATTTGAATTATTTGGAATTTCTGTAAAAATTTTGGCAGAGTGCCATCTGTATTTTGGATAAAACAGTTCTTCAGAAAACCTGTAAAAAGCGCTTCAATATATTTCCAAATCTCAACTCCAACATATTTTTCAACACAACATTTTTCTCAACTCAAATCCACAGTGATTTTTCAAAGACTGAGATAAAAGAAATATAATACAACTTTTACAAGTCAAAATAACTCATAATTTACTTTACAACTTCAATGTACAATTTTAATTTACAACTGTTCAAAACCAAAAACAATATGTACATACAGTGGTCATACATTACAGTACAAAATGCAAAATATTGGTATACTCATTATACCCGGTAATCTCTCGCTGGAGGTACTAGCAGCCTAGTCTGCTGCCCTGTCTGTCTGTCTACCTGCGACAGTAATAAAAAGTTATCGCTGAGACAATGTCTCAGTGGTGCACAACATTAACCAAATACAATTTAAATCACAAGTCATATAAATAGTGGATACTTAAAACCATAGTTAATTTCAAGACAGTAATTGTCAACAAGAATTTAAACTCCATTTCTCAATATCACAATAAATTTCAATAAGTCAGATCATGGTTGAATCCAAAAGACAGTATATGTCAATAAGAGTTTAAATTCATCACACAATCTCACAATACATATCAATAAATCACACACAGCTTAATCATGTTCCAAAGTTCAATTCGTCCCAAAAGCCGATGGCTAATGAGGTATTCAATTCGTCCCAAAAGTCAATGACTAATGAGGAATAACATAGCTAGCTAGCAAAAATATGAGTACTCATCCAATTCGTCCTCAACAGGCACACACCTCAACACTTCAGCCAGAGAGGGAATTCAATTCGTCCCACTAGACAAGTTAGCGAGGAATACAATCAATATACATGATAGCTGTGGTTTCAAACCATTTCCAATGCTTTTCAATCAATAAGTATCCATCAATATCATTCAAACAATTTCTCACAATTTCAAACCATTTACAGTGCTTTTCAAGCGATAAATATCCATTCAAACACATTTCCACAATTTAAAACAATAATGTACAAATAGTCATAATTCATTTCAATTGAAAAATTCAAAAGAAATAGTTGTTGTGCACAAACCTCTGATAATTGTCTCCTAGTCTGGACTCAGTGTTTCCTTCCCTTTTCCTGAGTCTTTGGTAACTAAGAAACACAATTTAAAGTGTTTCAGTACTAAATTACACTGTCTCTATCGATAATGTTTGACAAATAATTCACTGAAAGCTATTATTTGCTTAATCACCTAATATACCGACCTCGATGCGTTCTAGGTAAATTAGGTTTTAGTGTCACTAATATGTCACATTCGATAGTGTTTTAGGGTTGGTACTCGTTACCAATTTCATTTCCTTGTTTAGTGCATTTTATTGCAAATTGCTGTATTCCGGTATACTAGTTTGACCTAGCCGGACGACCTAGTTCCCTCGGTTTTCGGGTTTTGGTCAAAACTACAAACTTGTAGATCTATGTCTTATGGAACGCGGGGCAAACTTTTAGGTCATTCTGAGTTATGTAGACCAAGTTATGGTCATTTTACTATTGCTGGTCAAATGGCATCAAATTAGGTCATTTTAGGTCAATTTTGGTCAACTTTGGTTCGGCCAGTTTTTGGACCCGAATTTGTGCAAGCTGTTTGACTTGCTTATGGTCATTTCTGGGCTTTGGTGTCTTCATGAGACTTGTAGGTATGGGTCTTAACTATTCATGGTTAAAATTTCAGGTCAATTGGACCTGTTTTGAGTGAGTTATGGGCTAAACACTAACTGCTGCCCAATTGGTCAATTTTCAGGTCTCAATTGTACTTAATCCGAATTGGTCATTTTTCATGCTACCTTGCAAGCAGAATTTTGGTATGCTTTCTCAATGAAAGTTGGCACATTTTGTGCCTAGTTTCACCTCCAATTGGTCTCATACCAATTGGAGTTACACATTTAGTTTTATAGGTTAAAATGCACACTGCCCTTAATTACATTGCATAAACATGTATCAATTACACATTTACCTTACTCTAAGTCCATCTCTCTTACCCATTCTGTTTTGGTACATTACCAAAACCATATACCACTTCACTTTAAAATCATTTTGGGCAGAATACAAACATCCTCAATACATCAAATAAAACTCTAATTCATAAAGTCCAATTACAACCATAAATACACATAGCACTACTCATCATTTCATACAATTTCCACCACTAATTTATATACATATCCATCAATCCTCAATGTCATAATTCTGCCAATATCTTCATGAATTCATACATTCATCAAAGAGTCCCAAGGCTGCCCAATTGTTCCACAATGCCAAAGTGTCCTACAATTCATCAATTTCCATTCCAAGTGCACAATCACCATATACATGTGGAATAATTTACTAGGACATTAAATCACCCTAATCAACATAATTTCTCATCAAATATATGTATGAATATTTCATTAAACATACAACTCCATGGCTGTCCAAAATTGATATATCAAGAACTCCTCAAAACTTAAAATTTCCTTCACAAAGCAAACACCCATAACATGTATACAAACTTTAACAAAGCAATATTCAAAAATACAAACTTACCTTTGGTTGGGACTTGTTAAACCTTGACTAAACTTCTTGATTTTAGTATCAAACTCTTCCTTGTGATGTGGGGATAAAACTTAATGAAGAAACCTAAGTGATTGGAAGTGAAATGAGGAGTGGAGGAAGCTTGGAGCAAAACGGCAATGGAGGTTTCCCTAGCTCTCCATTTCGGCAAGGTTGAGAAAATGAAGAAGATGATGCTTGAGTGGGAGTAATATGCCCACTTATGCTTATTTTTAATCCATATTATAATTCTTAGTGGTCCACTTACTTAATTTAAATCATATAATATGTTTAACTTCCTTTTATTCCACATTAAACCCTTAATTTTTGCTATTTACATTAGGTACCACCAAATTAATTTTTCATTATATTTTCCAAGTGTAATATTATTTATTTTTAATGGACATTTAGGTCAAAAGACAATTCGGGATGTCAAATGACCATAATGCCCCTGTTCGGGTTACATTCCCTATTTTTCGGTAATACCGGGTTTTGTTTGTTTTTCGATTTCTCACTTTTCTTTGTACTAATTATTTAATTTTTCTTTGATATTTCTAATGATATTTATACTTCAATAAATATTTATTGGAGTCCTAAAAATATTTTCCAGGGTTCCCCTGTAACGGCCCGGCCCACTAGTGATATTGTCCGCTCTGGGCCAAAGCCCTCACGGTTTTAAAACACGTCAATAGGAGTTAGAAACCTCCATCTTATGAACGCAACATCTCTCCCGTGTTTTGCCGATGTGGGATTTGCCTAGGGTGTTACATCCCCGCGGTCCAGGGCTAGTCAACGGTCCACGCCGTGACTTCCCAGTGCGGTCACCCATCGCTAGGGTTCTCGGCTCGCTTAACTTGGTTACCTTTTTTTGCTATTATTTTTCCTTTGTTTTTCTTGTATTTTCTTTTCTTGTATTTCATTATTTTATGTCTCCTCACTCATAACGAAGTGTAGTTCTAGTCATCCTAGCTGTCCGGATAACACTGGCCGCCGGAACAGTAGAACGTACTACCGAACTTAGGGGTGTTACAAATAGCTTTACACAGAGGAATAATTAGTTGAAATACCATGAAAGAAGGTGAAGTTCCAAATAGGCAACTATTAGAACCCCTATGCCTTGAAAGAGGGTAAATGGTATGAAGGATTAGAGGAGTTCAATTTTGTGCTTATTAAATTATGGGTTATATTCCTAAGTTATCCCCTGAAATGTGTCTCAAAACAGAGTTTTGTTTTGCTTGAGGACAAGCAAGAGTTTGAGTTTGGGGGTATTTGATACACTTGAATTGTATAGATGTTTTTAAGCACATTTGTATACTATCTCATGGCATTTAGGTAAGTAATCCCATGTATGTAGTTGATTTTATTAGTTTTTGTAATTTCTATTTTCGAGCCTTTAATTCCATATTTTCTTCATTATTTCAGGTGTTTGGGTAAAGTCACAGGGCATAGGAGTGCAAAGGGAAGCTTATAGAGGTCAAAAGACTTAGAATTGTTGCTGATACAAAGTACACGGATCATGTAATCAAAGCCATAGACCCGTGTAACTTTCTGCTAGAAGAAAGCCAGAGAACCAATGGAGAAATAAAAGTGCACGGATCGTGTAATTGGACCCGTGTAATCTGCAGGGACCCATGTAAGTCTTTGCCGAGCACAAGCTTGAAGAACTTTCTGAAAACAAAGTACACGTCCCATATAGCCAAGCCCATGCAGCCAACGCATACCCATTTAAGTCTCTGTGCTAATACAGGACTCAGCAATTTCACTCCAGTAAGTTACACGGCCTAGGCCTGTGTAGTGAGACACGGACCGTGTACTATGAGGCAGCCAGTTTTTTAACCTGAATTCCTGCTCTTGTTTACTGATTCAAATCAGACTCCTAAAGCGTTTTGGACTCAAAATGACCTAATGCTTAAATAGCCATTACAAATAGAAGCAAAAAATATTCAAAGAAAAAAAGAATCAATCCTTTTACAGCATTTTTTGGGAGTTTCAAAGAGGATTCGCCTCTAAAATCTCACCAGCCGTCCTGAGGAGAAGAATATCAATATCAAGAGTAGTTTTCCAGCCGAAGTTCTACAAGATCAAAGCTGCAAACCCTCTTCGGTTTTTTCATTCCATTTCCTTAAACAGGTTTTTATTACTTTATTTCTTCTATACGATTTCATTTACTGTCTTTATTTTTATTTATCATGATGTTTGCTGAACTCACTATGAGTGAATACTTTTCATATTCTGGAATTGGGAGAGTAACGCTTGTAATCATTATTATGGATGAACATTAAGTTTTATTTACTGGATTTTAGATTTGTTCCTTGATTTAATTTCTTGTGATTTTAATGCATGCTATGTGTTGGTACCCACTCAGTAATGATTATAGATATTAATTGAAGGACTGAAAGGTGAAGATTAATATTAGAAAATTAAGATTTTGAACCAAGGAACTTTGAGCCGTCAAGAGGGAAAGGAAATATTAAGAGCACAATCAAGAAGATCTTGAAATTCCAACCATGGCCGATAATAAGATAGGCCAAGACTCTTGAGAGACAATGGAGCTCCTTCTGTCTAAGGATTTTAGCCCAGTGTCACAAAAAGCACAGTGAAAGCCAACAATTTTGAGTTAAAACTAGCATGGCTTCAAATGATACAACAAACCCAGTTTGGAGGTTCACCAACAGAAGATCCACACTATCACATCCAGTGCTTTATTACCCTTTGTGACACATTCAAGATGAATGGAGTTTCTGATCAAGCCATAAGACTCAGAGCATTCCCATTCTTCCTTCGAGACAGAGCAAGGAAGTGGTTACTTTCTCAACCAGCTGGATCGTTCACCACATAGGAAAACCTCTCGCAAGCTTTTTCTAGCAAGGTACTTCCCACCTGCAAAGACTGTAAGGCTGAGGCTTGAGCTCAACACCTTCAGACAAAAGGAAGATGAATCACTCTATGATGCATGGGAAAGATATAAAGACCTGTAGAGGGAATGTCCACACTATGGCATAGAGGATTGGCTACTAGTGCAAAACTCTATAATGGGTTACTACCCTCTACAAGGAACACAGTTGATTCAGCTGCAGAAGGTGACCTAATGGAGAAAACAGTGACACAAGCACTTGAACTTCTAGACAGGGTTGCATACCATAATTATGAGTGGTCAAATGAAAGAGGAAATGCAAGGAGAATAACAGGGGTGTTGGAAATGAATGCCCTAAGCATGATAAATGCCCAATTTGATCAGCTCACAAGGAGACTTGATAAAATGCAAGCCAATGCAGTAAGGATGAATAGTCAACATGAGGACAACTGTGGAGGCGGATATATGAGTTCAGAATATAATAGCTTCAATGAACCCTCCACATAACATATGAACTATGTGAATAATGGAGAAAACTTCAACCAGGGGCAGCCTAACAATCCATATTCAAACACTTATAACCCTGGATGGAGGAACCACCCAAATTTCTCATGGTCCAATTAGCAGAATCAGCCAATAAATAAGCAATAGAGGTACAAATCACTAGCACCCCCTGGATTTTAGAACAGAGGCAAAAACTTTGCACAGCCACCACCGCCTCCTCAACCTTAGCAACCTGAACCAAAGATGACCATGGAATCCATGATGGAAGGTTTCTTAGCAGCTCAACAATAACAAAATGAATTGATTAGACAGCTAACTTCCAAAATGGACAAACTTGCTACCTATAACAAAGTGCTAGAGAATCAAATTGCTCGGCAAGCAAGCTCTTCAGGTAAGGCTGTTGGTAAACTGCCTAGTCAACCAGGGATGAACCCAAGGGAGCATTGTAAGGCAGTTACATTGAGGAGTGGGAGAACTCTAATACAATTAGAGAAGGAACCAACATAGGAGACCTCAGAAGAATCTGAAAGCCAAGCAGAGAAAAAGGAGGAAGAAGCTAAGAAATATCAAAAAGAGGAAACAGGGAAGAAAAAGAAGTTACCAGAGCCATACCAGCCTCCCCTACCTTTTCCTCAGAGATTTTAAAAAGCCAAATTGGACAAGCAGTTTGGGAAGTTTTTAGAAGTTTTACAAAAACTTTATATGAACATTCCCTTCACTGAAGCACTCTCTCAGATGCCATCCTATGCTAAATTTCTTAAGAAAATTCTTTCAAAGAAAAGAAAACTGGAAAACTATGAGATAATTGCTCTAACAGAGGAATGCAGTGCTATACTGCAAAACAAGCTGCCTCCGAAGCTGAAAGATCTAGGAAGCTTCTTCATACCCTACCTCATTGGCTACAAGAAAATAGACAAAGCCATCTGTGATCTTAGGGCAAGTGTGAGTTTAATGCCTCTATCAATATACAAAAAGCTGGAGATAGGAGAACTGAAGCCCACGACAATTTCACTGCAATTGGCTGATCAATCAGTTAAATATCCAGTTGGCATACTTGAAAACAACCCCATCAAAGTGGGCAAATTCTTCATTCCAGTAGACTTTGTTGTCCTTGAGATGGAAAAAGATGTTCAGATCCCTATCATCTTGGGAAGACCATTCTTGGCAACCGCTGGAGCAATCATAAACATAAAAAATGGGGGACTAACCCTCTAAGTAGGAGAATAAGAAGTGGAATTCAACTTGTTCGACACAATGAAACCGAAATTCAAACTTGATGAATGCTTCAAGGTCAACATAATTAACAAACAAGTTGAAGAGGAATTTCATAAGATACATCCTAAAGATCCTCTTGAAACATGCATTATGCACAGTCACATGGTAAATAATGAAAACACAGAAATAGCAGCCTGTGCACAATAGTTAGCAGCTCATCCACCCCTACCCCTAGCCCAAGCCTCCAAGATGGAGAAGTTGAAGGAGGAACAGCCCAAAGACAAGCTCCAAGAAAACACCAAACAGGTAGAGCTTAAACCTCTCCCATCCTCACTAAGGTATGCATTTCTGGACTCAAACTACACATGGGAGGAACCTCTACTATACAAGAGATGCAATGATGGACTAATAAGAAGATGCATACTAGAGGAGGATGTGGAGAGCATCCTCTAGCACTGCCATTCTAATCTATATGGAGGACACTTTGGCACCTCAAAAATAGCAGCTAAAATTTTACAAGCTGGATTGTACTTGCCACATTTGTTTAAGAATGTAAGACCCTTTGTGTTAGCTTGTGACCAATGCCAAATAACAGGTAACACTTCAAGGAGGAATGAAATGCCACTGCGTGGTATACTTGAGGTAGAATTGTTTGATGTATGGGAGATAGACTTCATGGGCCCATTCCTCTCTTCCCATGGAAATAAGTATATATTCTGGTTGGTGTTGATTATGTGTCAAAATGGGTAAAAGCAATAGCCACACCAACCAATGATGCTAGAGTGGTCACAAGGTTCCTAAAGAAGAATATATTCACAAGATTTGGCACACCGCGAGCAATAATCAGTGATGGAGGAAGTCACTTCTGCAACCAACAATTCGAAACTCTATTGAAAAAGTATAGAGTGACTCACAAGGTAACCACACCTTGTCATCCTCAAACCAGCGGCCAAGTAGAAATCTCAAACAGGGAACTGATGTGAATTCTAGAGAAAACTATAAACAGATCCAGGAAGGACTAGTGCATAAAGTTAGACGATGTGCTGTGGGCATACCGCACTGCATATAAAGCCCCAATTGGCACAACACCCTTCCGACTAGTTTATGGAAAATCATGCCATCTCCCTGTCAAACTTGAACATAAAGCTTACTAGGTAATTCAGATCCTAAATTTTGACCTCAAAGCCGTTGGTGAAAAAAGGCTTCTACAGCTGAATGAGTTGGAAGAAATCCGACAGGATGCATATGAAAATGCCAAAATCTTCAAGATAATACCAAAAATGGCATGACAGGCACATAGCAAGGAAAGAAATAAAAGAAGGAGACCTTGTCCTATTATTCAACTCTAGATTGAAACTCTTTCCAGGGAAGCTGAAATCAAGATGGTTTTGACCTTTTAAGGTCACTCAAGTCTTCTCACATAAAACAGTAGAAGTGTGGAGTGAAACCTCAGAAGCATTTAAGGTCAATGGGTAAAGGCTAAAGCCTTACTTTCAAGGAGAACCCATAGAAAAGGGAGTCAATTGCACTCTTGACCATCCTACTGACAGATATGAAAGACGAAAGCAAAGTCGAGCTAATGACTATAAACAAGCACTTTTTGGGAGGCAACCTAACATTTCTAATTTTTCTTTCTTTCTTTCTTATTTTAATTTTGTTAATATTTGTTCACATTTTCTTTTGTAGGAATCCCAAAAGATCTCAAATCTGGAAAAGTAAGGGGGAGTAGAGAATAAGAGAGGAGAGGAATCATTAAGTCAAAACCATAAAAGAGAAAATTGAACAAAATCGGGGAAGCAGCTCAGTTGCTAACCTTTACATCCATTTCATGTGTTGTGATGATAAAAATTTTCATTAGGGAAAATTTTGGAAAATCAGAAAATTACACTGGTCATGTATTGGTTTCACATGCCCTGTGTAACTTTTTAGAAGTCTGTAAATTTCTTGCAATTTTTAAATCTAAGGGAAACAGAAAGTTACATGGACCCATTGCCCAATTTACATGGGCCGTGTAATGTTGCCAGCAGAATAATTTAAGGACAGAAGGTTACACGGGTCCCCTTTGTAATGTACATGGACCGTGTAACATGTCCAGCAAAGCAACTTGAGAGGTAGTAAGTTACACGGGTCCTAGAGCTCATTTACACAGGCCATGTTCTATGGTAGAAATTGAAATTTTCGGGCAGAAATTTACACGGCCCTACATATCGGGACCCATGTAGTGATACACGGCTCGTGTACCTTGTCACATACGCCACTTTTGGGGAGCAAAATGCACGAAATGAAGAGTCCTAACGGCTCTTTAAATGCACCCCTCACCTTAAACCCATTCATAAAGGCAAAACCCTTCATCTCCACCCCTTTTAGTCTATAAAAACAATTCAAATCTCTTCTCCCTTCACCAAACCCTACTCTTCTCCTTCCCAAAAACTGATCGATGACTCCTGCAAAGCGATCTGTGTGAAGAATGGGCTCTTCCTTGAGGCAAGGAAGGGAATCCTCACCTTCTCCCGCTCAGCCGACACCCTTATGCCCAAGAACAAGGGCGACCTCTCCTCAACCAGCCCCTCCTCAACCGCAACCCCAGCCACAAGCTACTCCACAACCCGAAATCCCCATTCCTTGGGGATTCCGTGTTTCACCTTACCTCTTTATAAGACATAACATGATCCCGTAGAACACCTAATGAACTACCGAACTTCACCTATTGATACTCATTAAGTACCCTACAAGGGATTTTAAAACCATTTTCTTACTTCTGGAAGTGGTGAGCATTTTGGTAGGAATGAAAAACATTTAATTGAAGTTTCAAAACTAGCGAAAATTTTTGTCTATTTTTATTTGTCCGCAAATTTTGGAAAAATTTTGGCAGAGTGCCGTTTGTATTTTGAGAAAACAGTTCATCAAAAACCTATAAAAACACTTTCAATAATTGTTTCCACAACTCCCAACCACCAAAAGGAGTCAAGTCAACACAATTCAATTTAAGTCCACAATTTAACCAAAGTTGTCATCTCAAAATACTTCATAAATTCATTCACATTGCATATAATACTTAATTTACAAATATATATCTTAATTTATAAAAAGAAAATCCAAAATAACATTAGTACAATTTACTGTACAATTGCTAACTTTACATTAATACATATGACATTATAATATTTACATCAAATAACTATAAGGGTAAAAACAAATACCCGTACAAAAAGATTCTTGAAGTCCTTATCAATTCAGCAGATCACCTTACTGCTTTCTCCTTGCCCTTATCTGCGATAACAAAATAAGCTATCGCTGAGCATAAAAATACTCAATGGTGCACAATAAAAATTTGAAATGCAGTACATATAACATTCATTGATAAATCACAATTTAAGTATTTCACAAATTATCAAAACTCATTATAGCACAATTTTGGTCAAACAATTTAATAAATACAGTGTTGCCAATTCATACACAACTTAAGCCATGACACAAAATTTTCGATCAATACCGCGTTGTACACCACAACAAAGCAATCTACAAGCCCACTAATCGAAATCAATAAAGGAGTTGGCTAGCTAGCTAATGAGTACTTATCCGATCTACAACCTCAACTGGTAAACTAGAGAGGGAGGAAAATAATCGATCTCAACCCCATAAATGGAGGAAGAATAATAAGGCACTATCATGCTAAGTGTGAATCCGAAATCAATTTAAAGCAATTTGTTCAAATATTTCATGCAAATCACACTAAATTTCCAAAGTCACCTTTTCATTCACAAAGTGGCAACATAAAAATTCTTAAACTCATAATTAACACAGAAATTTCATAAAGCGTACTAAATCAATTTTTCAATGATAAAATGTTTAAATAAAGTTTATTGTGCACAAACCTAACGTGAGTCGCCTCTAGGCCTTAACTCAGTCCCTTAGACCTTCCGGGTCTTTTTCAGCTGAAACACGAAATTTATAGTGTCTTAATATCTTTGCCTCGCAATAATTTCAATAATTAATTTATATATATTCAATTCTAGACCCAATATGCTTAAACTTACATTCTTGAAAATTTTCATGTTGAAGTTACTATTTATGGTACTATTCAAGTCAAAATATTGACTTTCTTATGCTTAATAGGTATGGGAAATCCAATTATACCCACATACACATTTTGGTTACCTAACTTATTAGTTTTGGTCATTTTCTCAAAACTTAAGTCTTTTAGGCAAACTTTCAAATTTTCAGTTTTGGTGACCTATTTTGCATTGTTCCATTGGTCATGTTGCTATTAGAATTTGGCCAAGTTTTCTTCATAGAAATTGTTGCTTATTGTCTTAAATTTATTTCTCTTTTTGAATCACTCCATCTGGAGTTTAGTAGCTCAAGTTATAGCCATTTGAACATGGCTGGCCGGATTGGTCTAACCCATATTTTCTGGGCACCAACTTAGTTCTGGCAGTTTTAGGTCACCAAATTTGGATGGCTAAATGGCTTGGTTAAGGGCATAATTTGGGTTTATGTTATTCATGAAAGCTATAGGGCTATGTCTCAACTTTCTACTAGTAAACTTTCAGGTCATTTGGACCTGCCTATCCCAAGTTATGGTTAAATGAACAGACAAGTCATTTTTGTACAGGGTAGAACACTCAATTCCGGATTTGGCCAATTTGTTCACTATGCTATGGCCACTTTCTGGGCATGATTCCTAATTGAAAAATGTGTTATTTTGTGTCTAGTTTTATTCCCAATTAGCCTCACACAAATTGGGTTGGTAAATTTTCAATTTTAGTTCTTGAAAGGGACCTTGGTCATGCTGCCTGCAGAATGTCCATAATCAATCCGAATTTTCATTTGATTCCAACACTTCCAACATACCACAATTCGTCATACATGACCATTTTTGAGCTTAAACAAGGTCAAACACACCATTTGACCAATTCTTAAAATTTTGTCTCCTAAAACCCTAGGTCCAAAACCCTAACTCAATAATTTTGTTATATTTTACTAAATTAAAACATATAAACATAATTTCTCAACTCATTCAAGCTCATGTGCACTTTTAATTCAATCAAACTTATGCAAATCATACCCCCACCTAGGCTGGCCAAATTTCCCTTTTGTTCTCTAAAGATGTTTTCTTTTGATTGTAAGTTAATTTCAAGGTTACTCAAACCACAAACACAGCTAATAAACTAAAATTTCAATTAAAAGAACTAACCTTACTTTGATGTTCAATCTTCAATTTTCTTCTTCTTTTCTTCCTTTTTTTCTTGATCAATCTTCTTCTCAAGTGAGGTTAATAAGGTTTAACTAAGGAGTTTCCTTTCTCTATGGCTGAATTATGGTTTCTTCAAGCTCAAAAATGAGCTTTCATGGAGGACTAGTGAGGGAGAGAGGGAAGAGAGAGGTGAACGGCTTGGGTGAGGGAAGAAGAAGATAAATTTTCTTTTTTAATTATTTTGTCTTTTAACTTAGTAACTATCCCACAATTCCAATTTTGTAAATATTAGGTTTATTGCATCATGCATGATGTCATGCATGATGTAATAAACTTTATCAACTTTTTCTTTTTATTTATTTTTCTTTTAGTTCTTTAATTTAATTCTTGATCCCAAAATTTTGTTTTCTCCGATTTTATTTGACAGTCAGGTCAGGAATCAGCTCTAAGGGTCAATTGACCAAATTGCCCCTCCCCAATTCGATCCGGTTTGCAAATAATTCAATATTTCTTCCGGATCCCTAACCTAATTATTTGACCGGCTTAACAATTCCTTTTTGTGATTTTCTCTTTTCTAGTGTGTTCGCAATAGTCCTAAGGACTGTGGCACCACATTTTATGGTTCGAAATTTGAGTTTAAATTGACCTCGCAGTCCTTCCCCAGAAGGTCAACCATCGCTGTGACTCTCGGCTCATTTAACATCTTATGTTCTGTTTTTCTTATTTATACTTGACTAATTGACAATTACTAATTATTTGTGTTCAGGGCTTATCTAGTTGTCTTAGATGTGGTTCTAATCCCCTTAATCATCCAGACCGATACAAGTCATTGGAACAGTGAAATATACCAGGCTATGCAAATAGGGGTGTTACAATTCTTCTCCCTTGAAATAAATTTCATCTCGAAATTTTACCTGGTATCAATTTCTGAACTGCTGTGGGTGCTGTATCCTCATGTCCTCCTCTCATTTCCAAGTAGCCTCCTGGCCCGAATAATGGTTCCACATCACTTTTACCAATGGTATCTGCTTGTTCCGTAGCTGCTTCACCTCATAAGCTAGAATCTTTATAGGTTATTCTTCATATGTGAGGTCCGGATTCACTTCAATTTCTTCCACTGGTAGTACATGAGATGGGTCTGATCGATACCTCCTCAACATAGACACATGGAAGACATTATGTATCTCCTCTAAATTTTGGAGGTAGTGCCAAACGATATGCCAAAGGACCCATTCTCTCCAGAACCTCATATGGCCCAATAAAACGAGAACTCAGTTTCCCCTTTCTGCCGAATCTCATAATCTTCTTCCAAGGGGAAAACTTGAGGAATACTTTGTCACCCACTGCATACTAAATATCCCTTCTCTTTAAATCAATATAGGACTTCTGACGGTCTGATGCAGTCTTAAGTCGATCTCTGATCACCCTGATCTTCTCCTCGGTCTGCTGAACAATTTCTGGCCCAATCATCTCCCTTTCACGTACCTCATCCAAACACAGGAGAGTTCTGCATTTTCTGCCATACAAAGCTTCATATGGAGGCATCCTAATGCTTGATTAGTAGCTGTTATTGTAAGCAAACTCAATCAAAGGCAAGTGTGTGTCCCAATCACCCTCAAATTCAATCACACAAGCCCATAGCTTGTCCTCCAAGATCTGAATTACCCTCTCTGACTGGCCATCTGTCTGTGGGTGAAATGTCATGCTGAAGTTCAATCTAGTTCCTAGGGTTCTCTGAAGACTACCCCAGAATCTAGAAGTGAACCTAGGATCTCTATCTGACACAATCAATACTGGCACTCTACATAGTCTTACTATCTCATCAATGTATAACTTGGCTAATCTTTCTAAACTGTAGTCCATCCGGACTGGCAGAAAATGAGCAGACTTGGTTAGTCTGTCAACTATGACCCATACTGCATCATGACTCTTTTATTTCCTCGAAAGTCCCATCACAAAATCCATTGTTATTCATTCCCATTTCCATTTCGGTACTGGTAGTGGATGTAACAACCCAGCGGGTACTTAATGCTCTGCCTTTACTTGTCGATAAGTTAAGCATTTGGAAACAAATTCTGCCACATCTCTTTTCATACCCATCCACCAGTAATGCTCCTTTAGCCCTCTATACATTTTTATGCCACCAGGGTGCATAGCAAAAGGAGACTCATGTGCTTCCTTCAAAATGATCTGCCTCAAATCAACATCATTAGGAACACACATTCTGCCCTAGTGTAGTAGTAAACCCTCATCTCTTATTGAGAATTCTAGTTTCTTGCCGTGCCGGACTTCTTCTATTAGCTTCTGATACTTCTGATCATTCTCAGCAGCCATTATGATCTGATCAATCAACACTGGCTGTACATGCCATGTAACTGCTTTCTGCCCCTCATCATTAATCTCTAAGCTGGCATGTAATGATCTCAACTCATGTACCTTAGACAAAGGAGTAACCCATAGACTTTCCATAGTCTTGTGACTTAAGGTGTCAGCCACAACATTAGTTTTCCTTGGCTGATAGTCTATTAGACAATCATAGTCTTTTATCAACTCTAACCATCTCCTCTGTCTCAAATTCAACTCTTTCTGGGTGCCCAAATACTTCAAACTCTTATGATCTTGATGATGATTGGCCCACTAAACTAGAGCTAATCAAAGGTGACATGTGGCTAGGGTTTAATGTGTTAACCTAGCTGCACATGGGAAAGCCACCATTGGTGGCGGCAACAACAATGGATCCATGGTGATTCAAGGTTGGCTTTTAATTCTGCAATTGTTGTGTGTAGATGTAGCACTTCTCCCCATACAAATAGTGTCTCTAGATCTTAAGAGCGAACACAATAACTGCTAGCTCTAAGTCATGTGTCGGATAATTCCTCTCATGCAGTTTCAGCTGGCGTGATGCATAGGCAATAATATTTTGATCTTGCATCAATACACAGCCTAACCCATTGTGAGAAACATCACTATAAACTGTATATTCTTTACCCGGTGTAGGTAAAGTCAGCACTGGAGCCTCAGTCAAACACCTCTTCAATTCATCAAAACTCTGCTGGCATTTATCCGTCGACTGAAACTTCACATCTTTCCTCAAAAGCTTGGTCAATGGAGATGCCAACATGGAGAATCCTTTCACAAAATGGTGGTAGTATCCAGCTAACCCCAGAAAACTGTGAATCTCAGTGATATTCGTGGGTGGTCTCTAATTAAGGACAGCTTCTATCTTGCTAGGATCTACCTTAATACCTTCTGTTGATATTATGTGCCCCAAAAAGGATATCTCCTTCAGCCAAAATTCACACTTCGACAATTTGGCTTATAGCTATTTCTCCCTCAAAGTTTGCAGTACAATCCGCAGATGTCTATCATGCTCTTATGCACTCCTCGAATAGACCAATATATCATCTATGAATACCACAACAAACTGGTCGAGGTATAGTCTGAAGATAGTGTTCATCAGATCCATAAAAGCAGTTAGAGCATTAGTTAACCCGAATGGCATAACCAAGAACTCATAATGGCCATAGTAGGTTCTAAAGCCAATTTTAGAAATACTCTGCTCTTGTACCTTCAGCTGATAATAACATGATCTCAGGTCAATTATGAAGAACACAGCTGCACCCCTCAACTGATCAAATAAGTCATCAATGCGGGGCAATGGATATCTATTCTTTATTGTCACCTTATTCAACTGTCGGTAGTCAATACATAAACGGAGATTGACATCCTTCTTCTTTACAAACAACACTGGCGCTCCCCAAGGTGACACACTAGGGCGGATGAAGCCCTTGTCAAGCAGCTCTTGCAACTGCACTTTCAATTCTTTTAGTTTTGCTGGTGTCATTCTATATGGTGTTATGGAGATTGGGTCCACACCAGGCATAACATCAATCTCAAACTGCAACTCTCTTTTCGAAGGTAATCCTGGCAATTCATCAGGGAACACATCTAGAAAGTCACATACTATGGGGATGTCCCTCAATGTTGGACTATCCACTTGGGTGTCTATCACATGTGCCAAGTATGCCTCACACCCCTTCCTAATCATTTTTCTGTCCAGTGCAACTAAAATGATGTTTGATGGCAATAACTGCCTCTCCGCATGTATTACTACATCACCATACTGAGGGAGACCAAAAGTGACTGTCTTCAGTCTACAGTCAATCATTGCATAATGCCTGGCTAACCAATCCATGCCCAAGATAATATCATAATCTCTGAAGGGCATTTCAATAAAATCTGACAGAAAAACATATCCTTGGATCACCAAAGGACAGTCTCTATAGATTTTGTTGACCGTAACCTCTTGACCTGATGGACTAGTTACTAGGACATCATAGTCCATTTGTACACACTAGATAGCAGTAGAACACATCACACTAGCACTAACATATGAATGTGTGGAGCCAGGATCAAACAACACATATGCATCTTGGTCAAGGATAGAGAAAATACCAGCTACTACATCTGATGTTTTAGCCTCCTCTCTCTGTCTCATGGTATAGACTCTAGCTGGTGCACCACTTGGTTTTGGCTGGTTAACAGTACTCTGACTTCCATGAGTACTAACAGGACCCCTACCTCTGCCTCTACCTCGACCAGTTGATTATGACCCTCTTGGAGCAGAGACTTGGGTTAATCCCTCAGATGTAGCAGAAGGTCCACATCGGCGTGGACTAGTACAATCTTTAGCAAAATATCCGCTCCCTCCACAGTTGAAACATGCATCGGTGGCCTTGAAACACACCCCACCATGTGTTCTACCACAAGTCTCGCACTGCCGGACTGATAAAGCTCCTCGAGATGCCTGCTGGGTCTGCTGACCAGACCGGGGTGGTCTGTCACACCCTACGCCTCTGTAAGGCACAACATGATCCCGTAATATACCTAATGAATTACCAACTTCGTCTACTGATAACCCATTAAGTACACTACAAGGGATTTTAAAAACTTTTCTTACTTCTTTTACAGTGGTGAGCACTATTTACAGGTGTTAAAAACTTTTGTGAACTGAAGTGAAACAATTAACTCATTTGATTTATTTGGAATTTCTGTAAAAATTTTGGCAGAGTGCCATCTGTATTTTGGATAAAACAGTTCTTCAGAAAACCTATAAAAAGACACATCAATAATTTTCCAAATCTCAACTCCAATACATTTCTCAACACAACAATTTATCAACTCAATTCCATAGAAATTTTTCAAAGTCTGAGATAAGGAAATATAATACAGTTTTTACAAGTCAAATAGCTCATAATTAATTTACAACTTCAAGGTACAATTTGAATTTGCAACTGCTCAAAACCAAAAACAAAATATACATACAGTGAATATACATTACATTACAAAATACAAAATACGTAATACTCACTATACCCAAAAATCTCTCACTGGCGGTACTAGCGACCTAGTCTGCGCCTCTATCTGTCTGTCTACTGCGATAAAGAATAAAGTCATTTGAGACAATGTCTCAGTGGTGCACAACATTAACCAAATACAACTTTAAATCACAACTCATAAACCATATAAATAGTGGATACGTAAAACCATAGTTAAATTCAAGACAATGGATGTCATAAGGAATTTAAACTCCAATTCACAACTTATCAAAATTCATAATAACACAATTTAGTCAAATAGTTTAAGAATACCGTATTGCCAATTCATACACAATTTGATCAAATTACTGAATAACACAGTGTTGCCGATCAATATCACAATTTGATCAAATAAATGAATAATATCGTTTTGCAATTCAATAACACAATTCGATCAAATAATTGAATAATATCGTTTTGTAAATCAATAACACAATTCGATCAAATAACTGAATAATATCGTTTTGTAAATCAATAACACAATTCGATCAAATAACTGAATAATATCGTTTTGTAAATCAATAACACAATTCGATCAAATAACTGAATAATATCGTTTTGTAAATCAATAACATAATTCGATCAAATAACTGAAGAATACAGTGTTGCCAATCAATATCACAATTTGAGCCATGACACAATTTTTTTCGTACATGCCGTGTTGTACACCACGACAAGACACACTCACCCCAATAATCGAAATCAATGAGGGAGGACGCTAGCTATATAATGAGTACTCATCCACACTCACCTCAGACTGATAAGTCAAAGAGGGAGGAACATAATCATACTCACCCCAGACTGATAAGTCAAAGAGGGAGGAATAATCACACTCACCCCATTAATGGAGGTGGAACATAGTATCAGTGTCATGCCAATTGTGAGTCAAAACAATTCCAAACATTTTATTCAAATGATCCGTAAGAATCCAATAAATTTCCAAAGTTATAATTTCATTCACAAATTGGCAACACAATTCGTAATTCACTTCAATTTCCACAAAAACCATTTACAGTGCTTTTCAATCAATAAGTATCCATCAATATCATTCAAACAATTTTTCACAGTTTCAAACCATTCATAATGTTTTTCAATCAATAAGTGTCCATCAAACACATTTCCACATTTTAAAACAATAATATACAAATAGTCAATATTTATTTCAATTGAAAATAATTCAAAAGAAACAGTTGTTGTGCACAAACCAATAATATTTGTCTCCTGGTCTTGACTCAGTATTTCTTTCCCTTTTGCTGAGTCCTTGCTAACTGGGAAACACAATTTGAAGTGTTTCAGTGCTAAATTAATTTGCCTCTAACGATAATGTTCGATAAACAATTCACTGAATACCTTTATTTGCTTAATCACCTAATATACCAACCCTCGATGCGTTTTAGGTAAATTAGGTTTTGGTGTCATTAATATGTCACATTCGATAGGGTTTTAGGTTTGGTACGTGTTACCAAACTCAATTCTATGTATATTGCGTTTTCTTGCATTTTATTGCAAATTGCTGGATTTCGGGAAACTAGTTTGACCTAGCCGGACGACCTAGTTCCCTCGGTTTTCAGGTTTCGGTCAAAACTACAAACTTGTAGATCTATGTCTTATTACACGTGGGGCAAAATTTCAGGTCAATCCGAGTTAAGTAGACCAAGTTATGGTCATTATACTATTGCTGGTCAATTGGTATCAAATTAGGTAAATTTTTGGTCAATTTGGTCAACTTTGGTTCGGCCAGTTTTTGGACCCGAACTTGTGCAAGCTTTTTGACTTTCTTCTGGTCATTTCTGGGTTTTGGTGCCTTCATAAGACTTGTAGGTATGGGTCTTAACTATTCTTGGTCAAAATTTCAGGTCAATTGGACCTGTTTTGAGTGCGTTATGGCCTAAACACTCACTGCTGCCCAAATGGTCAGTTTTTAGGTCTCAAGTGTACCTAATCCGAATTGGTCATTTTTCACATCACCTTGCAAGCAGAATTTTGGTATGTTCTCTCAATGAAAGTTGGCACATTTTGTGCCTAGTTCCACCTCCAATTGGTCTCATACCAATTGAGGTTACACATTTAAACTTATTGGCTAAAATGTACACTGCCCTTGGTTACTTTGCTTAACACACATCAATTACACACATTTACCTTGCAATTTGTTTACTTCTCTACCAATCTGTTTTGGTACATTACCAAAAGCATATTCTACTTTACACTAACATTACTTTGGGCAGATTACAATTACCCTCAACACACCAAATATAATTCACATTTACAAGTTCTAAGTACCATTACATTCACACCTAACCATTACAAATCTTACATACACTTTACAATATCAATCTCCATACATATCCATCAATCCTTCTAGGTCAATATTCTGCCTACACTTCCATGAATACATACATTTACTCAAGTGTTCCCAAGCTGCCAAAAATTGTCCTTCAACATCAAAGTGCCCTACAATTTACCAATTCCCATCCAAGTGCATAAATCACCATATATATGTGAAATAATTCACTAGGATATTAAATCACCATGATCAATATTATTTCTCATCAATTATATGCATAATAAATCATTAAATGCGTGACCCCATGGCTATCCAAAAATGGCTATCTCAATAACTATTTAAACTTTAAAATTTCCTTCACAAAACTAACACCCATAACATGAACATAAAGTTTAACAAAGGAATTCTCAAAAATGTAAACTTACCTTTAATTGTAACTTGCTAAACCTTCACCAAACTTCTCAAATTTGGTGTCAATATCTTCCTTGTGATGTGTAGACAAAGTTTCATGAAGGAACCTAAGAGATTGGAGTTGAAAATGGAGGATGGATCAAGCTTGCATGCAAACGCCCATGGAGTTCTTCTCCTTTCCTTCAATTCGGCAAGTTTGAATGCTTTGGAGAAGATGAATATTTCTGCTGGTTTAGTGGAGTTACAGCTGCCCTATTATGTATTTAATTTATGCATTAGTGGTCCACTCACAAATTTAATCATTTTATAATCTAATTGTTCACTTAATCCCACATTAACCCATGATTTTAACTATTTACTTTAAGTACCATTAAACTAATTTTTCATTTTATTTTCTAAGTGTAATATTATTTATTTTTAATGGACATTTAGGTCAAAAGACAATTCGGGCTGTCAAATGACCGTAATGCCTTTGTTCGGGTTACGTTCCCGATTTTTCGGTAATACCGGGTTTTGTCTGTTTTTCGATTTCTCACTTTTCTTTGTACTAATTATTTAATTTTTCTTTGATCTTTCTAATGAGATTTATTCTTCAACAAGGTTCTATTTAAGTCCTAAAAATGTTTTCCGTGGTTCCCCGATCGAGGCTAGTCAACGGTCCACGCCGTGACTTCCTGAAGGCCACCCATCGCTAGGTTTCCCGGCTCGTTTAACTTGATCACATTTCTTTGCTATCATTTTTCCTTTGTTTTTCTTGTACTTTCTTTTCTTGTATTTCATTATTTTATGTCTCCTCACTTTCATTGAAGTGTGGTTCTAGGCATCCTAGCTGTCCGGACAGCACTGGTCACTAGAACAGCAGAACGCACTATCGAACTTAGGGGTGTTACAATTCTCCCCCCCTTAAATAAATTTCGTCCACGAAATTTTACCCAATAGCTATCTTACAATAGTCATACGTTTATTTTCTCCTGTCTATATGATCGTATAATCTTCTTTTCCTCAAATTTGTATAAGACTTTTAACAATCTAATACCACGTTTAATTTGTTTGTATAATACTAATCTCCTCTTACTATTGTTTTGTCTAATATTTCGGTTCACGTTCCTTCTTGAATGACCCTTGAGGTCATGTTAGAATCATTCATCAGTCATTGGTCCTCTGACCATTCTAGTCCATAGTCTTCCTCACATTCGTAATATTTCTTTGTTATATATGAATCAACTGTTCAAATCTCTACTTCCATAACTCTTTTATCTCACAATATTCTATAACTTACTTCCTTTTGTACTGAACTATAACCTTTCGATATTCTAACTCTTGAGTTTTAGATCTCTAAGTAGGATTTTCAAACTTATTTATAACAATTAAATTCTGTCATGGCATAACTATACCAAAACAGATGCCGTTGGCAACTATTCTCATCTAGGTGTACTATCGGGTAGTACGTAGCTCTACACAATAATCTCAAGTTAGTAATCAGAATCTGCAGCTTACAAAGATAAACATCAAGAATATTGCATAGTTACTACGATACATCCCAATAGATCAAACTTTCCTATCTTTTATCCATTTCAATTCACCGATATTCGAATCTTATTTTGATTACAATATCCATTAGCAATTTCTAACAAGAACCTCCTTGCCCTCATCTAGAGCAATTCCATTCTGGCATCTTACCTTTACGTCCTCTTGCTTTACATTAAATAGGCTCGCCAATTAGCTTTATAACTTATGGTGTGTCAGGAAATACTTTTCGTCGATAAACTCTTTCAAAACTAATTTCACTTATTATCACAATCCTTATCTTAAGGACTAATCACTAATGCATCAAAATTTATTCCCTTGTAAAGGAATAATAATGAACATGTAGTTCTAACACTAGCATAAAGTATGCAGTTCCAGGCAAACAATACATATATATATCTTAGTCACTAATTGAGAAAGTACCGAATAATATCAAAAGTCTAAGCCTCTTCTCTCCGCCTTATAGCGTATACTCCACCGAGCATCACCTGCTCGCCGATTCACAAGATCTGAATTCTAGGTGTACTACCCCTACCTCTACCTCCGCCTCTACTAATCGATGGTGAACTATTTGGGGTAGAAACTTAGGTTGATCCCTTTGGTGTAGTAAATGATCGAACGACTGGATTTACACAATCCCTAGCAAAATGGCAGTCTCTCCACAATTAAAACATGCTCCTACGGCTCTATAACATACCCCACTATGTGGTTTACCACAACTTTCACAAAGTCGATCCGACAGCATTTCGGGTTTCTGTTGAGTTTGTCGATCGGATCGGTGGTTTCATCCGGTAAGATCTATCTCTAATGGACTTCTTACTATCTCTGTTGTATCCCCAAAGTTTTTCCTCTTTCCAAGAAGACCACTAGAACTCGTTTCACCGAATTTCCCTTTTTTTGTCTTCTCCGATTTCTTTTCTCAGAGCAACTTGGACTCAATTCTTTCTAACTCTAGAGCTTGAGAAATAAGTTCAGAGAAGTTAGTGTGTTTGAAGCCGACTACTTGTAACTGACATCGGGCTTCAAGCCGGTTTCAAACCTCTTGCATCTCTCCTTCTTGGTAGAAAGTAAACTTCTCGCATAATGGCTCAGCGGAAAAATTCTCTTTCATACTCACCACCGATCTGCTCCCTGCTTGCACTTAGGAACTCTTACACTTCCGGTCCACATAAGCATCGTGACATATTTCATCTCAATTCCGAGAAAGTCATTCCATGTTAATACTGCAAGTTCTACTGCATCGTGGGGAATGGTTTTCCACCACCATAAGCATCCCCTCAGTAGCAAAGATACCGAGTATTCAACCGAGCTCCTCTGACAATGCGCTTTCTTGAATACTCTATCCATCCTCTCTAACCACTGCTCACCTTCTAGAGGATCTATGTCCCTTGAACTCAGAGCCCCATATTTCATTAATTTATCATACGCTTGCGTAAGATCGTGGTTGTACCATCGTGTCAGTATTGGGACTTGAGTAGGCACATTACCACCATTTGTTGGGACATTGTAGCCATCTCACGAGCGAATCGAGCAGAAATTGCAGATCAGAGGGGTGTCTTTGAACCACTAACATTATGTACGGCTGGGGCATCCCTTTGCACCTCAGCCTCTATAGATTGATCGACTAAACGATCACCCTCTTCCATAGTCAATGCGAGGATTCTAGACCTCCTGCATAATAATACAAGGAGATTTCCTCCGTTAGTGCATATTTATAATGTAATGTAATGTATGTATCAAACAATGATAATGAGCAGTTATACTTTGAAGAAAGAATATTAAAATAACATGTGAAAACAGAATTTAAAAACTTTGCTCTGATACCACTAAAACATGTCACACCCTACCCCTCTGTAAGGCACAACATGATCCCGTAGTATATATAATGAATTACCAACTTCGTCTACTGATAACCCATTAAGTACACTACAAGGGATTTTAAAAACTTTTCTTACTTCTTTTACAGTGGTGAGCACTATTTACAGGTGTTAAAAACTTTTGTGAAATCAAGTGAAACAATTAACTCATTTGATTTATTTGGAATTTCAGAAAATTGGCAGAGTGCCATCTGTATTTTGGATAAACAGCTTCTTGTAAAACCTCAGAAAGACACTTCAATAATTTTCCAAATCTCAACTCCAATACATTTCTCAACACAACAATTTATCAACTCAATTCCATAGAAATTTTTCAAATTCTGAGATAAGGAAATATAATACAGTTTTTACAAGTCAAATAGCTCATAATTAATTTACAACTTCAAGGTACAATTTGAATTTGCAACTGCTCAAAACCAAAAACAAAATATACATACAGTGAATATACATTACATTACAAAATACAAAATGGTATACTCACTATACCCAAAAATCTCTCATGGCGGTACTAGCGACCTAGTTCACGCCTCTATCTGTCTGTCTACTCACACAAAGAATAAAGTTATCGCTGAGACAATGTCTCAGTGGTGCACAACATTAACCAAATACAACTTTAAATCACAACTCATAAACCATATAAATAGTGGATACGTAAAACCATAGTTAAATTCAAGACAATGGATGTCATAAGGAATTTAAACTCCAATTCACAACTTATCAAAATTCATAATAACACAATTTAGTCAAATAGTTTAAGAATACCGTATTGCCAATTCATACACAATTTGATCAAATTCTCAATAACACAAAGGTTGCCGATCAATATCACAATTTGATCAAATAATCGAATAATATCGCTTTGCAATTCAATAACACAATTCGATCAAATAATCAATAATATCGTTTTGTAAATCAATAACACAATTCGATCAAATAACTGAATAATATCGTTTTGTAAATCAATAACACAATTCGATCAAATAACTGAAGAATACAGTGTTGCCAATCAATATCACAATTTGAGCCATGACACTATTTTTTTCGTACATGCCGTGTTGTACACCACGACAAGACACACTCACCCCAACAATCGAAATCAATGAGGGAGGAAGCTAGCTATATAATGAGTACTCATCCACACTCACCTCAGACTGATAAGTCAAAGAGGGAGGAACATAATCATACTCACCCCAGACTGATAAGTCAAAGAGGGAGGAATAATCACACTCACCCGATTAATGGAGGAGGAACATAGTATCAGTGTCATGCCAATTGTGAGTCAAAACAATTCCAAACATTTTATTCAAATGATCCGTAAGAATCCAATAAATTTCCAAAGTTATAATTTCATTCACAAATTGGCAACACAATTCGTAATTCACTTCAATTTCCACAAAAACCATTTACAGTGCTTTTCAATCAATAAGTATCCATCAATATCATTCAAACAATTTTTCACAGTTTCAAATCATTCACAATGTTTTTCAATCAATAAGTGTCCATCAAACACATTTCCACAATTTAAAACAATAATATACAAATAGTCAATATTTATTTCAATTGAAAATAATTCAAAAGAAACAGTTGTTGTGCACAAACCTCTGATATTTGTCTCCTGGTCTTGACTCAGTATTTCTTTCCCTTTTGCTGAGTCCTTGTTAACTGGGAAACACAATTTGAAGTGTTTCAGTGCTAAATTAATTTGCCTCTAACGATAATGTTCGATAAACAATTCACTGAATACCTTTATTTGCTTAATCACCTAATATACCAACCCTCGATGCGTTTTAGGTAAATTAGGTTTTGGTGTCATTAATATGTCACATTCGATAGGGTTTTAGGTTTGGTACGTGTTACCAAACTTAATTCTATGTATATTGCGTTTCCTTGCATTTTATTGCAAATTGCTGGATTTCGGGATACTAGTTTGACCTAGCCGGACGACCTAGTTCCCTCGGTTTTCGGGTTTTGGTCAAAACTACAAACTTGTAGATCTATGTCTTATTGCACGCGGGGAAAAATTTCAGGTCAATCCGAGTTAAGTAGACCAAGTTATGGTCATTATACTATTGCTGGTCAATTGGTATCAAATTAGGTAAATTTTTGGTCAATTTGGTCAACTTTGGTTCGGCCAGTTTTTGGACCCGAACTTGTGCAAGCTTTTTGACTTGCTTCTGGTCATTTCTGGGTTTTCGTGTCTTCATAAGACTTGTAGGTATGGGTCTTAACTATTCTTGGTCAAAATTTCAGGTCAATTGGACCTGTTTTGAGTGAGTTATGGCCTAAACACTCACTGCTGCCCAAATGGTCAGTTTTTAGGTCTCAAGTGTACCTAATCCGAATTGGTCATTTTTCACATCACCTTGCAAGCAGAATTTTGGTATGTTCTCTCAATGAAAGTTGGCACATTTTGTGCCTAGTTCCACCTCCAATTGGTCTCATACCAATTGAGGTTACACATTTAAACTTATTGGCTAAAATGTACACTACCCTTGGTTACTTTGCTTAACACACATCAATTACACACATTTACCTTGCAATTTGTTTACTTCTCTACCAGTCTGTTTTGGTACATTACCAAAAGCATATTCTACTTTACACTAACATTACTTTGGGTAGATTACAATTACCCTCAACACACCAAATATAATTCACATTTACAAGTTCTAAGTACCATTACATTCACACCTAACCATTACAAATCTTACATACACTTTACAATATCAATCTCCATACATATCCATCAATCCTTCTAGGTCAATATTCTGCCTACACTTCCATGAATACATACATTTACTCAAGTGTTCCCAAGCTGCCGAAAATTGTCCTTCAACATCAAAGTGCCCTACAATTTACCAATTCCCATCCAAGTGCATAAATCACCATATATATGTGAAATAATTCACTAGGATATTAAATCACCATGATCAACATTATTTCTCATCAATTATATGCATAATAAATCATTAAATGCGTGATCCCATGGCTGTCCAAAAATGGCTATCTCAATAACTATTTAAACTTTAAAATTTCCTTCACAAAACTAATACCCATAACATGAACATAAAGTTTAACAAAGGAATTCTCAAAAATATAAACTTACCTTTAATTGTAACTTGCTAAACCTTCACCAAACTTCTCAAATTTGGTGTCAATATCTTCCTTGTGATGTGTAGACAAAGTTTCATGAAGGAACCTAAGAGATTGGAGTTGAAAATGGAGGATGGATCAAGCTTGCATGCAAACGCCCATGGAGTTCTTCTCCTTTCCTTCAATTCGGCAAGTTTGAATGCTTTGGAGAAGATGAATATTTCTGCTGGTTTAGTGGAGTTACAGCTGCCCTATTATGTATTTAATTTATGCATTAGTGGTCCACTCACAAATTTAATCATTTTATAATCTAATTGTTCACATAATCCCACATTAACCCATGATTTTAACTATTTACTTTAAGTACCATTAAACTAATTTTTCATTTTATTTTCTAAGTGTAATATTATTTATTTTTAATGGACATTTAGGTCAAAAGATAATTCGGGGTGTCAAATGACCATAATGCCCTGTCAAGTTATTGTTCCCGATTTTTCTAATAATACCGGTTTTGTCTGCTTTTCGATTTCTCACTTTTCTTTGTACTAATTATATAATTTATCTTTGAACTTTCTAATTACATTTAGTATTCAACAAGGTACTATATAAGTCCTATAAATGTTTTCCGTGGTTCCCGTAGTCCAGTGGCTAGTCAACGGTCCACCCCGTGACTTCCTGCAAGGTCACCCATCGCTAGGTTTCATACTGCTTAACTTGATCACATTTCTTTGCTATCATTTTTCCTTTGTTTTTCTTGTACTTTCTTTTCTTGTATTTCATTATTTTATGTCTCCTCACTCTCATTGAAGTGTGGTTCTAGGCATCCTAGCTGTCCGGACAGCACTGGTCACTGGAACAGCAGAACGCACTACCGAACTTAGGGGTGTTACATGGTCTTTGGCGAGTGTTTCTGACTCTACCAGATCCGCGAGAGCTGGATCCCCCAAACTATTTCCTTTTCCCAAAACCACTCTCAGTAGCTTGGCCCGTAGCCTTTTCAGTCTTCTCTTTCTCTTGTGTACCCTTCTTAACGACCCCTTCTAGTTCTATCTTTTCTAGTTCCAGGGCCTGTGAGATCAACTAAGAGAAATTCTGATGTCAAAAGCCCACAACTTGCATTCTTAAGCTAGGCCTTAACCCAGCCTCAAACCTCTTACATCTGTCTCTAGGGGTGGAGACTAAGCTTCCAGCATAGTGACTTAGCCTTGAAAAGTCCCGCTCATACTCTGTTATTATTTTATCCCCTTGCTTCAAGCTCAAGAATTTTTGTAACTTCATATCCACATAAGCATCAGGGACCCACTTCTGTCTGAATTCCCTCAGAAAGTCTGTCCATGTCAGCATAGGTGGCTCAACCAGGCTGTAGGGAATGGTCTTCCACCATTCATATGCATCCCCTTGCAATAGAGAAACAGAATACTCGAACTTTAGCTCTTCTACACACTGCAGCTTTCTAAAAACCTGTTCTATTCTTTCTAACCACTGTTCTGCCTCCAGTGGATCCACAGTGCCCTTAAACTTGGTGGCCCCAAATTTTATTAATTTTTCATATTGCCAAACCGAGGTCTATGGTTGTGCTACAGGTGCTTGCATCTAAGCTTGAGGTGGCACATTTCCCGTCATTTGTTGGAAAAACGTAGATATCTGCTGTGCAAACTGAGCAGGAAACTGCGGTGTTGGAGTAGGAGCTGGAGTGGCTGACCCACTCATGTTCTGGAGTGCTGGGGCTTCCCCTTTGACCTCAGCCTCGACAGATTGCTCTACGGAATGATCTCCCTCTTCCATTCCGTTTCTCAAAAATTTCTACTTCCTGAGATCAAACACAAGGAGGTTGAACTCTGTTATTGCATATTCATGATGTAAATATGTCATATGTATTAATCAAAGACACTTGAGCAGTTGTACTTATCAAAGAAATATTCACATACATAGTCAAAATTCATTGCAAAACCATGCTCTGATACCACTAACACATGTCACACCTTACCCCTCTGTAAGGCATAACAAGATCCCGTAGAACACCTAATGAACTACCGAACTTCACCCACCGATAACTCATTAAGTACCCTACAAGAGATTTTAAAACCATTTTCTTACTTTTGGAAGTGGTGAGCATTTTGGTGGGATTGAAAAACATTTAATTGAAGTTTCAAAACTAGTGAAAATTTTTGTGCATTTTTATTTGTCCGCAAATTTTGGAAAAATTTTGGCAGAGTGTCGTTTGTATTTTGAGAAAAAAATTCTTTAAAAACCTGCAAAAACACTGCCAATAATTATTTCCATAACTCCCAACCACCAAAAGGACTCAAGTCAACACAATTCAATTTAAGTCCACAATTTAACCAAAGTTGTCATCTCAAAATACTTCATAAATTCATTCTCATTGCATATAATACTTAATTTATAAATACAGATCTTAATTTATAAAAAGAAAATCCAAAATAACATTATTACAATTTACTATACAACTGCTCAACTTTACATTAATACATATGACATTACAATATTTACATCAAATAACTACAAGGGCATAAACAAATACCCACACAAAAAGATTCATGAAGTCCTTATCAATTTAGCAGCTCACCCTGCTGCTTTCTCCTTTCCCTTATCTGCGACAACAAAATAAGCTATCGCTGAGTATAAAAATACTCAGTGGTGGACAATAAAAATTTGAAATGCAGTACATATAACATTCATTGATAAATCACAATTTAAGTATTTCGCAAATTATCAAACCTCATTATAGCATAATTTTGGTCAAACAATTTAATAAACATGGTGTTGCCAATTCATACACAACTTAAGCCATGACACAAAATTTCCGATCAATGTCGCGTTTTACGCCATGATAAAGCAATCTACAACCCCACTAATTGAAATCAATGAGAGAGGTGGCTAGCTAGTTAATGAGTACTCATCCGATCTACAAACTCAACTGGTAAACCAGAGAGGGAGGAAAATAATTGATCTCAACCCCATAAATGGAGGAAGAATAATAAGGCACTGTCATGCTAAGTGTGAATCCGAAATCAATTTAAAGCAATTTGTTCAAATATTTTATGCAAATCACACTAAATTTCCAAAGTCACCTTTTCATTCACAAAGTGGCAACACAAAAATTCTTAAACTCATAATTAACACAGAAATTTCATAATGCGTACTAAATCAATTTTTCAATGATAAAATGCTTAAATAAAGTTTATGTGTACAAACCTGACGTGACTCACCTCTAGGCCTTGACTCAGTTCCTTAGACCTTCCAGGTCTTTTTCGGCTGAAACACGAAATTTATAGTGTCTCAGTATCTTTGCCTCACAATAATTCCAATAATTAATTTATATATGTTTAATTCTAGCCCCAGTATGCATTAGCCCTGAACACAAATAATTAGTAATTACTAATTAGTTAATTATAAATAAGAAAAACAGAACATAAGAAGTTAAATGAGCCGAGAGTCATAGCGATGGGTGACCTTCTCGGGAAGGATTGTGAAGTCGATTTAAACTCAAATTTCGAATCGTAAAATGTGACGCCGCGGTCCTTAGGATTATTGCGAACACAGTGGAAAAGAGAAAATCACAAAAAAGAATTGTTAAGCCAGTCAAATAATTAGGTTAGGAAGCCAGAGGAAATATTGAATTATTTGCAAACCGGGTTAAACCGGCGAGGGCCAATTTGGTGAATTGACCCCGAGAGCTGACTCCTGACCTAACTTTCAAATAAAATCAGAGAAAAAAAAAATTCAGAGTCAGAAATTAAATTAAAGAACTAATAAAAAAATAAATTAAAAAAAAGAAAAGAAAAAGGAAAAGTAGAAAGTAGTGACATCATGCATGATGCAATAAATACTATAATTAAAAAAAAAATTAGATTTGGATAATTATGGTCTTCCATAAGGGGTTAATTTATTAAAGAAAGAAAAAAAAAATAGCAAAAGTCTTCATTCTTCCATTTTGCCGTCCCTCTCCCTTAGCTCTCTCTCTCTCTCATTTTTCTTCCTTGAAACCGCTATGGGAGCTCACCTCAAGCTCTCATAAATCCTAAATTCAGCCACAAATTCCCTAACCCTCTTAAGCAAACCTTGCAAGTAGACCTTGATATGAAGCTTGGATGCCATTAAAACCAAGAAAGTGAGGAGAATTGAAGATTAAAATTTTGCACTAAGGTTAGTGATCCAACTTGAATTTTTTTGGTTTGATTCTAGTGTTTATGATTGAATAAACTTGAAAATAAACTTAAAATGAAATGAAAATAAGTGTTGGAGGACTAGAAGTAAATTTGACCAGCTAGGGTTTGATGGGTGTATACATGTGTTTTGATTGAATTAAAAGTGTAGGTAAGTTTGTATGAATGTGGAAGTGATGTTGGTATGCTTTGAATTAAGTAAATGTAACAAAAATGTGAATTAGGGTTTGGACCTAGGGTTTTGGAAGCCAAAAATTGGAAAAATGGTCAAATGCTGTGTTTGACCTTTTTTGAGGTGAGAAATGGTCATTTGTGACTAATTGAGATGTGTTGGAAGTGTTGGAAGTGAGAGTGAATTCGGATTGAAAATGGCCATGCTGCAGGCAGCAGGACCAAGGTCCCTTTGAGGGACCAAAAGTGAAAATTTACAAGTCCAATTGGTATGAGACCAATTGGGAATGAAAATAGACACAAAATGGAACATTTTTCATTCAAGAATCATGCCCAAAAAGTGACCATAGCCTAGTGAACAAATTGACCAAATCCGGATTTATGCAGTCTGACCTGTACAAAAATGACCAAATGAATAGTGTTTATTCATTTAGCCATAACTTGGGCTAGCCAGGTCTAAATGATCTGAAATTTTACCAGTGGACATTTGAGATATACCTAAAACTTTCATGAAGAATACAAACCCAAATTATGCCCTTAACCAATTCATTTGGCCACCCAAAGTTGGTGACCTAAAACTGCCAGAACTAGTTTAGTGCCCAGAAATCTGGTTTAAGTCCAATCCGGCAGCTATGATTCAAATGGCTATAACTTGAGCTATAAAACTTCAATTGGAGTGATTCAAAAAGGAGAATAAAGTTAAGACAATAGGAAACATTTTCTATGAAGAAAACTTAGCCAAATTCTAACAGTAAAATGACCAATGGAACAGTGCAACCTAAGACACCAAAACTAAAAATTGGCAATTTTGCCTAAAAGACCTAAGTTTTGAGAAAACAACCAAAACCAACAAAATTGGTGACCAAAATGTGGTATGTGGGTGAAGTTGGAGTTCCCATACGTATTAAGCCTTAGAAAGTCAACAAATTGACTTGAATAGTATCATAAATAGTAACCTCAACATGAAAATTGCAAGAATGTAAGTTTAAACATTAGAATTAGTTATTGGAATTGTTATGAAGTAAAGATAGTGAGACTATAAATTTTGTGTTTCAGCTGAAAAAGACTCAGAAAGTCTGAGAGACTGAGTCAAGGCTTAGAGGCGACTCACGTCAGGTTTGTGCACAATAAACCCTATTTCAGTATTTTATCCTTGAAAAATTGATTTAGTACGCATTATGAGTTTAAGAACTTTTGTGTTGCCACTTTGTGATGAAATTGTAACTTTGGAAATTGAATTGATTTTTGTATGCAATATTTGAATAAAATGTTTAAAATGGATTTCTGATTCACACTTAGCATGACAGTGCCTTATTATTCCTCCTCCATTTATGGGGTGAGATTGATTATTTTTCCTGCCTCTCTAGTTTACCAGTTGAGGTTGTAGATCAGATGAGTACTCATTAGCTAGCTAGCCACCTCCCTCATTGATTTTGATTAGTGGGGTTGTAGATTACTTTATCGTGGTGTACAATACGGCATTGATCGGAAATTTTGTGTCATGGCTTAAGTTATGTATGAATTGGCAATACTGTGTTTATTAAATTATTTGACCAAAATTGTGCTATTATGAGTTTTGATAATTTGTGAAATATGATTGTGAAATATTTAATTTGTGATTTGTCAATGAATGTTTTATGTACTGCATTTTAAATTTTTATTGTGTACCACTGAGTATTTTTATACTCAGCGATAGCTTATTTTGCTGTCGTAGATAAGAGCAAGGAGAAAGCAGCAGAGTGAGCTGCTACTGATATTGAGGACTTCACTGTTCCTTTCTGTACGAGTATTTATTTATACCCTTGTAATTAAATGATATAAATATTGTAATGTTTTATGTATCAATGTAAAGTTGAGCAGTTGTATAATAAATTATAATAATATTATTTTTTATATTTAATATCTGTAAATTAAATTTGTGAATGTAAATTAGCTTTATTGAATGAAATGATGAAATATTTTGAGATGACAAACTTGGATTAAATTGTGGAATTATTTTGAAGTGGAATTGACTTGAGTTATGTTGAATTGAGATTATTTGGAGGTTGGGAGTTGTGGCAAAATTTATTGGAAGTGTTTTTACAGGTTTTTAAAGAACTATTTTTTCCAAATACAGACGGCATTCTGCCAAAATTTTTATAAAATTTGTGAAAGAATAAAATGGACAAAAATTTTTACTAATTTTGAGACTTCAATTAAATGTTTTTAATTCCTACCAAAACGCTCACCACTTCCAAAATGTAAGAAAATGGTTTTTAAAATCCCTTGTAGTGTAAATAATGAATTATCGGTAGGTGAAGTTCAGTAGTTCATTAGGTATTCTACGGGATCATGTTATGCCTTACAGAGGGGTAAGGTGTGACATCCACTGCCTCTGTTATCCGTCTACCAGGCATATCGTGCATGGTGGCTTCGTCACAACCATCGCCCTCTACTTCGGCTTCATTCTAGGACATCACAGGTTGCGCTCCATCAGCGGAACATCGAGAATAGATCAAACTATCAGCATATCCATGGGGATATGTAAAAAGGTGGGCAGCTCCTACTACCTACTTGATGCCAAAGGGAATGCCATCCCTCGGAGAGACAAAGCATAAAAAGGGCCTGGCGAGACTTCGTAACCACACGCGGAAGCCCAAAAGCCACTGTTTCATAAGTCCCCCACTCGAGTGCCTCCATACACAACACCACCCATAGACCCGATCCTCGCAAACCTACAGTACATGGAAACCACCATCCATAACAGGATGCGAGCAATCGAGGACAGCCTCCAGGAAGCCCACAATAAGTTGGACATGCTAATGGAGAGGTTCGATGAAGAGGAGCCAGCATCGCCATCATCACCATTAGAGACCTTTTAGAGCTAGGACTATAGGATAGGTTCTTTATTGTAAAATCTTGAATACCTTAGTCCTTAACTACAATCATAGGTCTCTTTTATTTGCTTTATGTCCAAACTTTTCCATGCTTAATAAATAAGATGCTTTCTTATAATTTTTGTACGTTTTCTCTAATTTTGCATATTATGTTAACATTGAGGATAATGTCCGATTTGAGTTTGGGGGGGTACAAGTGCATTTCATGTCTTGCATATCATTACATTATTTAAATTCAGCTATATTATTCTTGTGGATTAAAATTCCAGAAAAATATTGAAAATTTTTGTACATTAAAATTTTGAACTTTGAATTATGAAACTTATCACTCTAACTAATTTCTAGTATGCTAATAATTGGACTCCACGGGATAGAGGAATGAACATATCTGGATAGGTAAAAAGGGATTCTAACATGTTGTCTGTGAAAAACCTAATCTCTTTAGTAGAACTAGACTAGTTAAACCCCTTCATAACAATTAATTTGTCACATCGAACTTGTGAAGTTAGGAGAAATTTCATGAAATATAAACAAACTTGAAAATGTCTCACCAGCTCTAGAACATATCTCTTGGACCTATCAAGGCAAAATCCTAGCATATGCTTGATGAAGAAATAATTAAGGCATTCTTTGCTATAGCCTAATTAAGCCTTGGCCACCCTTAGTCACAATATGTCCCTTGCACCCAACTTGAGCCTATATTTTTACCTATGTGATTTTCCTAGCTTACCCATATTATTTACCAAGCCCCTAGCCTAAACACATACCTACCCTTTTGAGGAAGCTAAATGCATAAGTAAAATGTATATTAAGTGCAAAAAGAAAATGGAGAGAGGATGAAGAACTCAAGAAAGAGTGCAAGTGTTAAATTGAAACCAAAGAAAAATCTGCCTTCCTAACCCAGCAAAAGCAATGAGTTTGGGGGAGAAGACAAAAGGAGCATAAAAAATAAAAAAAGAAAAAAATAGAGAGAAAAAGGAAGTCCCAAGAATCATGGAAGCATGCTTGGCACTATAAAAACTAAAAGCCTCTCCTCTCCATATAAAATCAATAGAATAAACTTAGCATACTTGGTATTTTACGCATAAATGTTATCCTTATATTTGCATTCCCTATAAACCTTTCATTAGCAACCAAGTCATTATCCCTTTTGCCCCATTACAACCATTTTAAAGACCTTTTGATCTTTTGAAAAGTGTATGCTACATTAGTGGAGATAGAAAATTGAGATATGCTTATGGAGTTGGAGTTGAGTTGTTTCATAACAATTGTCCACAATAGAGAAAAATTTGGGGGAGTAAGTGTTTCTCAAGTTTATCCTTATTAGTAAGTCACAAATAACCTGCTTTACTAGGATAAACTTGAGAAACACTTACTTCCCCAAATTTGCCTCTATTGTGGATAATTGTGATGAAACAACTCAATTCCAACTCCATAGGCATATCTCAATTTTCTATCTTCACTAATGTAGCATACACTTTTCAAAAGATCAAAAGGTCTTTAAAATGGTTGTAATGGGGCTAAAGGGATAATGACTCGGTTGCCAATGAAAGGTTTATAGGGAATGCAAATATGAGGATAGCATTTATGCATAAAATACCAAGTATACAAAGTTTATTCTACTAATTTGTATGGAGAGGAAGGGCTTTTTTTTTTCTTTTAATCGTGCCAAGCATGCTTCCATGATACTTATCTTGGGACTTTTTTTTTTGTCCTTTTTGTCCTCTCCCCCAAACTCATTGCTTTTGCTGGGTTAGAAAGGCAGATTTTTCTTTGGTTTCAATTTCACACTTGCACTCTTTCTCGAGTTCTTCATCCTCTCTCCATTTTCTTTTTGCACTTAATATACTTTTTACTTATGCATTTAGCTTCCTCAAAAGGGTAGGTTTGTGTTTAGGCTAGAGGCTAGGTAAATAATATGGGTAAGCAAGGAAAATCACATAGGTAAAAATATAGGCTCAAGTTGGGTGCAAGGGACATATTGTGACTAAGGGTGGCTAAGGCTTAATTAGGCTATAACAAAGAATGGCTTAATCATTTCTTCATCAAGCATATGCTAGGATTTCGCCTTGATAGGTCCAAGAGATATGTTCTAGAGCTGGTGAGAAATTTTTGGGTTTGTTTATATTTCAAGAAATTTCTCCTAACTTTACAAGTTCGATGTGACATATTAATAGTTATGAAGGGGTTTAACTAGTCTAGTTCCACTAAAGAGATTAGGTTTTTCACAGACAACATGTTAGAATCCCTTTTTGCGTATCTAGATACATTCATTCCTCTATCCCACAGAGTTAAATTATTAGCTTACTAGAAATTGGTTATAGTGCTAAGTTTCACAATTCAAAGTTCAAAATTTTAATACACAAAAATTGTCAATATTTTTCCAGAATTTTAATACACAAAAATAATATAGCTGAATTTAAACAATGAAAATCATATGCAAGACATGAAATGCACTTGTACCCCCCCAAACTCAAATTGGAAATTGTCCTCAATGTTAACATAATATGTAAAACTAGAGAAAATGTACAAAAATTATAAGAAAGCATATTATTTATTAAGCATGGAAAAGTTTGGACATAAAGCAAAGAAAAGAGACCTATGATTGTAGTTTAGGACTAAGGTATTCAAGATTTTACAATAAAGAACCTATCCTATAGTCCTAGCTCTAAAAGGTCTCTGATGGTGATGATGGCAATGTTGGCTCCTCTTCATCAAGCATTTCCATTAGCATGTCCAACTTATTGTGGGCTTCCTGGAGGATGTCCTTGATTGCTCGCATCTTGTTGTGGATGGTGGTCTCCATCCACTATAGGTATGCGAGGACTGGGTCTGTGGGTGGTGGTGTGTATGGAGGCACTCGAGTGGGGGACTCATGAAACAGTGGCTCTTGGGCTTCTGCCTATGGTTGCTAAGTCTTGCTAGGCCCTTCTTGTGCTTCGTCTCTCTGAGGGATGGCATTCCTTTGGCATCAAGCAGGTAGCAGGTGATGGTTTGATCTATTCTTGATGTTTCGCTAATGGAGTGCAACTTGTGATGTCCTGGAATGAAGTCGAAGTGGAGGGCGGTGTTTGTGACGAGGCCACCAGGCACGATATGCTCGGTAGACTAATGACAGAGGCGGTGGAGGGGGTTGCACAAAAAGAAGTTGGTGCTACAGTGCTGCCCGGTGATCATACACCACAAGAAAAATAGCTTGCTGGCGTTTACCATGCCAAGGCTATCACCACGGCCCATGATGGTGTGGGCGGCTAACTGGTGCATGTAGCGTAGGGCTGGACTTGTGATACCCAAGGATTTGGACTTACTGGAGCTATACGGCTCTGTGTTCGGGACAATGGAACTCTATAAGTTGATGCTATTGTAGAGCATACGGTTCCTAGGGATCTCTAGGTGGCTGGCACTGTCGAAGCCAAAGATTGCATTGAACTCATCTATATTCATCACCCGATTGACACTAAGGAGGCAAAATTCAATTCTGCCTCTATCTTCCCTGTCAGTAGGCCATAATTGGCCTTGAAACTGCCCAAAAACTCCAATATGGTGTCCTGGTATGCTGGGAATTGGAGTTGGGCAAACCTTGTCCACCTGATGCTATCGAGTAGCCTGTTGATCTCATCCTGTAGCCCGATTTGCTCTAGTAGCATGAAATCCATGTATTTCATGGAGCTAATTTTTTGGGTGTGAAGCTGAGTGCACATTGCCTTGTGGGCATCATCACGGAATCCCCAAGGAATGGAAATTTCGGGTTATGGAGCGGCTTGTGGCTGGGGTTGCGGTTGAGGAGGGGCTGGTTGAGGAGAGGCCGCCCTTATTCATGGGCGTTAGGGTGTCGGCTGAGTGGGAGGAGGTGAGGATTCCCTTCCTTGCCTTGATGAAGAGCCCAGTCTTCGAGCAGATCGCGTCGCAGGAGCCATTGATCAGGTTTTGGGAAGAAGAAGAGTAGGGTTTGGTGAAGGAAGAAGAGATTTGAGAGGTTTTTATAGACTAGGAGAGGTAGAGATGAAGGGTTTTGCCTTTATGAACAGGTTTAAGGCGAGGGGTGCATTTAAAGAGCCATTAGGACTCTTCGTTTCACGCATTTTGCACCCCAGAAGTCGTGTCTACAACATGATATACAGGCTGTGTATCACTACACAGGTCCCGACATATAGGGCCGTGTAAATTTTTGCCTAAAAATTTCAAAGTCTGACATAGTACATGGCCCGTTTAAATGAGCTCTGGGACCCATGTAACTTACTACCTTACTTTGCTGGACATGTTACATGGTCCGTGTAAATTACAAAGGGGACCCATGTAACTATCTGTCCTTAAATTATTTTGCTAGCAACATTACACGGCCCGTGTAAATTGGGCTATGGACCCGTGTAAATTTCTATCTCCCTCACAGCTAAAAATTGCAAAAAAATTTATGGACTTCCAGAAAGTTACACGGGGCGTGTGAAACCAGTACACGACCCGTGTAATTTTTTGATTTTCCAAATTTTTTCCTAATGAAAATTTTTATCATCACAACACATGAAATGGATGTAAAGGTTAGAAACTGAGCTACTTCCCCAGTTTTGTTCAATTTTCTCTTTTGTGGTTTTGACTTGATAATCTCTCCTCTCTTGTTCTCTACTCCCCCTTGTTTTTCCGGATTTGAGATCTTTTGGGATTCCTACAAAAGAAAATGTGAACAAATATTAACAAAATTAAAATAAGAAAGAAAGAAAGAAAAATTAGAAATATTAGGTTGCCTCCCAAAAAGTGCTTGTTTATAGTCATTAGCTCGACTTTACTTTCATCTTTCATGGTCTGTCAGTAGGATGGTTGAGAGTGCAATTGACTCCCTTCTCTATGGGTTCTCCTTAAAAGTAAGGCTTCTGCCTCTGCCCATTGACCTTAAATGCTCCTGAGGTTTTGCTTCACACTTATACTGCTCCATGTGGGAAGACTTGAATGACCTTAAAAGATCCAGACCATCTTGATTTCAACTTCCCTGGAAAGAGTTTCAATCTAAAGTTTAATAATAGGACAAGGTCTCCTTCTTTTATTTCTTTCCTTGCTATGCACCTGTCATGCCATCTTTTGATTTTATCTTTGAAGATTTTGGCATTTTCAGATGCATCCTGTCGAATTTCTTTCAACTCATTCAGTTGTAGGAGCCTTTTTTCACCAGTAGCTTTGAGGTCAAAGTTTAGGATCTGAATTGCCTAGTAAGCTTTATGCTCAAGTTCGACATGGAGATGGCATGATTTTCCATAAACCAGTCGGAAGGGTGTTGTGCCAATTGGGGTTTTATATGCAGTGCAATATGCCCATAGCGCATCATCTAACTTCATGCACCAGTCCTTCCTAGATCTGTTTACAGTTTTCTCTAGAATCCGCTTCAGTTCCATGTTTGAGATTTCTACTTGGCCGCTGGTTTGACGATGATAAAGTTTGGCCACCTTGTGAGTTACTCCATACTTTTTCAATAGAGTTTTGAATTGTTGGTTACAGAAGTGACTTCCTCCATCACTGATTGTTGCTCACGGTGTGCTAAATCTTATGAATATATTCTTCTTCAGGAACTTTGTGACCACTCTAGCATCGTTGGTTAGTGTGGCTATTACTTCTACCCATTTTGACACATATTCAACTCCAACCAGAATATACTTGTTTCCATGGGAAGAGGGGAATGGGCCCATGAAGTCTATCCCCCATACATCCAACAATTCTACCTCAAGTATACCATGCAATGGCATTTCATTCCTTCTTAAAGTGTTACCTGTTCTTTGGCATTGGTCACAAGCTAACACAAAGGATCTTACATCCTTAAACAAATGTGGCCAGTAAAATTCAGCTTGTAAAATTTTGGCTACTGTTTTTGAGGTGCCAAAGTGTCCTCCATAAAGTGATGAATGACAGTGCTAGAGGATGCTCTCCATATCCTCCTCTGGTATGCATCTTCTTATTAGTCCATCCTTGCATCTCTTGTATAGTAGAGGTTCCTCCCATGTGTAGTATATTACATCATGTAGGAATTTCTTCCTTTGCTAATAACTCATGTTTGGAGGCAATACCCTACGTACAAGAAAATTAACAAAGTCAGCATACCATGAAGCTTGGGAGAATGCTAGTAATTGCTCATCAAGAAATGAGTCATTAATTGGCAAATCCTCAAAGTCTCCTATGTACTCCAATATCAGGCTGGAAAGATGGTCAGCTACTATATTTTCGGATCCCTTTTTGTCCTTGATTTCAAGGTCAAATTCTTGCAGGAATAAAATCCATCGAATCAGCCTTGATTTTGCTTCCTTCTTGTTCAAAAGGTACTGGATTGCAGCATGATCTGTGAATACAATGACTTTTGACCCAATTAGGTAAGATCTGAATTTGTCCATTGCAAACACCACTACTAGGAATTCCTTTTCTGTGGTAGCATAATTGATTTGTGCATCATCGAGTGTCTTACTGGCATAATAAATGGCATGGAGCTTTTTATCTTTTCTTTACTCAAGCACCGCTCCAACTGCAAAGTCACTCGCATCGCACATCACCTCGAATGGTAGCTCCCAATCAGGTGGCTGCATTATTGGTGCTGAGATCAGGGCTTCTTTGATCTTGTTAAAAGAGACAAGGCAATTTTCATCAAAATTAAAGGGAACATCTTGACTTAATAGGTGGGTAAGTGGCTTAGCTATTTTAGAAAAATCTTTAATGAATCTTCTATAGAACCCTGCGTGTCCCAAAAAGCTTCGCACTCCCTTGATTGATGTTGGTGGTGGCATGTTTTCAATGATCTCAATCTTTGCCTTATCAACCTCAATTCCTTCATTCTGATATCAAATGTCCTAGCACTATACCTTCCCTTACCATGAAGTGGCATTTTTCCCAATTTAGAACCAGGTTTGATTCTTCACATCTTTGCAACACCTTAGATAAATTAAGTAGGCAATCATCAAAAGTAGTTCCATAGATAGAAAAATCATCCATAAATACTTCCATGATATTTTCAATATAATCAGAAAAAATAGCCATCATGCATCTTTGAAAGGTAGCAAATGGCATTACAAAAACCAAAAGGCATTCTCCTATATGCAAATGTTCCATAAGGGCAAGTGAATGTGGTCTTTTCTTAATTTTTTGGGTGAATAGGAATTTGAAAGAATCCCGAATACCCATCTAGATAACAGAAATAAGAGTATTTTGCTAACCTTTCTAACATTTGGTCAATAAAAGGGAGAGGAAAGTGATCTTTTCTGGTGGCACTGTTCAATTTCCTATATTCTATGCACATTCGCCAACCAGTGACTACCCTAGTAGGGATCAGCTCATTATTTGCATTTTGGATAATAGTTGTCCCACCTTTCTTAGGAACTACATGTACTGGACTAACCAATTTACTATCAGAAATTGGGTATATGATACCTGCATCTAATAGTTTCAAAATTTCCTTCTTGACTACTTTTTTTATGTTTGGGTTAAGTCTTCTTTGGCGCTCTATAGTGGGTTTACCGTTTTCCTCCATAGGTATCCTATGCAAGCAAATCGAGGAGTTAATGCCTTTCAGGTCTTCTATTGTATACCCTATGGCCTTGTTGTGGATCCTAAGTTCTCTTAACAATTTTTCCTCTTCTAACTTAGATAGGCTAGCATTGATTATAATAGGATATTTAAAGTTTGAGTCCAGAAAGGCATACCTTAGTGAGGATGGGAGAGGTTTAAGCTCTACCTGTTTGGTGTTTTCCTAGAGCTTGTCCTTGGGCTGTTCCTCCTTTAACTTCTCTATCTCGGAGGCTTGAGCTAGGGGTAGGGGTGGATGAGCTGCTAACTGTTTTGCGCAGGCTACTATTTCTATGTTTTCATTATTTACCGTGTGACTGTGCACAATGCATGCTTCAAGAGGATCTTCAAAATGTATCTTATGAAATTTCTCTTCAACTTGTTTGTCAATTATGTCAACCTTAAAGCATTCATCAGGTTTGAATTTGTATTTCATTGTGTTGAACAAGTTGAATTCCACTTCTTCTTCTCCTACTTTGAGGGTTAGTCGCCCATTTTTGACGTCTATGATTGCTTTGGCGGTTGCCAAGAATGGTCTTCCCAAGATGATAGGGATCTGAACATCTTCTTCCATCTCAAGGACAAAAAAGTCTACTGGAATGAAGAATTTGCCCACCTTGATGGGGATGTTCTCAAGAATGCCCACAGGATATTTAACTGATCGATCAGCCAATTGTAGTGAAATTGTCGTGGGCTTCAGTTCTTCAATTTCCAGCTTTTTGCATATTGAGAGAGGCATTAAACTCACACTTGCCCCAATATCACAAAGGGCTTTGTCTATTTTCTTATTGCCAGTGAGGCAGGGTATGGAGAAGCTTCCTGGATCTTTCAGCTTCGGAGGCAACTTGTTTTACAGTATGGCACTGCATTCCTCTGTTAGAGAAACTGTCTCATAGTCTTCCAATTTTCTTTTCTTTGACAGAATTTCCTTAAGAAATTTGGTATAGGATGGCATCTGAGAGAGTGCTTCAGTGAAGAGAATGTTGATATAAAGTTTCTGTAAAACTTCTAAAGACTTCACAAACTGCTTGTCCAATTTGGCTTTTTGAAATCTTTGAGGAAAAGGTAGGGGACGCTGGTATGGCTCTGGTAACTTCTTTTTCTTCCCTACTTCCTCTTTCTGATCTTTTTTGGCTTTTTCCTCCTTTTTCTCTGCTTAGCCTTCAGATTCTTCTGAGGTCTCCTCTGTTGGTTCCTTCTCTAATTGTACTAGAGTTCTCCCACTCCACTATGTAATTGCCTTACAATGCTCCCTTGGGTTCATCTCTGGTTGACTAGACAGTTTACCAGCAGCCTTACTTGAAGAACTTGCTTGCTGAGCAATTTGATTCTCTATCATCTTGTTATGGGTAGCAAGTTGGTCTATTCTAAAAGTCAGCTGTTTAATCAATTCATTCTGTTGTTATTGAACTGCTAAGAAACCTTACATCATGGATTCCAAGGTCATCTTTTGTTCATGTTGCTGAGGTTGAGGAAGCGGTGGTGGCTGTGCAAAGTTTTGGCCTCTGTTCTGAAATCTATGGGGTGCTGGTGATTTGTACCCCTGTTGCTTATTTATTAGCTGATTCTGCTAATTGGACCATGAGAAATTTGGGTGGTTTGTCCATCTAGGGTTATAAGTGTTTGAATATGGATTGTTGGGCTGCCTCTGGTTGAAGTTTCCTCCATTATTCACATAGTTCATCTGTTCTATGGAGGGTTCATTGAAGCTGTTGTATTCTGAATTCATGTATGCTCCTCCATAGCTGTCCTCATGTTGACTATTCATCTCTACTGCAATGGCTTGCATTTTATCAAGCCTCCTTATGAGCTGATCAAATTGGGCATTTATCATGCTTAGGGCATCCAATTCTAGGACCCTTGTTGTTCTCCTTGCATTTCCTCTTTTATTTAACTACTCATAATTATGGTATGCAACCCTCTCTAGAAGTTCAAGTGCTTGTGTCACTGTTTTCTCCATTAGGTCACCTTTTGCAGCTAAATCAACTGTGCTCCTTGTAAAGGGTAGTAACCCATTATAGAGGTTTTGCACTAGTAGCCAATCCTCTATGCCATGGTGTGGACATTCCCTCTGCAGGTCTTTATATCTTTCCCATGCGTCATAGAGTAATTCACCTTCCTATTGTCTAAAGGTGTTGAGCTCAAGCCTCAGTCTTGTAGTCTTTACAGGTGGGAAGTACCTTGCTAGAAAAGCTTGTGAGAGGTTTTCCCATGTGGTGAACAATCGAGTTGGTTGAGAAAGTAACCACTTCCTTCCTCTGTCTCAAAGAGAGAATGGGAATGCTCTGAGTCTTATGGCTTGATCAGAAACTCCATTCATCTTGAATATGTCACAAAGGGCAAGAAAGCACTGGAGGTGATAGTGTGGATCTTCTGTTGGTGAACCTCCAAACTGGGTTTGTTGTATCATTTGAAGACATGTTGGTTTTAACTCAAAATTATTGGCTTCCACTGTGGGTCTTATGACACTGGGCTGAAATCCTTAGACAGATGGAGCTCTGTAGTCCCTCAAGAGTCTTGGCCTGTCATTATTATCGGCCATGGTTGGAATTTCAGGATCTTCTTGATCGTGCTCTTGGTGTTTACTTTCCCTCCTGCTCTGGATCACAGTCCAAAATTTCTTCTTTTGGCCTTATTCTGGTCATATACCAGATCAGGCACCTAAGAGAAAAGAAAAGAAATAAAAAAAAATGAAATAGAATCAGATGATAAATGCCTAAATCAGCTAAATTGCCTATCGCTCGATATTACTAAAGCCAAAGTCCCCGGCAACGGCGCCAAAAACTTGTTTCGCTGGTTTTACAACGCCACAAGTGCACGGATCACTAACAAGTAATAAAGTGATGAGTAAAGTATCATTCCCACGAGGAATTTGATTAGTAAGTATTAATCTACACAGTAATTTTGTTTGTTTAGGATATCGAATACTGAGGGAATGAAGGTTATTTATTTTAAATGCTAGAATGATAAACTTAAAACGAAATAATCTATTTTGAAACAATTTCAGAATTAAGATTTCATACTTGAATCTTACTATGGATGTTACCTTATTTATTTACTGGGTTGAGAATGTTTGCCTTGATGGAAATTAATCCTAAGGTATCCTAAGTCCTCTCTCAAGACAACTAGGGTGTATTTTAATTAACTTAAACCCAACTTTCATGGTGATCAAATTAATTAAAATCTTTTAAGGTCTTTGACCGATTTTGAAATTCCACAAAGGTATCAACCTATGTCTAAATCAGAATTCCTAGGTTCAAAATCTTAATTTTCTAATATTAATCTTCACCTTTTAGTCCTTCAATTAATATCTATAATCATTACTAAGTGGGTACCAATACATAGTATGCATTAAGATCACAAGAAATTAAATTAAGGAACAAATCTCAAATCCAATAAATAAAACTTATGTTCATCCATAATAATGATTACAAGCATTACTCTCCCAATTTCAGAATATAAAACTACTCACTCATGGTGAGTTCAGCAAACATCATGATAAACAAAAATAAAGACAGTAAAAGAAATCGTCTAGAAGAAATAAAGCAATAAAAATCCATTTAAGGAAATGGAATGAAAGAACCGAAGAGGATTTGCAGCTTTGATCTTGTGGAACTTCGGCTGGAAAACTCCTCTTGATACTGATATTCTTCTCCTCAAGACGGCTGGAGAGATTTTAGAGGCGAATCCTCTTTGAAACTCCTAAAAAGTGCTGTAAAAGGATTGATTCCTTTTTCTTTGGATGTTTTTTGCTTCTATTTATAATGGCTATTCTAGGGTTAGGTCATTTTGAGCCCAAAAAGCTTTAGGAGTCTGATTTGAATCAGTAAACAAGAGCGGGAATTCTGGTTAGAAAACTGGTTGCCGCATAGTACACGGCCCATGTGTCACTACACAGGCCCAGGCCATGTAACTTACTGGAACGGAATTGCTAAGTCTTGCATTAGCACAGAGACTTACACGGGTCTGCGTTGGCTGCATAGGCCTGGTTACATGGGCCGTGTACTTTTGTTCTCAGAAAGTTCTTCAAGCTTATGCTCGACAGAGACTTACACGGGTCCCTGCAGATTACATAGATCCAATTACATGACCCATGTACTTTTATTTCTCCATTGGCTCTCTGGCTTTCTTCCGGTAGAAAGTTACACGGGTATGTGGCTTTGCTTACACGACCCGTGTACTTTGTATCAGCAGCAATTCTGAGTCTTTTGATCCCTCCAAGCTTCCCTTTGCATTCCTATGCTCTGTGACTTCACTAAAACACCTGAAATGATGCAGAAAACATGGAATTAAGATCTTGACAATAGAAATTATAAAAACTAATGAAATCAACAACTATGCATGAGATTACTTACCTAAATGCCATGAGATGGTATACAAATGTGCTTAAAAACATCTATACAATTCAAGTGTATTAAATACCCCCAAACTCAAACTCTTGCCTATCCTCAAGCAAAACAAAAATCTGTTTTAAAACACATTTCAGAGGATAACTTAGGAATATAACCAATAATTTAATAAGCACAAAATTGAACTCCTCCAATCCTTCATACCATTTACCCTCTTTAAGGCATAAGGGTTCTAATAGCTGCCTGTTTGGAACTTCACCTTCTTCCATTGTGTATCAATAAATTATTGCGCTGTGCAAGGCTAGTAGTAAGTCATAAATAACCTGTTTTATTACGATAGATTTGAGAAACACTTACTTCCCCAAATTTTCCTCTATTGTGGATAATTGTGATGAAACAACTCAATTCCAACTCCATAGGCATATCTCAATTTTCTATCTCCACTAATGTAGCATACACTTTTCAAAAGATCAAAAGGTCTTTAAAATGGTTGTAATGGGGCTAAAGGGATAATGACTTGGTTGCCAATGAAAGGTTTATAGGGAATGCAACTATGAGGATAGCATTTATGCATAAAATACCAAGTATACTAAGTTTATTCTATTGATTTTGTATGGAGAGGAGGGGCTTTTAGTTTTTATAGTGCCAAACATGCTTCCATGATTCTTAGGACTTCCTTTTTCTCTTTTTTTTAAATTTTTTATTTATGTCCCTTTTGTCTTCTCCCCCAAACTCATTGCTTTTACTGGGTTAGGAAGGCAGATTTTTCTTCAGTTTCAATTTCACAATTACACTTTTCTCGATTTCTTCATCCTCTTTCAATTTTCTTTTTGCACTTAATATACTTTTTACTTATGCATTTAGCTTCCTCAAAAGGGTAGGTATGTGTTTAGGCTAGGGGCTAGGTAAATAATATGGGTAAGCAAGGAAAATCACATAGGTACAAATATAGGCTCAAATTGGGTGCAAGGGACATATTGTGACTAAGGGTGGCTAAGGCTTAATTAGGCTATAACAAAGAATGCCTTAATCATTTCTTCATCAAGCATATGCTAGGATTTCCCCTTGATAGATCTAAGAGATATGTTCTAGAGCTGATGAGACATTTTCGAGTTTGTTTATATTTCATGAAATTTCTCCTAACTTCACAAGTTCGATGTAACAAATTAATAGTTATGAAGGGGTTTAACTAGTCTAGTTCCACTAAAGAGATTAGGTTTTTCACAGACAACATGTTAGAATCCCTTTTTGCCTATCTAGATACTTTCATTCCTCTATCCCATGGAGTCTAATTATTAGCTTACTAGAAATTGGTTATAGTACTAAGTTTCACAATTGAAAGTTCAAAATTTTAATACGCAAAAATTTTTAATATTTTTCTAGAATTTTAATACACAAGAATAATATAGCTGAATTTAAACAATGTAATGACATGCAAGACATGAAATGCACTTGTAACCCCCCCGCCCCCTCCAAACTCAAATTGGACATTGTCCTCAATGTTAGCATAATATGCAAAATTAGAGAAAATGAACAAAAATTATAAGAAAGCATGTTATTTATTAAGCATGGAAAAGTTTGGACATAAAGCAAATAAAAGAGACCTATGATTGCAGTTTAGGACTAAGGTATTCAAGATCTTACAATAAAGAACCTATCCTATAGTCCTAGCTCTAAAAGGTCTCTGATGGTGATGATGGCGATGCTGGCTCCCCTTCATCGAACCTCTATATTTGCATGTACAACTTGTTGTGGGCTTCCTGAAGAAGACAAAAGGAACATAAATAAAAAAAAAAGAGAGAGAGAGAAAGGAAGTCCCAAGAATCATGGAAGCATACTTGGCACTATAAAAACTAAAAGCCCCTTCTCTCCATACAAAATCAATTGAATAAACTTAGTATACTTAGCATTTTATGCATAAATGCTATCCTCATATTTGCATTCCTTATAAACCTTTCATTGGCAACCAAGTCATTATCCCTTTAGCCCTATTACAACCATTTTAAAGACCTTTTGATCTTTTGAAAAGTGTATGCTACATTGGTAGAGATAGAAAATTGAGATATGCCTATGGAGTTGGAATTGAGTTGTTTCATCATAATTATCCACAATAGAGGCAAATTTAGGGGAGTAAGTTTCTCTTAAGTCTATCCTAATAAAACAGGTTATTTGTGACTTACTAATAGCCTTGCACAAAGGAATAATCAGTTGAAACACCATGAAAGAAGGTGAAGTTCCAAATAGACTGCTATTAGAACCCTTATGCCTTGAAAGAGAGTAAATGGTATGAAGGATTGGAGGAGTTCAATTTTGTGCTTATTAAATTTTTGGTTATATTCCTCAGTTATCCCCTGAAATGCGTTTTAAAACAGAGTTTTATTTTGCTTGAGGACAAGCAAGAGTTTGAGTTTGGGGGTATTTGATACACTTGAATTGTATAGATATTTTTAAGCACATTTGTATACTATCTCATGGCATTTAGGTAAGTAATCTCATGCATAGTAGTTGATTTCATTAGTTTTTATAATTTCTATTGTCAAGATCTTAATTCCATGTTTTCTGCATCATTTTAGGTGTTTTAGTGAAGTCATAGAGCATAGGAACTCGCAAAGGGAAGCTTAGAGGGATCAAAAGACTCAGAATTGCTGCTGATACAAAGTACACGGGTCGTGTAAGCAAAGTCACATACCCGTATAACTTTCTACCAGAAGAAAGCCAGAGAGCCAATGGAGATACAAAGTACACGAGTCGTGTAATTGGACCCGTGTAATCTACAGAGACCCGTTTAAGTCTCTACCGGGCACATGCTTGAAGAACTTTCTGAGAACAAAAGTACACGGCCCATGTAACCAGGCCCGTGCAGCCAACGCATACCCGTGTAAGTCTCTATGCCAGTGCAAGACTCAGCAATTCCGCTCCAGTAAGTTACACGGCTCGGGCCTGTGTAGTGACACACGGGCCGTGTACTATGCAGCAGCTAGTTTTCTAACCCGAATTCTCGCTCTTGTTTACTGATTCAAATCAGACTCCTAAAGCTTTTTGGACTCAAAATGACCTAACCCTAGAACAGCCATTATAAATAGAAGCAAAAAAACATCCAAAGATAAAAAAAGGAATCAATCCTTTTACTGCACTTTTTAGGAGTTTCAAAGAGGATTCGCTTCTGAAATCTCACCAGCCGTCTTGAGGAGAAGAATATCAGTATCAAGAGGAGTTTTCCAGACGAAGTTCCAGAAGATGAAAGCTGCAAATCCTCTTTGTTTCTTTCATTCCTGTAACATCCTCACTTATGTAGCCTGTACGTTATATTATTCAGATGACTGAGGTTGTCCGAGCAGATAGCCAGAGTAGAGACAGTCAGAATGTGGATAGCCAGAATACAGACAGTCAGAAATGCCTGGAACTATACTTCCGTGATAGTAAACAAGCATAAAATGATGAAATAAATAAAAAAAAATACAAGAAAAATTAAGGAAATATAAAAGAGAGAAAATAAAACTAAGTTAAACGAGCCGGTACCGTAGCGATGGGTGACTGCACTTGAAAGTTACAGTGGAGGCAATTTCCGACCCCAAGACCGTGGGAAAACCTCAGAAATAATTTTTGAGGCATAATTAAAGGCCTATAGAGGTGTAATTGACATTAGAAATATCAAAGAAAATTAATGAATTAGTACAAAGAAAAACAAAAAATCAAGAAACCGATAAAAATTGGTGTTACAAAAAAATCGAGAATACAACCCGAAGAAGGGAATTTTGGTTATTTGACACCTAGAGTTGCCTTTTGACCTCAATGTCCATTAAAAAATAAATGGTATTAAATTTTGAAAATACCATAAAAATAAGAAATTGGGTATATAAAATAAATAGTGAAAGATTGGTGGCAAAATTGCAAATTAAGGTACTTGGATTAATTAAATCTTTAATCCACCTTAGTGGAGCACTATGGGATTATATAAACCTAAGTGGACAAGTGAAAAGCCAAAAAACCTTCTTCTTCCTCTCAATTCGATTCTTGGCCGATTGAAAATTCTCCCAAAAGGAACCACCATGGACGTCCACCTTGAGCTTTCTCTCTCCATGATTTAAGCCCTAAATTTCTTAAGTTCATTCACTAAAGTTGGTCTATACATCTTGGGCAGCACATTGGGAGCAAAAAGAAGGAAGTTTGGTGAAGGTTTAAGTAAGCTCCAAAAGAGGTAAGTGTCCAAACTCCTTCCTTTCTTAAGTAAAGTTTATATTTAGATTGAGATGAGTAATTTGGTAAAGAAAATTTGAGGTTTTAATGAGTTATTATTATGTGCTATTCTCGATAGCCATGGAAAGGGAAGGCAAGTGAGATTTTCTTCATGTAATTGATGATGTTTAATGGGAATTAAGTTTGATTAAAGAAATTTGATGTAGTGGTTAGTTAATTCTATGTGTTTATGTATTTGAGCAATTGATTTTTGGAGCTTGAAAGCAATTGAGGAGGACATGCAATTGGACAATTTGATAGCCTTATGTTGCAATTAGGAGTGTTTAATTTCATGGAATGGTTTGATGAATTGTGGTATTAAGGATTGATGAATGTGTATGTAATTTAGCAGTGGAAGTTATATGTAATATTTAGGAGTGTTTATGTGTACAAATTGTTAGAATTGGACTTTGTGAATTGGGATTATAATTGGTGTATTAAAGGTAATTGTAATCTACCCAAATTGATTATAATGTGAAGTGATGAATGGATTTGGTATGGTACCAAATCAGAATTTAGTATGAGAGGTTTAAATTTAGCAAGTAAATGTGCATGTGATTGGTGTTTGAGGAAAGTATAAAAGGGAAGTATGCAAATGAGCCTATAACCCTAAATGTCTGACCCCAATTGGTATGAGGCCAATTGGAGGTGAAACTAGGCACAAAATGTGCCAACTTTCATGTTGAAAGCATACCTAAATTTTGTCTGGAAAGTGATACTAAAACTGACCTAATCCGGTTTTGCAACCTTGCAAATCTGAAAATTGACCATTTGAACAGTAATTATGTTATTGGCCATAACTCCTTGTACACAGGTCCACATGACCAAAAATTTATATCGTTGGAAAGCTTAGACATAGGGCTACAACTTTGGTTAAGACCACCAAGCCTAGAAATGACCAGAACCAAGTCAAATTGCTTGCCCAAATTAGGGTACTAAATCTGCCATAATTGAATTTGACCTAAAAATGACCTAAAATTGCATTGAAAATGCAATTGGTCCAGCTTTAGTAAATTGACCATATCTTGGTCTATACAACTCAGAATGACCTGAAATCAGTGCCAAAAGTTCAATAGGACATAGAGCTACAAATTTTCTTGTTTGACCAGAGGCTAAAAAGCAATGAAAATAGGACATTTAGCTAGATCAATCTAGCATACCAAAACTGAAAAATTGACAATACTATACAATAAAGCCTAGAAATAAATTAGCAATAAATGCCAACTTGTGAGAATTGTAAATTGTACTATATTAGCATTATATTGAAATGCAAATTGTGACATGTTGATACTAGAATCAACCTATCCATGATGTATAAAAAGGTCAACATTTTTGTTGACCAGTGAAAGGCATAATGACTTATAAACCCTAAGAATAAAGAATTAAATATTTAAGCTTGTAAATGCCCTAGTATTGCCTAGTTGACTAGTTTGGATAGGTTGGCTTGCCAATAGGGTTCTGACAACTGTATTGTAAATGGCTTCATGCCACACTGTGTTTTATGGCTTATTATGCCACACTGGGATTTTAATAGCCTACGGCTATACGAATTTTAGTAGCTTATGGCTATACGGATTATGTTATTATACTCGGATTATTACCTAATTTATTATATGGCTTCTTAGTCACACTGTTTGCACACTGGGAGATACTTTGTGATCGATAGTGTGACAGCCCAAGGTACTAGGTACCCAATGCTATTTTAACCATTTATCCAGTCTGGTCAGTGTATAGGCTACACAGGCAGTTAATTTATGCATTATTAAATTCAGACAGCTAAATTAAGTGTAATGACATACAATACAACTAAATTAAGTAAAAATGAAATATTAGCAAATAAAAGTATAAACGGCAATAAAAGAATAATCCTATAAAAGATTACTGAAATATTAGACTGCAAAGAATATTGACACCATAAATTCATTAATGATTAAATTATTCTCTTTTAGTGTATTTCTCTTTATAATTGACACTACTAAGCAGAATTGCTTACCGCGTTACTTTTGCTACGCGTAGGTATTGGAGACACTGCTGGAGAGCCTAGCCAACCTACGACCGGGTGAGAGATCATATTTGCACTGGAGTATAGAGTCATCTGCACTGCATTGCGTACATGGTAGGACTTAAGGATTCTTGTGTTTTGCTCATCTTTTGAATTTTGAAATTTGGCCTTGTAATATGTAATATTATGAAACTTTAAGGTTTGTATTAATTTTTACATATTAAATAACATGAGGATTATCTGGATGTATTATAAATGTTATGGACTGTACTATGGGACTGTTTAACTACTGTGAAAGTCTATTGACTTTACTCAAATACTGAGACCTTGAGATTATGTACAAATTTGGGATTTTGAGAATATTATATTGAACTGTTTTTAACAAGTACAGAAGGACTGTTTGTTTGAAATACAGACAGTACTTTGCCGGATTTGTATTAAAAATCTTGCAATACTCAGTTTTATCAAAAAATAAAATAATAAACAATCAAGATGTAAATTTCACACAACAGTTTCCTAAACCAAATTGAGTATTCAGAAAATAAGACAATGTCAGACTAGATGTTCTGGCACACCGTGTGGCACGCCTTGCTCAGTTACACTATAAATGGGAGAGGGATTTTACAATTCCATTTCCTTAAACGGATTTTTATTGCTTTATTTTCTTCTAGATGATTTCTTTTACTGTCTTTATTTTTGTTTATCATGACGTTTGCTGAACTCACCATGAGTGAGTAGTTTTCATATTCTGGAATTGGGAGAGTAATGCTTATAATCATTATTATAGATGAACATTATGTTCTATTTATTAAATTTGAGATTCGTTGCTTGATTTAATTTCTTATGATCTTAATGCATGCTATGTGTTGGTACCCACTTAGTAATGATTATAGATATTAATTGAAGGACTGAAAGGTGAAGATTAATATTAGAAAATCAAGATTTTGAACTTAGGAATTCTGACCTAGACATAGGCTGATACCTTTGTGGAATTTCAAAATTGCTCAAAGACCTTAAAGGGTTTTAATTAATTTGATCGCCACGAAAGTTGGATTTAAGTTAATTAAAATACACCCTAGGTGCTTTGAGAGAGGACTTAGGATATCTTAGGATTAATTTCCATCAAGGCAAACATTCTCAACCCAATAAATAAGTAAGGTAACATCCATAGTAAGATTTAAGTGTGAAATCTTAATTTTAGAATTATTTCAAAATATATTATTTCATTTTAAGTTTATCATTCTAGTGTTTAAAATAAACAATCTTCATTCCCTCAGTATTCGATACCCTAAATAGTCAAAATTATTGTGTAGATCAGTACTTACTAATCAAATTTCTCATGGAAATGATACTTTACTCATCACTTTATTACTTGTTAGTGATCCGTGCACTTGCGGGATTGTAAAACCAGCGAAATAATACTTCACGAAAACTGAGACATTGAACTAAAGCACTCTTACAATACCCAAGGAATAACGCTGAATCTAGAAACAAGAAATTACAGAAGAAGGCAAACAGGAACCTATACTCCACACGTGACAACTCCATGTACATACTTTCCCATGAATCTAGAGCCTAAGCTTTGATACCAACTTTGTCATAACTCGATTCTACAGGCCAGACAGGCACTAGGACCTGGGCCGGCATAAATCCCTCAAGGCCCGTGTAAGCCTTACTATTCCCAAACTCATAATCAGGGCCAAAATTAAGGCCCAACATGCAAATAAAATAAAATAAAATATTATATTTTTATTCAGGCTAACCCACTCAATAACCTTTAGAAACCAAAACTAGGAGAGCCTAGCTAAACCTTGATATCCATCATGTACAAACTATTTAATATCATAATAATTTTTCTTTAATTAATATCATAAGTACATAACCAAATGACACAGCGAAGTTATAGTTATTAAACAGATAATTAAATAAATAAATAAGTTGACACAAAAAATTATTAAACTAAAAAACACAAACTGCGAATGAAAAATGCAAGTTAGACTCGAAGAAATAAACACGCTTCTCCTACAGTTAGACTCAAAGAAATAAACACGCTCCTCCTGTAACCTAGGAAAAATATTTGAACAAGATTGAGTGTTCGACTCAGAGAGTTTAGATATTGATTATAAATACAATTTCTATAACTATCTAAGACTAATACAATCTTATCATGAAATGCACATCCAACATGTAAAACAAGTAATTCACCCAATATTCGCATGAGAAGTTAATTTGGAGCTACTCACACACCCAGTGTATCATATCAATATATATATATATATATATATATATATATATATATATATATATATATATATATGGGAGTTGATCTCCTATACAGCTCTCTTAATCCAATACCTACCAGCGAGGTCAACTCAAGCCAGACTTTTGCTTAATAATCTAAATACGGTGGTTAGCGAGATCAGCTCAAAGTCATACTTACCTTAACTTATCCACAAAAAGGATCAGGTCCCAGCAAGTTAAGCTCTAGCCACTTTACCCGTCCTATCCATAACCAATATCACACAACACGTACACTAACACATGCACACGACTTCAAATTATCCTCAGGATGTCAATCATAAATAAATAACAATAATTAAATATGCAGCAACTAAAATGTCTATAATATATTAATTATACATGTGCATATTTAAATATTTATGAAATGCATGAGCATGCCAGATATATAATTAATATTGAAATTGCAAAAATAATCAATATCCAACTCATAGATTGGTCGACTTGACTGTAGCTGGTCTGGTTGGAAGGAGAAAATGATCGACACCGATCACCTAAACATGCACATCGACCTCTATCAAAAGACTGAAAAAATTAAATAATTAATTTAAACTATAGAATCAAAATAAATCCTAAGATCTTACCGAAATTTTGGCATAGTTTCCCTTATAATTGGACCTAAACCTCTGTAAGAAAATTTAACTAACAACAACAACACAAGGCCTTAGGCCCACAACAATAATTATAATGCCCATCCAGGGCCTACAAGAATCCTAATCTAATTTCAATCCTCCAAACTCCAGCTCAGGTCCCTAACTGCTCTACAATCCAAATAATTATTTTCAGCACTTCAAAAATTATAAAAATATTTCTGAAGGTCCTCTACATCGTCTTTGTATTAATTAAAGTTATTTTACTTAATTTTACTAAGTTAGGAATATTTTACAGATTTATTAGCTAGCTTAACCAAGGTAAAAATTATACAACTTAAGTTTGGGACTACCTTTATAAATTCTGCTACCTGAAATGCATTCGAGACGTCTGAAAATACTGGGATCGACTATAATTGTAACACCCTCACTGTAGCAATTCCGTACATTCAACTTTCCGATGACCGGTGTCTGTCTGGATAGCTAGAACGCCTGGAAAAACATTTAAACTAAAGTGAGGAGCCATAATTAACTCAAATATTAATAAGAAAAATTTAGAAAAAAATTATAAATAAAATACAACCAAGTTAAATGAGCCGGTGCCCTAGCGATGAGTAACCTAGTGGGAAGTTGCGGTCTTCGCAGCCAGAAGCCCTAAACCCAGGAAAAAATTCATGAAATAATTTTTTGGGACTCCATAGAAGAGTCATTGAGGTTTCTATGACATTAGAAGGCTAAGAAAATGCCTAGAAAAATTTTTAGATCGGTACAGACGATTTTGTCTCAATAAGCCAAACGAAGGGCATTTTGGTCATTTTGTCTTCAGAGATGATTTTTGGCCGACTTGTCAAGTTAAGTAAATAATTATTATGATCTATATTACTAAAAATTTAATTGAAAATAAGTAGAAAAGAAAAGAAAAGAAAAATGAAGTAAAAGGCATAATTATGACATAAGCATGATGTAACTAAAAGCCTCCACCAATCACATTTAAACAACCACTTAATTAACTAATAAAAAGTGATAATTGAGACTAAAAAAATAAAAACACAATCTGCCTTCTTCCTTATCTCAAACCAGCCTAATTCTTTCTTTAACCCAAACCTCCATTAAAAGCTTCATCAAGCTTCACACCCCACTTAATCTCACCATAAACCCACTCAAGCTCTTCACTAAAAATTGATCTTCTATCTTGAACAACTTCTAACCAGCAAAAATAAAGGGAAAAAGAGAAGATTTAGAGCTCTTGAAAACTACTACAAGAGGTAAGTGCTTTTAACTTCAAGATTTAATGTTTAAATTGTGTGGATTAGTTGAATTGAGTTGTAAATATGAAGAAAAATTGAAGAAATCATGGGTAATGGCTGAAAAGGAAATTCAGCCAGATTGTAAGCAAGGGGAATTTCTATGTTTTATTTAGTTTAAACTTACCTCCTAATGCTATTTAACATGCATATGTATGAATTTTTAATGGGAGTAGCATGTGTTGCAAGATTAAGAGAATCGGAGAATTAGGGCTAGGGTTTGAAACTCAAATATGGGCGTAGATGCAATTGAACACAAAATGATGTTGTAATGGTCATTTAGCGACCATTTGGTGTAGTTGGAATTGGAAATGGAGTGATTGGTGACATTAACTAATGTAGAGAATTAGACTGCCTTAAGTGTGTATTCTGGACCCTTTGAGTCCAATGTGCTCTTGGGGACATAACTCAAGCTAGGTAACTCCAATTGGTGCAAGGCCAATTGGAGGCTAGACTAAACATAAAATTCAACAATTTTGATGAAGGAACCTATCCCAGGAAACCAACCTAAGTGGCTATAAAAATTTACCTAATCCGAGGTACCAATATGCAGTCCTTGGAAAATGACTAAATGAATAGTATTCATTCATTTGGTCATAACTCAGTGTAGAAAGGTCCAATTGACCTGAATTTTTACCAATAGAAAGCTGAGACATAGACCTACAACTTTCATGAAGAAAACAAACCTAAATTTTGACCATAACATGTCCAAAAACTGACCTGCAATCAATGTACAAAAATTATAGAATTGATTCTGCCCAGAAATTTTGGAAAAATTACAATCTAGCTAGTTATGGTGTTTAGGCCATAACTTGAGCTACAAAACTCTAAATGGAGTGATTCCAAAAAAGAAATATAACTAGACACAATAAGGAATAACTTTGATGGAGAACATTTGGCTAAATTTTCACTATAGAATGATCTAATGGAACAGTGAACTCTAGCACCCAAAACTGAAATTTCTGATTTATTCATCATTGGTTAGAAGTGTGGATTGGCAACTAATGCCAACACTTTTAGGAACCAAAATGTGGTAAATTTATGTGATTAGGACTTATGCAGCTATTATACATTGGAAAGTCAATAATTTGACCTAAATAGTAAAATGAATAGTAACTTTACATGTAAAGCATGAAAATTCAATCAATAACTTGGTAATGTGCCCTAGTACACCTAGTAAGATTGGTTTGAATAGGTTGGCATGTCAATAGGGTTCAGTTAGCAGTACTGCACATGGCATTATGCCATTCTGTGATTTTATGGGTTTTAACCATTCTGATATTATGGTGATACTTGGCCTTGTGCCTAATAATTATTATAGCTTATTAGTTGTTCTGTTAACACCTGAAGATACATATGTGACCGATGGTGTGACGGCCTGAGGTACTTGGTACCCAGTGGCAGTTTACCCGTTTATCCAGTCCAGTCATCCAGTATAGGTTACTTGGGCAACCAAAAATGCAAGTTGATAAATGTAATGAAATAATGGATATAACAAGTACCAAATAAATAAGACTACAAATAATTACAAAAAATTTGTTTGCATGAGACATCAATATACACACTGCATATTTATTTATTTTTTAGTTCTTTTTATTTTATTATTGGCACCATTAAGCATTATTGCTTAGCGCGTTGCTCTTTGCTATGCGTAGGTAATGGAGATACGGAGCGCGATCCCAGTAGACCCCAGTCAGGGTGAGAGTCAGATCTGCTAGTGTTCTGTGTCACCTCTTAGCTACAGTGCATTGGTAGGATAGTAGGCTACATTTTGTATTTTGTGTTTTGTATTTTTGTAAATTTTTTAATTAAACTTTTATTTTATCATGTATATTGAAACTTATGTGATTATGTATTAATGAAATTATCTGTAAATGGTGTTCATAAAGGAAAGTTGAGTATTTATTTATGATTTGAATATAAATATCATGTGAATTGAATGATTGAAAAGTTTGAGAAATTGATGAGAAATTGTTGAAAATTGATGTGATAAATTGGGAGTTGTGGAATATAATGATTATTGGAAGTGTTTTTCACAGGTTTCAAAGAACAGTTTTCTTCATTTTTAGCCGGTACACTGCTAGATTTTCTATAAAATTTTCAGAATCTCAAATGAATTTATAATTTCTATAAATGACTTAAATGAGTCAAATCTCCCAAATTGCATTTCATCATCATAAAGAAATAATTTAAGAAAGCATAAAAAATTAATTGAGATAAAATATGGTGTTCCGGTACACAGTGTGGCATATCTTGCTCGGCTATACTGTAGACGGGTAAGGGGTGTCACATTTAGTGGTATCAGAGCACGGTTTAGGCGTTTCTGGGTCTAGATCAAGTTTGTACCATGTATTGTATTTGTAAGAGTCAAGGTGACACTAATGCAGATCTGTTTGTCTTTGTTATTTTGATTAGGATATGGACCCCACGTCTTAGAGGGCAGTTAAGGAGGAAGTGGAGAGTCATGCTCCACCTGCAGCAGCTGAAACTGGGGGTAAGGAAGAACCTGCTCCACCAGCTCCAGCAGAGCCTGCTTAACCTCCACAGGCTATGTTTCAACAAATGGCAAGGGTAATGCCACCACTACCACCTCCACAGCAGAAATCCCATCTAGAAAGACTGAGAAAATTTAAAGGAGTGGATTTTTTTGGCAAGAGAGAAGATGATTCTGTTGTAGCTGAGAACTGGTTGAACAGAATAAGAAGAGTTTTAAAACAACTCCACTGCACCCGAGAGCAAAACCTAGAAACTGTTGTATCTCTACTGTATCCCAATAGTGGGATACAGTGTCTAGTGAAGTGCAGCCAGAACAAATAACCTAGGACTTCTTCCTCTCAGAGTTCAAAAAGAAGTATGTGGGTAGTGTATATCTGGAAGAGAGAAGAAGAGAATTCATTAATCTGAGGCAGAGACAGCTGACAGTGGTAGAGTATGAAAAGGAATTTGTTAGACTAAGCCATTATGGAAGGGAGATAGTCCCTATTGAGGCCGAGAGGTGCAAAAGATTTGAAGAGGGGCTCAATGACAACATAAAGATAATGATCACTGCCTTGGGAATCACAGACTTCACCAAGTTAGTGGAAGCTGCAGTAAAAGTTGAGAAAGTTAGAATAAGTGAGCAAACCAGAAGAGTGAGACAGCAAAAGAGGGGCTCGGGTCAGTCTAGCTCATCTCCTGCACTTAGGAAGAAGTTCAAAGGTCCACCTACTCAGAGTTCAGGTCAACCTCAAGGTCAGGGTCAGTCCCAGAGGCCCAGGCCACAGTTTACACCTAGGAGAGGTGTGACACCCCTTACCCGTCTACAATATATCCGAGTAAGATATGCACGGTGTACCGGAACACTCTATTTTATCTTAATCATTTTTATTCTTCCTTAATTTATTTTTCTCGTAGTTTTGAATATAACTTGTGAAATATAATTCATTTAAGTTATTTATTGAAATTATAATTTATTTGAGGTTCCGAAAATTTTATAGAAAATCCGGCAGAGTACCGGCTAAAAATGGAGAAAACAGTTCTTCGAAGCCTGTGAAAAACACTTCCAATAATTATTTCCAATCAATCCCAACTCCATTTCATCAACAAAATCTCAATATGTTTTTCAACAACATTTCCATTTCTCAATCATTCATCTCATATGATAATCATGTAAAAAGTCATAAATAAATATTCACTTTTTTATTCACAAACACAATTTCCACTACATACCTTAATACCAAAATACATTACATACGTTTCAATTACATATGAGAAAATAAAAGTTATTTACAAAATATCAAAATAAAACCTAGTGTCCTACCAATGCACTGACGTCGGTGAGGTGACACGGACACTATGCAGAGCTGCAGGAGGTCTTACCCAGTCTGTGGTCTACTGGGCTCTCGGTCGATCTCTCCAGAACCTACGCGTGGCAAAAGCAACGCGCTAAGCAATAATGCTTAGTGGTGCCAATAATAAAATAAAAAGAAATAACATAAAATAAATATGCAGTGAATATATTAATTTCTTATTGTAAATAAATTTTTTATGAGTATTTGTAGTCTTACTTATTTTGTACTTGTTATATTCATTATTTCATTAAATTTTTCTGCTTTCATTTTTGGTTGCCCAAGTAACCTATAATTGACGAATAGACTGGATAAACGGGTAAACTGGCACTGGGTATCAAGTACCTCGGGCCGTCACACCATCGGTCACATACGTGTCTCCCAGTGTGCAACAGAACAGCTAATAAGCTGTAATAACATTAGGCACAAGGCCAAGTATCAACATAATATCAGAATGGCTAAAAGCCATGAAATCACAGAATGGCATAATACCATGTGCAGTACTGCTAACTGAACCCTATTGGCATGCCAAGCTATCCAAACCAATCTTGTTAGGTATACTAGGGCATTTCACACTTTTAAGTTTCACAATTTTTGGATGTAAGTTTTAGTGTTACTATTCCATTCATTGGTCAACAAAAATGTTGACTTTTGCATAGGCAATAGGTACATTGGTTTTAATATCATCAACATACCACATTGCAGTGAACAGTGACTTTAACTCACTTGTTGGATAGGTTCTTGTCATAATTTGGGTTAGATTTCTTCATGAAAGTTGTTGGTATATATCTCAACTTGTTGCTGGTAAAATTTCAGGTCAATTGGACCATTCTACACTGAGTTATGGCCAAATGAACAATCACTGTTCATTTGGTCATTCCGCAGAAATAGACTGCAGGTCACCCGGATTGGGGCAAGCTTTTGGTCCACTTGATTTGGTCTTATGGGCAAGGTTTCTTCACCAAAGTTGTGCCATTATGTGTCTAGTTTCATGTCCAATTGGCCAAACACCAATTGAACCTCTACAATTCAAGTTATGGCTGTCCAAACAGGCTGGACTCACATCCAAACCTGCAGGTTTCACTAGGCAGCATACCAAATAAGTTTGTAATGCTACAATTCACTCCAAGTTATGGTCAATTTACCTCAAATGGTCACTAATTGACCATTAGAATGTTCATTCACCATTACATAAGCAAAGCCCAAATTTCTCTTCAAAACCCTAGTTCCCCATTCCAATTCACACAACATGCATTAATTGAACATACTAATTCATTATCAATGTATACACTTCAAAAACCATCTTTAATCCACTTTAAACCCAACAAAACAACTAGAATCACTACCCCCCAATAGGATGCCAAAATTTACCATTTACCCTAGCATGCATAATTCTCTTCAATTCCCACAAATTTCTAGCCTAACTTAGTGTCTTAACATGGATATCCAAAGAAAGTAAGAGAAAGATGGCACTAACCTTAGTAGGGCAGAATTTTCTCTTATTAATTCTTCACTTTCTTTTGTTTTCTTGGCTGCCAAACACTCTAGCAAGGTTGGGTGACAAATTTTTGTGAATGATTTTATAGATTTTGGGGTGAGAAATCAAAGGATTGAAGGTATGAGTGAATAAGAGTTATGGAGGAAGAGGGAGAGACTCTCGGCTGGCTGAAGAAGAAGGATAAAAACCATAATTTTTTGGTCCATTTTCTCTCTTTTAATTGTTTTAAGAAGGCTTGTTAAATGGTGATTGGTGGGAGGTTTTAAATGACATCATTATGATGTCATAATTAGGCATTTTATTCTCTTTTTTTTTTCTTTCATTTCTACTAACTTCAAATTAATTTTTCATCAACACTAATTCATATTTTATGTCATATAATTCATGTACTTAATTGGACAAGTTGGTCAAAAATTATCTCTGAAGACGAAATGACCAAAATGCCTTCCATTTGGCTTAACGGGTCAAAATTGTCTATACCGATTGAAAAATTTTTCTAAATATTTTCTTGGCATTCTAATGCCATAGGAACCTCAATGACCCTTCTCTGGAGTCCTAAAAATTATTTTATGAATTTTTCCCTGGGTCTAGGGCTCCTAGTTGCGAGAACCGCAACTTCCCATTAGGTTACCCATCGCTAGGGCACCGGCTCATTTAACTTGGTTGTATTTTATTTCAAAATTTTTTTTTCCTAAATTTTTCTTATTAATATTTGAGTTAATTATGGTTCCTAACTTTAGTTTAAATATTTTTCCGAACGTTCTAGTTGTCCAGTCCGACACTGGTCACCGGAACAGTAGAATGTACGGAGTTGCTACAGGGAGGGTGTTACAACTCTTCTCCTCTAATTTAAATTTCGTCCTCGAAATTTACCTGATGCAAACAGTTGAAGGAACTGTTGCCTCATCGTCTCTTCACTTTCCCAAGTTGCCTCTTCGGTGTTGTGGTGCCTCCACAGCACTTTCACCAGTGGAATCTGCTTATTCCTTAACTCTTTCACTTCCTGAGCCAGGATCCGTATGGGTTCTTCTTCATATATCAAATCCGATTGTACTTCAATTTCTTCCATGGAGATGACATGTGAAGGATCTGAGCAGTATCTTCTTAGCATAGATACGTGAAACACATTGTGGATCTTGTCCAGCTCTGGTGGTAAAGCTAGCCTATAGGCCACTGGACCCACACGTTCAATGACTTCATATGGGCCAATGAACCTAGGGCTTAACTTACCTTTTCTTCCAAACCTCAGTACCTTCTTCCACGGTGACACCTTGAGGAACACTTTATCACCAACCGCATATTCTATTTCTTTTCTCTTCAAGTCGGCATAGGATTTCTGTCTATCTGAGGCAACCTTCAGATTGGCTTTGATTAGTTTTACCTTCTCTTCAGTCTATTTCACCAAGTCTGGGCCTACCAGTTTGTCTTCACCCAATTCAGTCCAGCACACTGGAGTTCTACATTTTCTCCCATACAGTGCTTCATACGGGGCCATTTGGATACTAGCTTGGTAGCTATTGTTGTATGCAAATTCTGCCAGTGGGAGGTATCTATCCCAACTTCCCTCAAACTCAATGACACAACTCCTCAGCATATCCTCAAGGACCTGACATATATTTTATGTTATTATTATCATTTTAGTTCAATATTTGTATTAATTCAATTGGTTCAATTGTTTACCTGGATTACTCTTTCTGATTGCCCATCCGTCTGAGGATGGAAAGCTGTGCTGAAGTGGAGTTGTGTACCCAAGGACTCATGCAACTTCTTCCAAAATCTCGATGTAAACCTTGGGTCTCGATCAGATATGATGGAAAGTGGAATTCCATGCAGTCTAACTATCTCACTGATATACAATTCTGCTAACTTCTCCAGTGAGTAGTCAGTCCTAACTGGCAGAAAGTGTGTTGACTTCGTCAATCTATCTATTATCACCCATATTGCATCATGTTTCTTCTGGGTGAGAGGTAGACCACTTACAAAATCCATGGTGACCCGATCCCATTTCCATTCAGGTATGCGTATAGGCTGTAGCAAACCTGATGGAACTTGATGTTCTGCCTTGACTTGCTGACATGTCAAGCATTTAGTCACATAGTCAGCTATGTCCTTCTTCATACCAGGCCACCAATACTGAAGTTTCAGATCATTATACATTTTTGTACTTCCTGGGTGCATAGCATAAACACTGGCATATGCCTCTTTCAGAATATTGGCTTTTAATTCCCCATTATCTGGTACACATACTCTTCCTTTGTAGTAGAGACACCCATCTGCTTTCACCTCATAGTCAGTTGCCTTCCTTTCTAGGATTTTTCTCATAATAGCCTTCAGCTTCTCATCTACCTTCTGCCCATCTAAAATCTGCTGTAACAGGTTTGGCCTCACTTGCAACTCAGCCAAAATAGCTCCATCTCGAGCCAAGGATAGACGGGCATTCAATGATCTCAAAGCTGTGATGGATTTTCTACTCAAAGCATCAGCAACTACATTTGTCTTCCCAGGATGGTAGTCAATTACACAATCATAGTCCTTCAAGAACTCAATCCATCGCCTCTGTCTAAGGTTGAGCTCCTTCTGAGTTGGCAAATATTTTAAACTTTTATGGTCTGTGTAAATGTAGCACTTTTCACCATACAAGTAATGCCTCCATATCTTCAGTGCGAAGATAATTGCTGCAAGCTCTAGATCATGGGTAGGGTAATTCTGTTCATGTGGCCTTAGGTATGCGGAAGCATAAGCGACCACCTTCCTCTTGCATCAATACACACCTAACCCATTATGAGAGGCATCACTTGAGACCACAAAGTCCTTTCACGACACTTGTGTGCTGCTGGTGCCTCTGTCAACATAGCCTTCAACTTCTCAAAACTGGTCCGACACTTGTCATTCCAGTCAAATCTAACATTTTTGTGTAACAACTTGGTCATTGGGGCAGCTATTAAGGAAAATCCCTTCACAAATCTTTTGTAATACCCAGCTAGCCCCAAGAAACTTCTGACCTCAGTTGTATTCCTGGGAGGCTTCCATTCCATCACTGCTTCTATTTTCTTGGGATCCACTCTAATCCCATCAGCTGACACTATGTGTCCAAGGAATGCAATCTCATTCAACCAGAAGTCACACTTGGACAACTTAGCATACAGTTTCTTTTCTCTCATGATTTGCAAAACAATCCTCAAATGCTCATCATGTTCTTCCCTAGTCTTGGAATACACCAAAATATCATCAATAAAGACCACTACGAACCGATCTAGGTATGGATGGAAGATACGGTTCATAAGGTCCAAGAATGTCGCTGGTGCATTTGTTAGGCCAAAGGGCATTACCAGGAACTCATAATGCCCATACCGTGTCCTGAATGCAGTCTTTGGCACATCTACATCCCTCACCCTCAACTGATGATACCCTGATCTGAGATCAATCTTAGAAAATACTCCTGCTCCCTTCAACTGATCAAACAGATCATCAATTCTAGGCAACGGATATTTGTTTTTCACAGTCACTTTATTCAACTGCCGGTAATCGATGCATAACCTCAAAGTCCCATCTTTCTTCTTTACAAACAGCACTGGAGCTCCCCATGGTGACACACTGGGGCCTATGAACCCCTTATCCAGTAACTCCTGTAACTGGATTTTCAATTCTTTCAATTCTGTGGGAGCCATCCTATAAGGAGCAATAGAGATTGGTGCTGTACCCGACAGTGTCTCAATAGCAAATTCAACTTCCCTTTTTGGTGGCAAACCAGGCAATTCTTCAGGGAACACATCTGGGAAGTCTTTTACTGTGGGTATGTCACACAGATCTGGCTTTGCTTGCCTAGTATCCACCACATGTGCTAGGTAGGCTTCACAGCTTTTTCTCATCAGTTTTCTTGCAACTGTGGCTGAGATGACATTGGACAAGAAATCTGTCCTTTCCCCCACAACTGTAATCTCATTACCCTTAGGAGTTTTCAAAGAAATTCTCTTCAATTTACAATCAACTATTGCCTGATGACGTGATAACCAGTCCATTCCCAAAATCACATCAAACTCATGGAAAGGCAACTCAATCAGATCTGCCAAGAATTCATACCCCTGAATCCTTAACGGGCAACCCTTGTATACTTTGTTCACCATAACACTGTGACCCAATGGATTCGTGACCAGAATGTCTTGGTCACTCTCCCCCACTAGTATCCCCCTTTCTATGGGTAGGTTGATGCAGATGTATGAATGAGTGGATCCTGGATCCACCAATGCATGCACAGATGTATTGTAGAGGGAGAACGTACCCCTTATGACGTCCGGGGCATCTTGCTCCTCCTGGGCTCTCATGGCATAGGCTCTGGCAGGTGGTCTGCTCTCGGGCCTCTCTGCTGGCTCAGATGCAGGCCTCTGTGATGGTTCCACTACCTCAGATTTGCCAGATTTCCTACCCTTTTGTGGTGCAGGAGCAAGTCTGTCTACTTGTGTTAGAGCAGCTGTAGTAGTTCTGCGTGGACAGTTCCTTAACTGATGCTCTGTTGACCCACACCTTAAGCAGGCACTAGTCACTCTCCAACACTCCCCCTTATGCCACTTCAGGCAATGTGGACATGCAGAAGATGATGGGGCTGGTCCCCTGAACCCCATCCCTGGAGAGCTGCCCACTGATGGTGTGGACTGACCTCTCCTAGGGGTAAGCGTGGCACAGGCCCCCGAGGTGACGACCTATCCTTGTGATTGACCTGAACTCTATGCAGGTGGACCCTTGAACTTCTTTCCAGATGCAGGAGATGAACTAAGCTGACCTGGGACCCTCTTCTGCTGTCTCTCTCTTCTAGTCTGCTCACTTATTCTTACTTTTCCAACTTTTATTGCAGCTTCCACTAACTTGGTGAAGTCGGTGATTCCCAAGGCAGTGATCATGATCTTTATGTTATCATTTAATCCCTCTTCAAATCTCTTACACCTTTCGGCCTCATGAGGGACTATCTCCCTTCCATAGCGGCTCAATCTGACGAATTCCTTTTCATACTCGGCCACTGTTAGCTGTCTCTACCTCAGGTTAATGAACTCTCTTCTTCTCTCTTCCAGGTATACACTACCACATATTTCTTCTTGAATTCGGAGAGGAAGAAGTCCTAAGTTATTACTTCTGGCTATACTTCACTGGACACCGTATCCCACCATTCATATCATCATCTTGCAACAGAGATACAGCAGCTTCTAGATTTTGCTCCGGAGTGCGGTGGAGTTGTTTTAAAACTCTGCCTGTTCTGTTCAACCAATTTTCGGCTGCAACAGAATCATCTTCTCTCTTTCCAAAGAAGTCCACTGCTCCAAATTTTCTTAGTCTTTCCAGGTGTGATTTCTGCTGTGGAGGTGGTGGTGGTGGTGGTGCTGGCATTACCCCAGCCATTTGTCTGAAGAATTCAGCCATTTGCTGGAACATAGCCTGTGGAGGCTGAGCAGGCTCTGCTTGAGCTGGCGGAGCAGGTTCTCCCCTACCCCCAGTCTCAGCTGCTGTAGGTGGAGCATGACTCTCCACTTCCTCCTCAACTGCCCTCTGAGATGTAGGGTCCATATCCTATTCAAAATAACAAAGACAAACAGATCTGCATTAGTGTCACCTCAACTCTTACAAATGCAATGCATGGTATGGACTCAATCTAGGCCTAGAAACGCCTAAACCGTGCTCTGATACCACTAAATGTGACACCCCTTACCCGTCTACAGTATATCCGAGTAAGATATGTCACACGGTGTACCGAAACACTCTATTTTATCTTAATCATTTTTTATTCTTCCTCAATTTATTTTTCTCGTAGTTTTGAATATAACTTGTGAAATATAATTCATTTAAGTTATTTATTGAAATTATAATTTATTTGAGGTTCCAAAAATTTTATAGAAAATCTAGCAGAGTACCGGCTAAAAATGGAGAAAACAGTTCTTCGGAACCTGTGAAAAACACTTCCAATAATCATTTCCAATCAATCCCAACTCCATTTCATCAACAAAATCTCAATATGTTTTTCAACAACATTTCCATTTCTCAATCATTCATCTCATATGATAATCATGTAAAAGTCATAAATAAATATTCACTTTTTCATTCACAAACACAATTTCCACTACATACCTTAATACCAAAATACATTACATAAGTTTCAATTACATATGAGAAAATAAAAGTTATTTATAAAATATCAAAATAAAACCTAGTGTCCTACCAATGCACTGACGTCGGTGAGATGACACGGATACTATGCAGAGCTGCAGGAGGTCTCACCCAGTCTGTGGTCTACTGGGCTCTCGGTCGATCTCTCCAGAACCTACGAGTGGCAAAAGCAACGCGCTAAGCAATAATGCTTAGTGGTGTCAATAATAAAATAAAAAGAAATAACATAAAATAAATATGCAGTGAATATATTGATTTCTTATTGTAAATAAATTTTTTATGAGTATTTGTAGTCTTACTTATTTTGTACTTGTTATATTCATTATTTCATTAAATTTTTCCACTTTCATTTTTGGTTGCCCAAGTAACCTATAATGGACGACTGGACTGGATAAACGGGTAAACTGGCACTGGGTATCAAGTACCTCGGGCCGTCACACCATCGGTCACATATGTGTCTCTCGGTGTGCAACAGAACAGCTAATAAGCTGTAATAACATTAGGCACAAGGCCAAGTATCAACATAATGTTAGAATGGCTAAAAGCCATGAAATCACAGAATGGCATAATACCATGTGCAGTACTGCTAACTGAACCCTATTGGCATGCCAAGCTATCCAAACCAATCTTGTTAGGTATACTAGGGCATTTCACACTTTTAAGTTTCACAATTTTTGGGATTTAAGTTTTAGTGTTACAATTCCATTCATTGGTCAACAAAAATGTTGACTTTTGCATAGGCAATAGGTACATTGGTTTTAATATCATCAACATACCACATTTTGCATTTAAAATTTGTTGTTATTGGTTGCCAATACCATTTCTAAGCTTAAAGTTAGTTGGGCAGAATTTTTAGTTTTTATGCCTTGTTTTTACTGTTCTATTGGTCAATTTTGCAGTGGAAATTTGGAAAAATGATCAACATGAAAGTTGTTCCTTATTTTGTCTAGTTGAATTTCCTTTTTTTAATCACTCCATTTGGAGTTTTGTAGCTCAAGTTATGGTCCAAAAACCACAACTGGCCGGATTGGAATTTTTCTGGACTGACCATATCTATAGTGCAGTGAATAGTGATTTCAACTCACTTGTTGGATAGGTTATGGTCATAATTTGGGTTAGGTTTCTTCATGAAAGTTGTTGGCCTATATCTCAACTTGTTTCTGGTAAAATTTCAGGTCAATTGGACCATTCTACACTGAGTTATGGTCAAATGAACAATCACTGTCCATTTGGTCATTCTGCAGAAACAGACTGCAGGTCACCCGGATTGGGGCAACCTTTTGGTCCACTTGCTTTGGTCTTATGGGCAAGGTTTCTTCACCAAACTTGTGCCATTATGTGTCTAGTTTCATTTCCAATTGGCCAAACACCAATTGAACCTCTACAATTCAAGTTATGGCTGTCCAAACAGGCTGGACTCACATCCAAACCTGAAGGTTTCACTTGGCAGCATACCAAATCAGTTTGTAATGCTACAATTCACTCCAAGTTATGGTCAATTTACCTCAAATGGTCACTAATTGACCATTAGAATGTTCATTTACCATTACATAAGCAAAGCCCAAATTTCTCTTCAAAACCCTAGTTCCCCATTCCAATTCACACAACATACATTAATTGAACATACTAATTCATTATCAATGTATACACTTCAAACACCATCTTTAATCCACTTTAAACCCAAAAAAACAACCAGAATCACTACCCCCCAATAGGCTGCCGAAATTTACCATTTACCCTAGCATGCATAATTCTCTTCAATTCCCATAAATTTCTAGCCTAACTTAGTGTCTTAACATGGATATCCAAAGAAAGTAAGAGAAAGATGGCACTAACCTTAGTAGGGTAGAATTTTCTCTTGTTAATTCTTCACTTTCTTTTGTTTTCTTGGCTGCCAAACACTCTAGCAAGGTGGGTGACAAATTTTTGTGAATGATTTTATAGATTTTGGGGTGAGAAATCAAAGGATTAAAGGTATGAGTGAATAAGAGTTATGGAGGAAGAGGGAGAGACTCTCGGCTGGCTGAAGAAGAAGGATAAAAACCAGAATTTTTTGTTCCATTTTCTCTCTTTTAATTGTTTTAAGAAGGCTTGTTAAATGGTGATTGGTGTGAGGTTTTAAATGACATCATTATGATGTCATAATTAGGCATTTTATTCTCTTTTTTTTTTCTTTCATTTCTACTAACTTCAAATTAATTTTTCATCAACATTAATTCATATTTTATGTCATATAATTCATGTACTTAATTGGACAAGTTGGTCAAAAATCATCTCTGAAGACGAAATGACCAAAATGTCCTCCGTTTGGCTTAACGAGTCAAAATTGTCTGTACCGATTGAAAAATTTTTCTAAATATTTTCTTGGCATTCTAATGCCATAGGAACCTCAATGACCCTTCTCTGGAGTCTTAAAAATTATTTTATGAATTTTTCCCTGGGTCTAGGGCTTCTAGTTGCGAGAACCGCAACTTCCCACCAGGTTACCCATCGATAGGGCACCGGCTCATTTAACTTGGTTGTATTTTATTTGTAAAATTTTTTTTCCTAAATTTTTCTTATTAATATCTGAGTTAATTATGGTTCCTCACTTTAGTTTAAATATTTTTCCGAGCGTTCTAGCTACCCAGTCCGACACTGGTCACCGGAACAGTAGAATGTACGGAGTTGCTACAGGGAGGGTGTTACAAGAGGCCAGTCCACACCATCAGTGGGTAGCTCTCCAGGGACGGTGTACATCTTCTGCTTGTCGACACTACCTGAAGTGGCATAAGGGAGAGTGTCGGAGAGTGATGGGTGCTTGTTTAAGGTGTGGGTTGACAGAGCATCAGTTAAGAAACTGTCCACATAGAACTGCCATAACTGCCCCAGCACAAGCAGATAGACCTACCCCTGCACCTCAAAGGGGTAGGAGGTCTGGTAAATCTGAGGCAACTGGTCCATCACAGAGACCTACATCTGAGCTAACCGAGAGGCCAAAGGCTAGCACCTGCCAAAGCTTATGCCACGAGAGCTTAGGAGGAGCAAGATGCCCCGGATGTTATCAGAGGCACGTTCTCCCTCTACAACACATCTATGCATGCATTAGTGGATCCAGGATCCACTCATTTGCACATCTGCATTAACCTACCCGTAGAAAAGGGGATGCTAGTAGGGGAGAGTAACCAAGACGTTCTGGTCACTAATCCATTGGGCCACAGTGTAGTGGTGAACAAAGTGTGTAGAGGTTGCTCGTTAAGGATTCAGGGGTATGAATTCATGGCAGACCTGATTGAATTGCCTTTCCATGAGTTTGACGTGATTTTGGGAATGGACTGGTTGTCACGTCATCAGCCAATGGTTGATTGTAAATTGAAGAGGATTTCTTTGAAAACTCCTGAGGGTAATGAGATCACAGTTGTGGGGGAAAGGACAGATTTCTTATCCAATGTCATCTCGGCCACAGTTATAAGAAAACTGATGAGAAAAGGCTGTGAAGCCTACCTAGCACATGTGGTGGATACTAGGTAGGCTAAGCCAGATCTGTGTGACATACCCATAGTAAGAGACTTCCCAGATGTATTCCCTGAAGAATTTCCTGGCTTACCACCAGAAAGAGAAGTCAAATTTCCTATTGAGATACTGCCGGGTACAACACCAATCTCTATTGCTCCTTATAGGATGGCACCTACTGAGTTAAAGGAGCTGAAAATCCAATTGTAAGAGTTACTAGATAAGGGGTTCATATGCCCCAGTATGTCACCATGGGGAGCTCCAGTGCTATTTGTGAAGAAGAAGGTAGGACTTTGAGGTTATGCATCGATTACCGGCAGTTGAATAAAGTGACTGTGAAGAACAAGTATCCATTGCCTATAATTGATGATCTGTTTGATCAGTTGAAGGGAGTAGGAGTATTTTCCAAAATTAATCTCAGATCAGGGTATCATCAGTTGAGGGTGAAGGATGCAGATATGCCAAAGACTACATTCAAGACCCGGTATGGGCATTATGAGTTCCTGGTGATGCCCTTTGGCCTAACAAATGCACCAGTAGCATTCATGGACCTTATGAACTGTATCTTCCATCCATACCTAGATCGGTTTGTAGTGGTCTTTATTGATGATATTTTGGTGTATTCCAAAACTAGGGAAGAACATGATAAACATTTGAGAATTGTCCTGCAAACCTTGAAAGAAAAGAAGCTGTATGCTAAGTTGTCCAAGTGTGACTTCTGGTTGAATGAGATTGCATTCCTTGGACACATAGTGTCAGCTGATGGGATTAGAGTGGATCCTAAGAAAATAAAAGTAGTGATGGAATGGAAGCCTCTCAGAAATACAACTGAGGTCAGAAGATTTTGGGGCTAACTGGGTATTACAGAAGATTTGTGAAGGGATTTTCTTTAATAGCTGCTCCAATGACCAAGTTGTTACACAAGAATGTCAGATTTGACTGGAATGACAAATGTCAGACTACTTTTGAGAAGTTGAAGGTATGTTTACAGAGGCAACAGTGTTAACATAGCCAGTGTCAGGAAAGGACTTTGTGGTCTACAGTGACGCCTCTCATAATGGGTTAGGGTGTGTATTGATGCAAGAGGGGAAGGTGGTCACCTATGCTTCCAGGCAGCTAAGGCCACATGAACAGAATTACCCTACCCATGATCTAGAACTTGCTGCAATTATCTTTGCACTGAAGATATGGAGGCACTACTTGTATGGTGAAAAGTGCTACATTTACACAGACCACAAAAGTCTAAAATATTTGCCCACCCAGAAGGAGCTCAACCTTAGACATAGGAGATGGATTAAGTTCCTGAAGGACTATGATTGTGTGATTGACTACCATCCTAGGAAGGCAAATGTAATTGCTGATGCTTTGAGCAGAAAGTCCATCACAGCTTTGAGATCACTGAATGCTCATTTGACTTTAGCTCAAGATGGAGCTATTTTGGCTGAGTTGTAAGTGAGGCCAAATCTGCTATGGCAGGTTTTAGATGGGCAGAAGGAAGATAAGAAGTTAATGACTACTATGAGCAAAATCTCAGAAGGGAAGGCAGTTGACTATGAGATGAAAGTAGATGGGTGTCTGTACTACAAAGGAAGAGTGTGTGTACCAGATGATGGGGAATTGAAAGCCAGTATTATAAAAGAGGCACACACCAGTTTTTATGCTATGTACCCAGGAAGTATAAAAATGTATCATGATCTGAAGCTTCAGTATTGGTGGCCTGGTATGAAGAAGGATACAGTTGACTATGTGACTAAATGCTTGACATGTCAGCAAGTCAAGGCAGAACATCAAGTTCCATCGGGTTTGCTACAGCCCATATGCATATCGGAATGGAAATGGGATCTGGTCACCATGGATTTTGTAAGTGGTCTACCTCTCACCCAAAAGAAGCATGATGCAGTATGGGTGATAGTAGATAGATTGACGAAGTCAACACACTTTCTGCTAGTTAGGACTGACTACTCACTGAAGAAGTTAGCAGAATTGTACATCAGTGAGATAGTTAGACTGTATGGAATTCCACTTTCCATCATATCTGATCGAGACCCAAGGTTTACATCGAGATTTTGGAAAAAGTTGCATGAATCCTTGGGTACACAACCTGAGGAGGGGCATTTTGGTCAATTGACACCTAAAGTGGACTTTTGAACTAAATGTCCATAAAAAATTTGTAGTGTTAAATTTTGAAAATGCCATAAAAAATGAAATTTAAAAATGAAGTACAATTAAAAGAGAAATGGGAGATTAATTTACAAATATGGAAACTTGGATTATTAAATATTTAATGTGAGTTAGTGGGGCACTAAGTGGGATTATATAAACTATATAAAGATAGATTTTTCCACTAACACTTCATGAATCTTCTTCTTCCTCAAAAACTTCATTTGGCCAAATTTAACTTCCCCTAAGAAACCTCCATTGACGTCCCCAAACCAAGCTCCATGCATCCAATTTTCAAGCCATTTTTCACATAATTTCCTTCATTAAGTTTAGTCTACACAGCTTGGGAAGTGTTATGGCAGCAAAAAGAAGTAAGATTGGTGAGGTTTTAGCAAGCTCCAACAAGAGGTAAGTGCCCATTTTCTTCCCTTGCTTAATTAAAACTTGTGTTGAGTTATGGGTAGTATTTTGGGTGAAGAAATTTGAAGAAATGGTTGAGTTATGGACTGTCCATTTTTGGTAGCCATGAGAGGTGAGTTGCTTGAGCTTTTCTTACATTAAATTAGTGGTAATTGATGGGAATTAGTGTTGGTTGATTCCATTTGAAGTGCTAGCAATTTAATCCTCTTGTATGTGTGAATTATGAATGTAAAGTGAGATTATATATTGAAATTAGGAAGCTTGATGTATATGAGCAATTGGGCAGCCTTGTGATGTATGGTAGAGTGTTTAAATTCATGAAATAATTTACTGAATTATGGTACTAAGGATGGCAGTATGTGTATGTAATTATTAGTGGGAAATTAGATGTGTTAATGAGAGGTATTCATGTGTATGTATTGTTGAAGTTGGATATTGTGAAATGGAAGTGTAAATGGTGCATTGCCAATTGGTTATATTCTGCACAAAGTTACTATAATGTAAACTGATGAATGGTTATGGTTAGTATCAAATGCAGAATTAGGTTAGGTAAGTGAAGTATGGTTAGTTGAATGTGTGATTGGTTGATGCCTCAAAAAATGAGTTAAGGGCAGTATGCAAATAAGCCTATAACCCTAAGTGTGTGACTCCAATTGGTATGAGGCCAATTGGAGGTGAAACTAGGCACAAAATGTGCCAACTTTCATGTTGAAAGCCTACCTAAATTCTGTCGAGAAAGTGACATGAAAATTGACCAAATCCGGATTGGTGAAATTGCAAACCTAAAAATTGACCATTTGAACAGTAGTCAGTATTTTGGCCATAACTCACTCAAAATAGGTCCAAATGACCTGAAATTTATACCATGTAAAGATTAGACATAGAACTACAACTCTTATGAAGACACCAAAGCCCAGAAATGACCATAAGTAAGTCAAAATGCTTGCACAAGTTCGTGTATAAAAACTGCCAGAATCAGAAATGACCAAAAAATGACTTAAGTTTGCCATTTTAGTGCAATCTGTCCAGCAATAGTAAAATGACCATAACTTGGTCTAGTAAACTCCAAATGAGCAGCTGTAAAATATTATACTTGGTCTTGAGCAGCTGTAAAATAAAGTTATAAATTATTTTGGCTTGTAAAAATATTGTATTATACTTCTCTCATCTCAGCTTTTAAAATACTCATTTATTTTGCACTTTATCTTTGGAATTGCTGAAAATAATATTGAATTGAGTTTGAACTATGTTGAGGATGCTAATTTGAGTTGAGCCATATTGGAGTTTGGGATTAAATAAAAATATTGGAAGTGCTTTTTTTTATAGGTTTTTGAAGAACTGTTTTAATCCAAATACAGACGGCACTCTGCCGAAATTTTTATAAAATTTGTGGCTATTTCAGACCTAACGTGTGATTTAACTTCGATTAAAAAGTTTTAACACCTGTTAAAAGTGCTCACCACTGTAAAAAGAAATAAGAAAAGATTTAAAATCCCTTGTAGTGTATTTAATAGGTTATCAGTAGACGAAGTTAGGTAATTCATTAGGTATACTACGGGATCATATTATGCCTTACGAAGGGATAAGGTGTGATAATGATTCTTCAAACTTCCTTCACTAAAGTTGATCTACACATCATGGGCAGCATGTAGGAAGCAAAAAGAAGAAGTTCTGGTGAGCTTTCATAAAGCTCGAAATAAGGTTAGTGCTAATTTTTCTTCCCTTACTTAATTAAAGTTTGTATTGAGGTTATGGTGAGTAGTTTGGTTGAAAAATTTAAGAAATTGAGTGAATATTTGGTGTGTGTAATTCTTGGCAGCCATGAAAAAGGAAGGTAAGTGAATTATTCTTACTATAATTGATGGTATTTGATGGGAATTAGTGTAGATTAAAGTAATTTGTGATGCTAGTAAGTTAATCTCATGTGTAACTTGTGATTGAGCTTTTGAATTGGGGATTTGTATTGTTGCTTCATTTTGGGCAGCCATGAGAACATGGGAGATTAATTATCTCATGAATTTAATTAATTTTTTGGGATGTTGATAAGTAAGCAAATGAGGGTTACATTTGGATTGATGAAAATACTTGTGCTAGAAATTGATTGCATGTGAATTGTTGAATTAGAACATTTGAATTAGGATTTGAATTGATTTTTGGAGACTAATGTAATTGTTGACTTTTGGCAGCCTTGAGGACATGGGATATTATTAATTCCATGAATTTGAATGGTAATTTTGATGTTGGTGAATAAGTAAAAATAGGCTATGTACTGATTGATGGAAATAATTGTATTAGGGTTTGATGGAATGTGTACATTATGTTAATTTTGACTTTGTGAAGTAGGGATGTATATTGTGTAGTGAGGACTTGTATAAACTATCCAAAATGACCATAATGAGATGTGATGAATGATTAATTAATGTAATGAATCCAGAATTTAGGTATGGGAATTAAAGGATTAGGGAATTGAATGTGTATGGTTTGTGTATTTGAAAAATTTTATGAGGAAATTATGCTTATAGAGCTCTAACCCTAATTGTGTGGCCCCAATTGGCATGATGCAAAATTAGACATATAATGAACTAAATTTCATGTAGAAGCCTTGCCAAAAATCTATCTAGAAAAGTGACTCAAAAAGTGACCTAGTCCGGAACAGGTAACTTGACAAATCCAGAATTTGACCATACGAATAGTAGTCACTCATTTGACTATAACTCACTCAAAACAAGTCCAAATGACCTAAAATTTATATCAATGGAAAGATTAGACATAGAGTTACAACTCTTATGAAGACACCAAAGCCCAGAAATGACCAGAACTAAGTCAAATTGCTTGCCCAAGTTAGGGTACCAAATCTGCCAGAATTGAACTTGACCTAAAAGTGACCTAAAGTTGTATTGAAAATGCAATCTGTCCAGTTTTAGTAAATTGACCATATCTTGGTCTATACAACTCAAAATAACCTAAAATTAGTGCCAAAAGTTCAATAAGACATAAACCTACAATATTGAAATTTTGACCAGAACCCAGAAATCAAGGGAACTAGGCCAATTAAGTTGATTAAGTTGACACACTAAATCTGAAATTGGTACAATTGACCATTAAGTCCAGAGAATTTCAAATAGGCATATCTCCCACAAGAAGTCTCTAAATGTAATGACCCATACCAATTTGGAAAACTAAGAAAGAGACCTAAAGCTTTGTTTTAGGAAACTTCCTCAAATTATAAATGTATAAGGCCAGAATTTAAGGTCAAAGCCATTGACCTAATTGAGGATCATGCCAATGTAGGACCTTTGAGTCCAAGTCAACAATTTGACTATAAATAATTCCATAAAACTTGATAAATCACTTGTAGAATTTCTGATTGACCCTAAGACATAGGGCAACAATACTTATGAAAAATACTAGACCTCAATGTTATTACAAACAGTCCAAATAAATTAGTAAAGTTAGAACCGAAAATGCCTAATAAGGAAGTCGAAATTTATATTTGACCTAGTTATTGTTAAATGACCATAACTTGAGTTATAAAACTCAAAATGGAGTAGCTCAAAAAGGGAATTAAAGAAGACACAATAAGAAACAATTTGATGAAGAGAATTTTGCTAATTTCACCATTTAGCCTAACCGAATGGAATAGTAACCATTGGCCATGAAATCTGAAAATTTAGAATCACATATAATTAGCCTTAAATTAAGTTTGGAAATCAATGCCAATAAGTATAAACTCAAAATGAGGAATCCTAGTGCAACTAGAACCAACATATCTATTCAGTGTGAAAAAGTCAACATTTATGTTTGACTAGTAATGTGAATAAGAAACATAATGACTTAATAAATCACATGAGTGTATGAATGGGACATTAGTCTTTATTATCAGAGACAGAAAAAAAATGCTTTGAGCACAATGGTACTTCAGGACAATTGATATGAAATATGATCTGTCTGATGATCTACTGAATAATTGTGATATGTTAATACTAGAATCAACCTATCCATGATGTATAAAAAGGGTCAACATTTTTGCTGACCAGTGAAAGGCATAATAACTTATAAACCCTACGAATAAATAATTAAATATTTAAGCTTGTAAATGCCCTAGTATTTCCTAGTTGACTAGTTTGGATAGGTTGGCATGCCAATAGGTTCTGACAGCTATTCTGTAAATGGCTTTACGCCATATTGTGTTTTATGGCTTATTATGCCACACTGTGATTTTAATAGCCTATGGTTATACGGTTTATGTTATTATACTCGGCTTTATGCCTGATTGATTACATGGCTTTTTAGCCACACTGTTTGCACACCGGGAGACACTTTGTGACCAATGGTGTGACGGCCCAAGGTACTAGGTATCTAGTGCTATTTTAACCGTTTATCCAGTCTGGTCAGTGTATAGGGTACAAGGGCAGTCAGTTAAAGCATTATTCAATTTAGGTAGTTAAGCTAAGTAAAATGAAATTTCAGTACAATAAAATTAAGTATTGAATGAAATGAGTAAAAGAGATTAGCAATAGAAACATAACAAAAATATAATTTGCAGAACTATAAAGACTTAAAATATAATACAGTTAGAATAATTTGTATACTTGGTAGTATTACTGAAAGGTTATAAATTTAGTACTTCCAAAAGGAACAAACTAGTATATAAGATGGTCAATATTAGATACATTCTAGTAAATCAAATTTATTATTCAATATTTAAATTATGCTCTATCCTTTCTTTATTTGTATATATTATTTCTCGTTATACTATTGCACCACTAAGTAGAAATGTTTAGCGCGATGGAATTGCTTCCTCGCACAGGTACTGAAGGTAAAACCAGTAGACTGTCGACTGAGATTTTCGGAGTCCAGATCTGCAAAAGTGTCAGAAGAGTACAAGGTTGTCACCTCCTCAGCAATGCATGTAGATAGGGCTCATATTTACACATGTTATGTATTTTGTTCATTCTAAGTATATTGTAAATTATTTGTATATCCTGTACTTGACAAACTTATGTAATTAGTTGGCAAATTATGTAAGATAATGAAATGTAAGAATTCTGATATATGAGTTAAGTATCTGATCATGATGATTCTGATTAAGATTGAGTATGAGAAATTTTGAGACTGAGTATGAGAAATTTTGAGACCAATTATGAGTTGTGAATTTGAGTATATATATTGAAATTATTTTTGGCAGGTTCAGAAGAACTGTTAGTCCAAATTACAGCCGGCGCTCTGCTGGATTGTCGTTAAAATTTTTAAAATTTCCAAATTAGTCAAATTTTGATAAATTGTAAAAATAGCCTAAACCTTTGATAAAGTTTTTGAACAAGTAAATCAAGAACTGTAATGATATCAGATAAGATCAGGTGCTCCGGCACTCCGTGTGACATGCCTTGCTCAGCTACATTGTGGGTGTTACGTTTAGTGGTGTCAGAGCACGGTTTAGGCATTCCTAGGCAAAGATAAGTAGAAAGATAGTGTGCATACATGCATTGCATTCATAAGAGTTAAGGTGACACTAATGCAGATCTATTTATTTTTAATTTTTCAAGGTTAAGATATGGACTTAGAGTTGCAAAAGGCATTATAAAAAAAAAAAAGTAGAAAACCTAGTCCATGAGGTTATAACGTAGTGACTATGTAATGTTCTCGATGTTTGTATTGTAAGCTACAGATTACAGTACCGATATGGGATTATTGTATAGAGCTACGTGCTTCCTTGTGGTACAATAAAATGAGAATATTTGTAAGTAATCTATAATTTGATACAGTTACGCCCGAATAGAGTACTATTACGGGAAATAAATGTGAAAATTCTAGTCAGAAATTTAAAACTTCAGACCTATTCTTTCAAAAGACTACACTTCTAAGGTAGCTAGAGTCAGTGACTCGATTACATTAATGTGAACTACCTGTACCACAGTAATTGATATAAGCTTAGAAAACTCAGTATGGCTATAAATTAGAAAGAACACCTTGAGGACGAAGATATCTAGACCTAGATATGGAGTCTTATAGTTATTTTGATATTTTTGATAGAAAGGAATGATGTAGGTATTTGAGAATACATTTAGAAATTGTATTGATGCTAATGATGGAGTTCATGTGTAGTGATCATTATTAAATAAGCATGATGATAGCAAGATATAAGCTTTGTATGAGACAAAGGGTAATTTAATAGAATTGGAATTGAGAAAAAGAGACTGAAAGGACCAGTAAAGATTCTAGTATGGGGAATTAAGAAACCAATGAATAAGAGAATTTCATGAATAGAGATATTTCATTAATAGAGATATTAGAGGCAAAGGAAACAATGATGGGAGAGTGAATAAAATTATGAGATAACGATAAGCTCAGTTGTTTGAATCCGATGAATTTCGAGGACGAAATTCCTTTTTAGAAAGGAAGAGTTATAACATCCTCACTTTACGTAGTCCGTATGTTCCACTGTTCTGATGGCTAATGTCTGCCCTAAAAAGTCAAAATGTCTGGAACTACACTTAATTGATAGTGAGGCAGCATAAAATAATAAAATATGTGATGAGAAAAATTAAGAAAAAATAAAAGAGATAAAATTTGACTAAGTTAAATGAGCCGAACCCGTAGCGATGGGTGACTACACCGAGAAGTTACGCCGAGGACCGTTGACTAGCCCTGGACCACAGGGAACCCTGTGAAATATTGTTGGGATCGAAGTAAAGGTCTACTGAGGTGTATTTGACATTGGAAATGTCAAAGCAAAATTAATAAGTTAGTATAAACGAAAAATGAAAATTAAAGAAATTGGCGGTACAAGGAATTAATCGGTAGTACCGAAAAATTCAAAATACAACCTGAAGAGGGGCATTTTGATCAATTGACACCTAGAGTTGACTTTTAACCTCAATGTCCATTAAAAATAAGTGGTATTAACTTTTGAAAATTTCATGAAAAATAAAATTAAAAATGAAGAGCAATTAAAAGAGAAATGGGGGATTATTTTTGCAAATATCAAAACTTTAAATATAATAATATTAACCTAAGTTAGTGGAGATTAGTGGGACTATAAAAAGGACACATCAGGGTAGATTTCATCCACTTTCAATTCACTTTCTTCAATTCTTATCCCATGGCCGAATTGGAGCTTTCAAGTTTCTTCCATGGGCGTCCCACAAGCAAGCTTCATCCACCCATCTTCAAGCCATGATTCTTCAAACTTCGTTCACTAAAGTTGATCTACACATCATGGGCAGCATGTAGGAAGCAAAAAGAAGAAGTTTTGGTGAGCTTTTATGAAGCTCAAAATAAGGTTAGTGCTAGTTTTTCTTCCCTTGCTTAATTAAAGTTTGTATTAAGGTTATGGTGAGTAGTTTGGTTGAAAATTTTAAGGAATTGAATATTTGGTGTGTATAATTCTTGGAAGCCATGAAAAGGGAAGGTAAGTGAATTATTCTTACATGTAATTGATGGTATTTGATGGGAATTAGTATGGATTAAAGTAATTTGTAATGTTAGTAAGTTAATCTCATGTGTAACTTGTGATTGAGCTTTTGAATTGGGGATTTGTATTGTTGCTTCATTTTGGGCAACCATGAGAACATGGGAGATTAATTATCTCATGAATTTAATTGATGTTTTGGGATGTTGATAAGTAAGCAAATGAGGGTTACATTTGGATTGCTGAAAATACTTGTGCTAGAAATTGATTGAATGTGAATTGTTGAATTAGAACATTTGAATTAGGATTTGAATTGATTTTTGGAGACTTATGTAATTGTTGACTTTTGGCAGCCTTGAGGACATGGGATATTATTAATTCCATGAATTTGAATGGTAATTTTGATGTTGGTGAATAAGTAAAAGTAGGCTATGTATTGATTGATGGAAATAATTGTACTAGAGTTTGATGGAATGTGTACATTATGTTAATTTTGACTTTGTGAAGTAGGGATGTATATTGTGTAGTGAGGACTTGTATAAACTGCCCAAAATGACCATAATGAGATGTGATAAATGATTAATTAATGTGATGAATCCAGAATTTAGGTATGGGAAATAAAGGATTAGGGAATTGAATGTGTATGGTTTGTGTATTTGAAGAATTTTATGAGGATAGTATGCTTGTGGAGCTATAACCCTAATTGTGTGGCCCCAATTGATATAAGGCCAATTGGAGGTAAAATTAGACATATAATGAACTAACTTTCATGTAGAAGCCTTACTAAAAATCTGTCCAGAAAGTAACTCAAAAAGTGACCTAATCAGAAATAGGTAACTTGGCAAATCTAGAATTTGACCATATGAACAGTAGTCACTCATTTGACCATAAACAGGTTCAAATGACCTGAAATTTATATCAATGGAAAGTCTAGACATAGAACTACAACTCTTATGAAGACACCAAAGCCCAGAAATGACCACCAAGTCAAATTGCTTGCCCAATTTAGGGTACCAAATCTGACAGAATTGAACATAACCTAAAAGTGACCTAAAGTTGTGTTGAAAATGCAATCTGTCCAGTTTTAGTAAATTGACCATATTTTGGTCTATACAACTCAAAATTACCTAAAATTAGTGCCAAAAGTTCAATAAGACATAAACCTACAATATTGAAATTTTGACTAGAACCCAGAAATCAAGGGAACTAGGCCAATTAAGTTGATTAAATTGACACACTAAATTTGAAATTGGTACAATTGACCATTAAGTCCAGAAAATTTCAAATAGGCATATCTCTCACAAGAAGTCTCCAAATGTAATGAGCCATACAATTTGGAAAACTAAGAAAGAGACCTAAATCTTTGTTTTAGGCAACTTCCTCAAATTATAAATGTATAAGGCCAGAATTTAAGGTTAAAACCATTGACCTAATTGAGGATCACGCCAATATAGGACCATGGCGTCCAAGTCAACAATTTGACTATAAATAATTCCATAAAACTTGATAAATCACAAGTAGATTTTCTAATTGACCCTAAGACATAGTGCAACAATACTTATGAAGAATACTAGACCTTAATTGTAACACCCTCTCAATAGCAACTCCGTACATTCTAATGTTCCGGTGACCGGTGTCGGTCCGGACAGCTAGAACGTCCGGAAAAATATTTAAACTAAAGTCAGGAACCATAATTAACTCAAATATTAATAAGAAAAATTTAGGAAAAATTTTAGAAATAAAATACAACCAAGTTAAACGAGCCGGTGCCCAAGCGATGGGTAACCAGAGGGAAGTTGCGGTTCTCACAACGAGGAGCCCTAGACCCGGGGAAAAATTCATAAAATAATTTTTGGGACTCCAAAGAAGGGTCATTGAGGTTCCTATGGCATTAGAATGGCAAGAAAATATTTAGAAAAATTTTTCAATCGGTACAGACAATTTTGACCCGTTGAGCCAAACGGAGGGCATTTTGGTCATTTCGCCTTCAGAGACGATTTTTGGCCGACTTGTCCAGTTAAGTAAATAATTATTATAATCTAAAATATGAATAAATATTGCTAAAAATTGAATTGAAAATGAGTAGAGAAAAGAAAATGAAAGAAAATGAAAGAAAATACCTAATTATGACATCATATGATGTCATTAAGAACCTATCCACCAATCACCATTTAACTAATTAACTAAAGAAAAAAAAATGAAATAACAAGAGATAAAAATAAAACAATTCCAGCAGCTCCTTCATTTCATTCCCGCACCAAAGAAAACAAAAAGAGGAAGACCACCATTAAAGCTCCAAATGAGCTTGATTCCCTAGCCAACTACACCAAAACCTCACCCTCTCTTCACAAAAAATTTCCCTTATCACTAGAGCTAAATTTGGGCAGCCATTAAAAGAGAAGAAAGTGAAGGAAAGTGAAGGGTAAAAATTCATCCAAGAGGTTAGTGCCATAACCTTTGCTTTTACATCTTTCTAATCTTGAATTTGAGCTAAGTTAAGTTAAAAATTTGACAAAAATTGAATTAATGAAGCATGGTTATATTCCATGAAGTTTTGGCAGCCTTGACATGAGTTAGGGTTAGGAGAAATCTTTGGTTTAAAGTGACATATTGCTGCCCCTCTTATAAATTATATGATTAGTATAGCAAATTAGGAGTGGGATGCATGAATTGGAGGCTTGGTCAATTAGGGTTATGGTTTTGGGAGTGAAAATTTGATTTGGCTTATGAAATGATTAAAGGACATTCTAATGGTCAATTAGTGACCATTTGAGGCAAGTTAATCATAATTTGAAGTGAGCTAATGCATGGCAAAGTGAAATGTGCAGTCGCCTAGAGACAATGAAGAATGAGGCTGTGATTCCAGCCCACTTAGACAGCCATATTTTTGGTTGTGTTGGTCCAATTGGTGTTTGGCCAATTGGACATGAAACTAGGCTTATAATGACACATTTTTGCTGAAGAAACCATGCCCAAAAGACCAAAGCAAGTGGACCAAAAGTTGGCCCCAATCCGGATACCCTGCCACAGCACCTGCAGAAATGACCAAAAATGTTCATTTGGCCATAACTCACTGTGGAAATGGTCAATTGACCTGAAAGTTTTACAGAAATAAGTTAAGACATAGACAAACAACTTTCATGAAGAAACCTACCCCAAATTATGACCAGAACCTAACCAAAATGGCAGTCACAATCATTATTCATGGTACTGTAGATTTGGTAATTCTGCAGTTTTGGCAATCCGGCAAGCTGTGGTTTTTGGACCATATCTGGACCTATAAAACTCCAAATGGAGTGATTCAAAAAAGAAAATTCAACTAGACAAAATAAGAAACAACTTTTATGTTTACCATTTCCTCAAATTCCCACTGCAACAGTGCTTAATGGAACAGTAAAGTTAGGCTTCAAAAACTGAAAATTCTGCTTCCCTTGGTTTAAGTTTAGAAATGGTATTAATGCTTAATGCCAACAAGTTTTCAATGCAAAATGTGGTATGTTGGGTGTGTTAAAACCAATGTACCTATTTTCTATCCAAAAGTCAACATTTTTGTTGACCAATGAGGTGAATAGTGACACCAAAACTTGAAATTTAAAATTTGAAATTAAAAATGCATCTAGGGGACTTTAAATTGCAATTGGCAATTAATACTAGCAAATGTAAAACTCAAAATGTGGTATCTTAGAGAACTTAGGTTCAATAAATTTATTATGTATTAAAAAGTCAACATTTTGGTTGACTAGTAAGGTAAATAGTAATCAAAATAATTAGCAAACTAATATAAAGACCTAGAACCAATTCTAAGCTTAAATGCTTAGAATTGTATGACAAATGTGGACTATGCATCCTAGTCAAAATTGTTAAAAAGAAATTAAGGCCATAAATTTGAAATCCATGAAATATTCATGGATTACTTGAAACATGAAAAATAAGTCACCTAATTGATGTGAATAGATAGTTAGGGCTTATATGCCTATCACAAATGGAATTCATAAAATATTAGTAACTCAACTTGAAATATAAAATTTGTAATTACATAAGTAGATTCTTGAATGTATAAATGAGAAAGGAAAAATGTTTTGAATACAATGGTACATGTGAACCATTGTTTAGAATTGTGATCAATATGAATAACATAATAAATAAATAAATGAACCATATTAATGTATGAATGAGACATTAGTTCTCATTATTGTAGAGAGGAGAAGTATTTTGAGTACAATGGTATAAAAGGATAATTGATGTGAATTGTGATCATATAAATGATCAAATGAATGTATGAATTATAATTGAAATTTATAATGAAATAATGAAGTCATAAAACACAATATATTAATATTTAATAATATTATGTGCCCTTGTATTGCCTAGACATGTGTGTCAGATTGGATAGTTTGGCATGCCAATAGGGTATTGTTTTAGCAGTACTGCGAAAGGCTTTATGCCTGTATTCATGGCTTTATGCCCGTATTCATGGCTTTATACCAACATTCATGGCTTTTATGCCCGATTATGTGTTATCATGGCTTTTTAGCCATACTGACTGCATACGTGGTTGACGTTCTGCGTCCCATGGTATGACGGCCCGAGGCACCGCGGTGTCCAGAGCCAACGACCCGTTATCCAGTTTAGTCAGCCTGTCGTAGTTACTTGGGCAGTGTAATTTATTAAAATAAATTAAGACTATTAGTAATTAAAAATATTAGAAATCAAATAAATGAGTTAATAAGACTTCAAAAGAATTAGTTAGAATTATGAAATGATCCAAACCACATAAAAAAAAAATTGTTAAGTAAAATGATAAAAGAGTTGCAAAAATAAGTATAACTTAACTAAATATTTTAAATGTACCTTCTATTGCCATATAAATATAAACTGAGTATTTTTATTAATTCTGTATGTTGTATATTATCACTGTGAATTTCGGAATTAAACGCTTCCAAAGCGAAACAAATGAGAACAAAAGATAATTAATATTAGACACCTTGTATTAAATTAAACAGATTCTTAAATATTCAAATTATACTTCGTTCTTTCTTTATTTGTATATTTTATTTTCTTGTTCTATTATTGCACCACTAAGCAGCAATGCTTAGCGCGATGGATTTGTATCCTCGCGCAGGTACTTTGACTAAGCTTTTTGGAGTCCAGATCTGCAGAAGTGCCTGAAGTATTCAAGGTTGTCACCTCCTCAGTAATGCATGTAGATAGGGCCCATATAGATCATATTTTGTATTTAGTATAAAATGCTAGATATTGTATTATAATGTAGATTATGAGCAGGTAATTAATAGAAATGTAATGTAATTTAATAAATTAGCTTTTTCATATGTAATTAATTTATATATCATGTAAATTATGAAATTATGTAAATTAAAGAAATTTGAAAATTTTACTTATGTGATTTGAGCATGAATGAGATTGTATGGATTCAAGATGATTTGAAATATATAGATAATGCATGGAAATGAATATGAAATTGAGATATATGAATGAGATGTGAATTATGAGATGGTTATGAAAATAATTGATGAGATTTTATTTGTAAAATATTATTGAAATTTTCAAACAGGTAAATAGTAAAATACGTCAACTGGTAATAAAATAGGGGAAACTCCGCTGGTTTCTCCTTCGAAAAATAATTAATATTAAAATATAATAAGATCAAATTATGAAAGGAATAAAGTAAGATATGATAGGGTGCTCCGGCACCGAATGTAGCACACTTTGCTCGGCTACACTGTAGTCGGGTGAGGGGTGTTACATTTATTGGTATCAGAGCACAGTTTAGGCGTTCCTAGGCATAGATAGATAGAATGAGATAGTGTGCATAACATGCATTGCATTCATATGAGTCGAGGTGACACTAATGCAGATCTGTTTTCTTGGTTATTTTAGGTTAAGGTATGGACTCAGAATCGCAGAGGGCAGTAGAAGAAAAAGTAGTAAGCCGTATTCCGACTGGGAGTGATATTAGAAATCAGGGAGATCCTGCTCCACCAGTGCAAGAGGTGCCTGTACAACCCCAACAGGCCTTGTTTGAGCAGATGACTGAATTCTTTCAACAGATGACTGGGGTTATTCCACCACTGCCTCAGCGAAAATCACGTCTAGGAAAAATTGGGAAGTATGGAGCTGTAGATTTTAATGGTAGAAAGGAAGACGATTCTTCAGCTACTGAGTATTGGTTAGAAAGGACTGAAAGAGTCTTGCAGCAGCTCCATTACACACCAGAATAGAGTTTGGAGTGTGCAGTTTCATTGTTACAAGAAGCTGCATATCGATGGTGGGATGTCGTAACCAAGGTAGTGCCACCAGCTGACGTAACTTGGGAATTCTTTCTGATAGAGTTCAGAAAGAAATATATTAGATGTGTTCATGAAGAGGAACAGAAGAGGAGTGGTGATCAGCAAAAGAGGAAATTTGGACAGTCTAGTAATAAGAGGCCGAGAGAACAGTTAAGTCAGACATCTGATCAAAGTAGGAGATCTAAACTCAGGCCTATACCCAGAAGAGATCAACCAGAAACACTAGTAGTGAGTGCGCCAGGACAAGCAAGAAAATGTGGCCATTGTAACAAGTGGCATAAAGGTGAATGTAGGGGATTGATTGGAGCCTGTTATAGATGTGGGGCCATAGACCATCGTCTGAAAGATTGTCCTAAGAGGAATTTACCACGGACCCAGACAGAGGTCGTGGAAGGACCAAGTACAATAGTAACACCACTTCCAAATGTCACCTAAGCCGGAGAGGAGCAAGAAGCCCCATATGTGAATTTGAGGTAAAATATTTCTTTTATGATATGCCTAAGTGTATAATGATAGATTCGAAAAGACTAAATAGTACCATATATATAAAAGAAGTAGACAGATGGAGTAATAGAAAGGTAAAAGAATTAACTCAGAACCCAAAACACCCAGTAAATTTCGAGGACGAAATTTAAATTAGAGGGGAAGAGTTGTAACACCCTCTCGATAGCAACTCCGTACATTCTACTGTTCCGGTGACCGGTGTCGGTCCGGACAGCTAGAACGTCCGGAAAAATATTTAAACTAAAGTCAGGAACCATAATTAACTCAAATATTAATAAGAAAAATTTAGGAAAAATTTTAGAAATAAAATACAACCAAGTTAAACGAGCCGGTGCCCAAGCGATGGGTAACCAGAGGGAAGTTGCGGTTCTCGCAACGAGGAGCCCTAGACCCGGGGAAAATTTCATAAAATAATTTTTGGGACTCCAGAGAAGGGTCATTGAGGTTCCTATGGCATTAGAATGGCAAGAAAATATTTAGAAAAATTTTTCAATCGGTACAGACAATTTTGATCCGTTGAGCCAAACGGAGGGCATTTTGGTCATTTCGCCTTCAGAGACGATTTTTGGCCGAATTGTCCAGTTAAGTAAATAATTATTATGATCTAAAATATGAATAAATATTGCTAAAAATTGAATTGAAAATGAGTAGAGAAAAGAAGAAAAGAAAATGAAAGAAAATACCTAATTATGACATCATATGATGTCATTAAGAACCTATCCACCAATCACCATTTAACTAATTAACTAAAGAAAAAAAAAATGAAATAACAAGAGATAAAAATGAAACAATTCCAGCAGCTCCTTCATTTCATTCCCGCACCAAAGAAAACAAAAAGAGGAAGACCACCATTAAAGCTCCAAATGAGCTTGATTCCCTAGCCAACTACACCAAAACCTCACCCTCTCTTCACAAAAAATTTCCCCTATCACTAGAGCTAAATTTGGGCAGCCATTAGAAGAGAAGAAAGTGAAGGAAAGTGAAGGGTAAAAATTCATCCAAGAGGTTAGTGCCATAACCTTTGCTTTTACATCTTTCTAATCTTGAATTTGAGCTAAGTTAAAAATTTGACAAAAATTGAATTAATGAAGCATGGTTATATTCCATGAAGTTTTGGCAGCCTTGACATGAGTTAGGGTTAGGAGAAATCTTTGGTTTAAAGTGACATATTGCTGCCCCTCTTATAAATTATATGATTAGTATAGCAAATTAGGAGTGGGATGCATGAATTGGAGGCTTGGTCAATTAGGGTTAGGGTTTTGGGAGTGAAAATTTGATTTGGCTTATCAAATGATTAAAGGACATTCTAATGGTCAATTAGTGACCATTTGAGGCAAGTTAATCATAATTTGAAGTGAGCTAATGCATGGCAAAGTGAAATGTGCAGGCTGCCTAGAGACAGCAGTAATGAGGCTGTGATTCCAGCCCACTTAGACAGCCATATTTTTGGCTGTGTTGGTCCAATTGGTGTTTGGCCAATTGGACATGAAACTAGGCTTATAATGGCACATTTTTTCTGAAGAAACCATGCCCAAAAGACCAAAGCAAGTGGACCAAAAGTTCGCCCCAATCCGGATACCCTGCAACAGCACCTGCAGAAATGACCAAATGAATAGTAACTGTTTATTTGGCCATAACTCACTGTAAAAATGGTCAATTGACCTGAAATTTTTCCAGCAACAAGTTAAGACGTATACAAACAACTTTCATGAAGAAACCTACCCCAAATTATGACCAGAACCTAACCAAAATGGCAGTCACATTCACTATTCATGGTACTGTAGATTTGGTAATTCTGCAGTTTTGGCAATCCGACCAGCTGTGGTTATTGGACCATATCTGGACCTATAAAACTTCAAATGGAGTGATTCAAAAAAGAAAATTCAACTAGACAAAATAAGGAACAACTTTCATGTTTACCATTTCCTCAAATTCCCACTGCAACAGTGCTTAATGGAACAGTAAAGTTAGGCTTCAAAAACTGAAAATTCTGCTTCCCTTGGTTTAAGTTTAGAAATGGTATTAATGCTTAATGCCAACAAGTTTTCAATGCAAAATGTGGTATGTTGGGTGTGTTAAAACCAATGTACCTATTTTCTATCCAAAAGTCAACATTTTTGTTGACCAATGAGGTGAATAGTGACACCAAAACTTGAAATTAGAAATGCATCTAGGGGACTTTAAATTGCAATTGGCAATTAATACTAGCAAATGTAAAACTCAAAATGTGGTATCTTGGAGAACTTAGGTTCAATAAATTTATTATGTATTAAAAAGTCAACATTTTGGTTGACTAGTAAGGTGAATAGTAATCAAAATAATTAGCAAACTAATATGAAGACCTAGAACCAATTCTAAGCTTAAATGCTTAGAATTGTATGACAAATGTGGACTATGCATCCTAGTCAAAATTGTTAAAAAGAAATTAAGGCCATAAATTTGAAATCCATGAAATATTCATGGATTACTTGAAACATGAAAAATAAGTCACCTAATTGATGTGAATAGATAGTTAGGGCTTATATGCTTATCACAAATGGAATTCATAAAATATTAGTAACTCAACTTGAAATATAAAATTTGTAATTACATAAGTAGATTCTTGAATGTATAAATGAGAAAGGAAAAATGTTTTGAATACAATGGTACATGTGAACCATTGTTTAGAATTGTGATCAATATGAATAACATAATAAATAAATAAATGAACCATATTAATGTATGAATGAGACATTAGTTCTCATTATTGTAGAGAGGAGAAGTATTTTGAGTACAATGGTATAAAAGGATAATTGATGTGAATTGTGATCATATAAATGATCAAATGAATGTATGAATTATAATTGAAATTTATAATGAAATAATGAAGTCATAAAACACAATATATTAATATTTAATAATATTATGTGCCCTTGTATTGCCTATACATGTGTGTCAGATTGGATAGTTTGGCATGCCAATAGGGTATTGTTTTAGCGGTACTGCGAAAGGCTTTATGCCTGTATTCATGGCTTTATGCCCGTATTCATGGCTTTATGCCAACATTCATGGCTTTTATGCCCGATTATGTGTTATCATGGCTTTTTAGCCATACTGACTGCATACGTGGTTGACGTTCTGCGTCCCATGGTATGACGGCCCGAGGCACCGCGGTGTCTAGAGCCAATGACCCGTTATCCAGTTTAGTCAGCCTATCGTAGGTTACCTGGGCAGTGTAATTTATTAAAATAAATTAAGACTATTAGTAATTAAAAATATTAGAAATCAAATAAATGAGTTAATAAGACTTCAAAAGAATTAGTTAGAATTATGAAATGATCCAAACCACATAAAAAAAATTGTTAAGTAAAATGATAAAAGAGTTGCAAAAATAGGTATAACTTAACTAAATATATTTAATGTACCTTCTATTGCCATGTGACACCCCTTACCCGTCTACAGTGTAGCCGAGCAAGCTATGTCACACGATGTACCGGCACACTCTATTATACCTTAATAAATTTTCATCAATAATTTTGATTATAGCTTGTGAAACATGTTTTATTTAAGTCATTAGTGAAATTATAATTTATTTGAGGTTCCGAAAATTTTATAGAAAATCCGGCAGAGTACCGGCTAAAAATGGAGAAACCAGTTCTTGAACTCGTGAAAACACTTCCTATATTCATATTCCATCATCTCAACTCCATTTATCAAATTCTCAACATTTTTCAATCATTCATTCCTCATATACAAACAATAAATAAATGCTCAAGTTTTGCATTTATAACCATAACTTTCATTATTTACATAAACATCAAAATACATTACATAGATCCAAATACATATGAGAAAATCAAAATTAATTACAGAATGCCAAAATGACACCTAGTGTCCTACCAATGCACTGCAAAAGTTGAGGTGACAAGGACACTGAGCAGAACTGCAGGACGGACTCACACAGTCTGTGGTCTACTGGGCTCACGATCGGGATCTCCAGTACCTACGCATGGCAAAAGCAACGCGCTAAGCAATGATGCTTAGTGGTGCAATAATATAATAGAAGAAAATAGCAAGAAATTAAATGTGTATGGAATGTGTATGCTTTCTTTGTTTGGTATTGGTACATTCGTGATTTCATTAACATTTTTCACTTTTATTCATTTGGTTGCCCCAAGTAACCTACACTAGACGATCGGATCGATAACGGGTAACCGCACTGGTACCTAGTGCCTCGCCGTCACACCATCGGTCACATATGCATCTCCGGTGTGCAATTAACAGCTAACAAGTCAGAAATAATATCAGGTACAAGGCCAAGTCTCAATACAAAGTCAGAATGGCTAAAAGCCATGAAATCACAGAATGGCATATTTCCATGTGCAGTACTGCTAACTGAACCCTATTGGCATGCCAAACTATCCAAACCAATCTTGTTAGGTATACTAGGGCATTTGAAACTTTTAAATTCTTCAATTTGTGAATTTCATGTTTTGGTGTTACTATTCACCTCATTGGTCAACAAAAATGTTGACTTTTGGATAGAAAATATGTACATTGACTTTGGCACTCCCAACATACCACATTTGGTGTTTAAAACTTGTTGGCATTAAGTGTTAATACCATTTCAAAGTGTAAACCCACACAAGCAGAATTTTCAGTTTTGGTGAGTCAACTTCACTGTTCCATTGGATACTGTTACTGTGGGAATTTGAAGAAATGTAAAACATGAAAGTTGTTCCTTATTTTGTCTAGTTGAATTTATTTTTTTGAATCACTCCATTTGGAGTTTTGTAGCTCCAGATATGGTCCAAAAACCACAGCTGGCCGGATTCCCATTCTGCAGAAAATACCATATCTACAGGAACAGTAACTTCCACTACCATTTGGGTTAGGTTCTGGCCATAATTTGGGGTAGGTTCCTTCATGAAAGTTGTTTGTCTATGTCTTAACTTGTTGCTGTAAAAATTTCAGGTCAATTGACCACATGTACAGTGAGTTATGGCCAAATGAATAGTTACTGTTCATTTGGTCAATTCTGCAGAACCAGTTGCAGGGTATCCGGATTGGGGCCAAGTTTTGGTCCTCTTGCTTTGGTCTTTTGGGCATGGTTTCTTCAGAAAAAAATGTGCCATTATAAGCCTAATTTAAGGTCCAATTGGCCAAACACCAATTGGACTAACACAGCCCAAGTTATGGCAGTGCAAATGGACTGAATTTTCAGTCCCTATGCTGCTGTCCTAGGGCAGCCTGCAACCTCACTTTGCAACCTCATTTTTCAGTCCATTTGTTAGTCAAATTACCTAAAATGGTCACTAATTGACCATTAAAAGGTTCTTTAACAATTGCATAGGCCAAGTTCACATTTTACTCGAAAAACCCTAGTTCAAAGTCATGATTTCTACACTTTACCTTAGTTAGCTATTAATTTACCATTCTTATGTTTATAAACTTCAAACATGGTTTCTAATTCACTTTAAGCTCATCAAAAACACTTCCTCCTATTCCATAGCTAGGGCTGCCGAAATTCACAAGCTCAAACACATAGGTTTATGTTCATTTAAACCACAATTCTCACTAAGTTTCAAGTCCCAAACCATGAAAATAAAGAGTTTAATGGATATAAGTGCACTAACCTCAAGTGGCAAAATTTTCCAAGCCCTTAAACCTCACTTTCTTTCTCCTTCTTGGCTGCCAAAAGCTTTAGCAAGGTGCTAGGGCAAATTTTAGTGAAGGGTTTCTAGGGTTTTAGGGTGAATTGAAGAGGAAATTGAAGGTTTGGAGTGAACATCAATGGAGGGAGGAGTTGAGGAAGTTTCGGCTGGTTTTCTTGAAAGGGAGATGGCTGCTGCATTTTATCAATTTGGTCTTCTCTTATCTCTTTTAATAGTTAGTCAAATAATAGATTAATTTTGATTGGTCATTGTTTTCTTAATGACATCACCATGATGTCATAAATACCTCTTTTCCTCATTTTCTTTTCTTTCCTCCACTACTCATTTTCAATTTAATTTCTAGTAATGTTTATTCATATTTTATGTTATATTAATTATTTACTCAACTGGACAAGTCGGCCAAAAATCACCTCGAAGGCGAAATGACCAAAATGCCCTCCGCTTGGCTTAACGGCTCAAAATTGTCTGTACCGATTGAAAATTTAATCTAGGTATGAACTTGTCATTCTAATGACATGGTAACCTCAATAACCCTTCTCTGGAGTCCCAAAAATTATTTTATAATTTTTTCAGCAGGTCTAAGGCTCCTCGCTATGAGAACCGCAACTTCCTCCTCGTTACCCTCGCTAGGGCACCGGCTCGTTTAACTTGGTTGTATTTTATTTCTAAAATTTTTACTAAATTTTTCTTATTAATATTTGAGTTAATTTTGGTTCCTGACTTTAATTTAAATATTTTTCCGGACATTCTAGCTGTCCGGACCGACACCGGTCACCGAATAAAGAGGATGTACTGAGTAGTTACCGGAGGGTGTTACAACTCTTCCCCTCTAATTTAAATTTCGTCCTCGAAATTTACCTGATGCAAACAGTTGAGGGAACTGTTGCCTCATCGTCTCTTCACTTTCCCAAGTTGCCTCCTCGGTGTTGTGGTGCCTCCAAAGCACTTTCACCAATGGAATTTGCTTGTTTCTCAACTCTTTCACTTCCCGAGCCAAGATCCGTAGAGGTTCTTTTTCGTATGTCAAATCCGGCTGTATTTCAATTTCTTCTCTGGAGATGACATGTGAAGGATCTGAGCGGTATCTTCTGAGCATAGACACGTGGAACACATTGTGGATCTTGTCCAGCTCTGGTGGTAAAGCTAACCTATAGGCTACTGGACCCACACGTTCAATGACTTCATATGGGCCAATGAACCTAGGGCTTAACTTACCTTTCCTTCCAAACCTCAATACTTTCTTCCATGGTGACACCTTGAGGAACACCTTGTCGCCAACCCCATATTCTATTTCTTTTCTCTTCAGGTCGGCATAAGACTTCTGTCTGTCTGAGGCAACCTTTAAGTTGGCTTTGATTGATTTTACCTTCTCCTCAGCCTGTTTCACCAGGTCTGGCCCTACCAGTTTGTCTTCGCCCAATTCAGTCCAGCACACTGGAGTTCTACATTTTCTGTCACACCCTACCCCTCTGTAAGGCATAACATGATCCCGTAGTATACCTAATGAATTACCAACTCCGTCTACTGATAACCCATTAAATATACTACAAGGGATTTTAAAAACTTTTCTTACTTCTTTTACAGTGGTGAGCACTATTTACAGGTATTAAAAACTTTGGTGAATCAAGTGAAACAACTAACTCATTTGGTTTATTTGGAATTTCAGAAAATTTTGGCAGAGTGCCATCCGTATTTTGGACAAAACAGCTTCTTGAAAACCTCAGAAAGCACTTCAATAATTTTCCAAATCTCAACTTCAATACATTTCTCAACACAACAATTTATCTACTATATTCCATAGAAATTTTTCAAAGTCCGAGATAAGTTAATATAATACTGACTTTTACAAGTCAAAACAAATTTCATAATTATTTTACAACTTCAAGGTACAATTTGAATTTACAACTGCTCAAAACCAAAAACAATATGTACATACAGTGTCATACATTACAGTACAAAATGCAAAATATTGGTATACTCATTATACCAGGAAATCCCTCGCTGGATGTATATGCAGCCTAGTCTCACGCTGCCTGTCTCTCTACTGCGACAAAGAATAAAGCTATCACTGAGACAATGTCTCGCAGTGCACAACATTAACCAAATACAATTTCAAATCACAATTCATAAGTCATGTAAATAGTGGATACTTAAAATCATAGTTAAATTCAAGACAATAAATGTCAACAAGAATTTAAACTCCATTTGTCAATATCACAATAATTTTCAATAAGTCAGATCATGGTTGAATTCAATAGACATTATATGTCAACAAGAGTTTAAATCAATTTCACAATCTCACAATACATAATAACGCAATTTAGTCGAATAATTTAAGAATACAAAGGTTGCCAATTCATTCACAACTTAAGCCATGACACAAATTTCCGATCAATGCCGTGTTGTACACCACGACAAAGCAATCACAACCTCACTAATCGAAATCAATGAGGAAGGGAGCTAGCTATATAATGAGTACTCATCCGATCACCTCAATCGTAAACCAGAGAGGAGAAAATAAACTATCACGACTCCATAAATGGAGAAGGAAAATAAACGATCACAACCCCATAAATGGAGAAGGAATGATACGATACTGTCATGCTAAGTGTGAACACAAAATCAATTCCAAACATTTTATGCAAATGATTCGTGAGAATCCAATAAATTTCCAAATTCATAGTTTCATTCATAAAATGGCAACCCAATTCATAATTAACTTCAATTTCCACAAAAACCATTTACAGTGCTTTTCAATCAATAAGTTTCCATCAATATCATTCAAACAATTTTTCACAGTTTCAAACCATTCACAATGTTTTTCAATCAATAAGTGTCCACCAAACACATTTCCACAATTTAAAACAATGATATGCAAATAGTCAATATTTATTTCCATTGAAAATAATTCAAAAGAAACAGTTGTTGTGCACAAATACAATTTAAAACAATAATATACAAATATTCAATATTTATTTCAATTGAAAAATTCAAAAGCAATAGCCGTTGTGCACGAACCTCTGATGACTGTCTCCCAGTCCGACTCAGTTTTCCTTCTCTTTTCTCGAGTCTTTAGTAATCGAGAAACACAATTTGAAGTGTTTCAAGATTAAATTAAATTGTCTCTAACGATAATGTTTGGTAAATAATGCATCAACTCAATTTTTCACTTAATCACCTAATATACCGACCTCGCTATGCGTTTTAGGTAAATTAGGTTTTAGTGTCGTTAATATGTCACATTCGATAGGGTTTTAGGTTTGGTATGTTTTACCAAAGTCATTTCCTTGCTTAGTGCATTTTAATGCAAATTGCTGGATTCCGGGATACTGGTTTGACCTAGCCGGACGGCCTAGTTCCCTCGGTTTTTGGGTCTCGGTCAAAACTACAAACTTGTAGATCTAGGTCTTATTGCACGCGGGGGAAAATTTCAGGTCAATCCGAGTTAAGTAGACCGAGTTATGGTCATTACACTCTTACTGGTCAAATGGTACCATTTTAGGTCAAATTGGTCAATTCTGGTTCGGCCAGTTTTTGGACCCGAACTTGTGCAAGTTGTTTGACTTGCTTATGGTCATTTCTGGGCTTTGGTGCCTTCATAAGACTTGTAGGTATGGGTCTTAACTATTCTTGGTTAAAATTTCAGGTCAATTGGACCTGGTTTGAGTGAGTTATGGCCTAAACACTCACTTCTGCCCAATTGTTCATTTTTCAGGTCCTAATTGCACCTAATCCGAATTGGTCATTTTCTTAGGTCACCTTGCAAGCAGAATTTTGGTATGGTTTCTCAATGAAAGTTGGCACATTTTGTGCCTAGTTTCACCTCAAATTGGTCTCATACCAATTGAGGTTACACATTTAAGGTTATAGGCTAAAATGTACACTGCCCTCACTATGCCTTTCACACCCCACTTCAAACACACATTTAACTTGCAAAGTTTACTTCCATACCCTACCAATCTGTTTTGGTACATTACCAAAAGCATTATCTACTTTACATTAACATTATTTTGGGTAGATTACCATTACCCTCAACACACCAAATATCATTCACAATTACAATTTCTAATTACCATTACAAACACACCTAACCATTACAAATTTTACATACACTTTACAATATCAATCTACATACATCTCATCAACCTTCTAGATCAATATTCTGCCCACACTTCCTTCAATATATACCATTACTCAAGTGTCCCCAAGCTGCCGCAAACCATTCTTCAACATCAAAGTGCCATCCAATTTACCAATTCCCATCCAAGTGCATAAATCACCATATAAACATGAAATAATTCACTAGGTTACTAATTCATCATGATCAACACCATTTCTCATCAATTATATGCACAAATATCTCATCAAAAACGTGACTCATGGCTGTCCAAAATGAAAACAACAATAACCCTTCAAACTCAAAATTTTCCTTCACCAAACCAACACCCATAACATGAACATAAACTTTAACAAAGAAATTCTCAAAAATGCAAACTTACCTTTAATTGTAACTTGCTAAACCTTCATCAAACTTCTCAAAATTGGTATCAATATCTTCCTTGTGATGTGTAGACAAAGTTTAATGAAGAAACCTAAGAGGTTGGAGTTGAAAATGGAGAGTTAAGAAAGCTTGCATGAAAAATGGCTATGGAGTTTCCTCTCACCTTCATTCACGGCAATGTTGAATGCAAATGAGGAAGATGGATTATTCAGCTGCATTTTAAGTGTACACATGTCCCACTATGTATTTAATTAATCCCCTTAGTGGTCCACTAAAAAATTAAATCATATTTTAAGCTAACTTCCCACTTATTCCACATTTAACCCATGATTTCCACTATTTATTTTAGGTACCACCAATTTAATTTTTCATTTTATTTTCTAAGTGTAATATTATTTATTTTTAATGGACATTTAGGTCAAAAGACACTTCGGGATGTCAAATGACCATAATGCCCTTGTTCGGGTTGCATTCCCGATTTTTCGGTAATACCGGGTTTTTTCTGTTTTTCGATTTCTCACTTTTCTTTGTACTAATTATTTAATTTCTCCTTGATATTTCTAATGATATTTATACTTCAATAAGGGTCTATTTAAGTCCTAAAAATGTTTTCCGTGGTTCCATGATCAGTAGCTAGTCAACGGTCCACGCCGTGACTTCCCGGTGCGGTTACCCATCGCTAGGTTTCCCGGCTCGCTTAACTTGGTGACATTTCTTTGCTATTATTTTTCCTTTGTTTTTCTTGTACTTTATTTTCTTGTATTTCATTATTTTATGTCTCCTCACTCATATTAAAGTGTAGTTCTAAGCATCCTAGCTGTCCGGACAACACTGGTCACCGGTACAGCAGAACGCACTACCGAACTTAGGGGTGTTACAATTCTTCCCCCCTTAAATAAATTTCGTCCACGAAATTTTACCCAGTAGTCATCTTACAATAGTCATACGTTTATTTTCTCCTTTTTATATGGTCGTAAGACTTTTAACAATCTAATACAATGTTTAATTTGCTTGGATAACCCCAATCTCCTCTTACTATTATGTTGTCTAATATTTCAGCTCACGTTCCTTCTTGAATGACCCTTGAGGTCATGTTAGAATCATTCATCAGGCATTGGTCCTCTGACCATTCTAGTCCATAGTCTTCCTCACATTCGTAATATTTCTTTGTTATATATGAATCAACTGTTCAAATTTCTACTTCCATAACTCTTTTTATCTGTCAGTATTCTAGAACTTCTTTTTGTACTGAATTATAACCTTTCGATATTCTAACTTTTAAGTTTTGGATCCCTAAGTAGGATTTCCAAACTTATTTCTAATAATTAAATTCTGTCCTGGCATAACTATACCAAAACAGATGCCATTGGCAACTATTCTCATCTAGATATACTATCGGGTAGTACGTAGCTCTACACAATAATCTCAAGTTAGTACTGAAATCTGCAGCTTACTCAATAGATCAAACTTTCCTATCTTTTATCCTTTTCGAATTCACTGATATCCGAACTTATTCTGATTACAATATCCATTAACAATTACTAACAGTAACATCTCTGCCTTCATCTAGAGCAATTCTATTTCTGTAACTTACTTTTACGTCCTCTTGCCTTACATTAAGTAGGCTCGCCAATTAGCTTTATAATTTATAGTGTGTCAGGAAATACTTTTCGCTGATAAACTCTTCCTAAACTAATTTCACTTATTATCACAATCCTTATCCTAAAGGACTAATCACTAATGCATCAAAATTTATTTCCCTGACCTCCTGTCCTAGCGGACTTGTTACTAGCACCTCAAAGTCCATTTTTGTACATGGAACCGCAATGCAATCAATGATGCTAGCACACACATAAGAATGGGTAGAACCCAGATCGATTAACACAAACACATCTTGGTTAAAAGTTGAGAAGGTACCAGCCATAACATCAGATATCTCTGCCTCTTCCCTCTGTCTCATGGCATAGACTCGATCGAGCACTATCTTGCTCGATTGTTTTATCGTGCCTTGGCTGCTCGCTGGTTACCTCTACCCCGCCTCTACCTGCCGGGTGGTCGTGGAACTTCGTGACATGGCTCGAATCGACTCTTCGCAGTAGTAGGAGGTGGTCCAACTCTGCGACTCATCGGTGCAGTCCTTGGCAAAGTGTCCCATGCCTCCACAGCTATAACAGCTCCAATAGCCTTATAGCATATCCCACCATGATATCTTCCACAATTTTCACATTGGCGGGAATGGTAGGAACCTCCAGACTATCTCGACTGGATAAAGGAGGTTTCTGTCCCGAATGTCCTCCCCTACTGCACTTCTTGCCACCTCTGTTGTGTCCTCATAGTTCTTCCTCTTCCAAAGAGGACCACCGAACTCGTTTCATCGACTTTCCTCTTCATCTATCTTCTCCGATCTCTTTTTCTCAGAGTAGTCTCAAACTCAACTCTTTCCAACTCTAGGGCTTGAGAAACAAGTTCAGAGAAGTTAGTGTGTTTGAAGCCGAGCACTTGTACTGACATCGGGCTTCAAGCCGCTTTCAAACCTCTTGCATCTCTCCTCGCTGGTAGTAAGCAAACTTACGCATAGTGGCTAAGGCGGAGAATTCTCTTTCATACTCACCACCGACCGCCCTGCTTTCAAACTTAGGAATTCTTGCAGTTCTGGTCTACATAAGCATCGTGGACATATTTCACTCGAATTCTCGAGGAAGTCATTCCATGTTAGCACGCAGCTCTACTGCATCGTGGGGAATGGTTTTCCACCACCATAAGCATCCTCAGAACAAAGATACGAGTATTCAAGTCTAAGCTCCTGCAGACAATGAAGTTTCTTGAACACCCTATCCAACCTCTCTAACCACTGCTCACTTTCTAGAGGATCTATCGTCCCTTGAACTCAGAGCCCCATACTTCATCAATTTGCCATATCGTCAGAGGAGACCGTGGTTGTACCATCGTGTCTGTATTGGGACTTGAGTAGGTACATTGCCACCATTTGTCCGGAACATTGCAGCCATCTCACGAGCGAATCGAGCAGAAATCGTGGTACTGCAGGGCCGGTGTCACTGAACCACTAACATTTTGTAGGCTCGGGCATCCCTTGCACTCGCCTCTATAGATCGATCGATCAACGATCACCCTCTTCCATATTCAATGCGAGGATCTTAGCTTTCTGAACAATAACACAAGGATATTTACTCGTTAGTGCATATTTATCTCAGAATGTAATCGTATGTATCAAACAATGATATTGAGCAGTTGTACTATGAAGAAAGAACATTCAAATAACAGGTGAAAACAGAATTTAAAAACTTTGCTCTGATACCACTAAAACATGTCACACCCTACCCCTCTGTAAGGCATAACATGATCCCGTAGTATACCTAATGAATTACCAACTCCGTTCATCGATAACCCATTAAATATACTACAAGGGATTTTAAAACTTTTCTTACTTCTTTTACAAAGGGTGAGCACTATTTACAGTGTATTAAAAACTTTGGTGAATCAAGTGAAACAACTAACTCATTTGGTTTATTTGGAATTTCTGTAAAAATTTTGGCAGAGTGCCATCTGTATTTTGGACAAAACAGTTCTTCAGAAAACCTGTAAAAAGCACTTCAATAATTTTCCAAATCTCAACTTCAATACATTTCTCAACACAACAATTTATCAACTCAATTCCATAGAAATTTTTCAAAGTCTGAGATAAGGAAATATAATACAGCTTTTACAAGTCAAAACAGCTCATAATTATTTTACAACTTCAAGGTACAATTTGAATTTACAATCGCTCAAAACTAAAAACAATATGTACATACAAAGGTCATACATTACAAGACAAAATGCAAAATATTGGTATACTCATTATACCAGAAATCCTCATTGGATGTATATGCAAATTTAGTCCGCCGCCTGTCTGTCTCTCTACCGCGATAAAGAATAAAGCTATCACGAGACAATGTCTCAGCAGTGCACAACATTAACCAAATACAATTTCAAATCACAATTCATAAGTCATGTAAATAGTGGATACTTAAAATCATAGTTAAATTCAAGACAATAAATGTCAACAAGAATTTAAACTCCATTTGTCAATATCACAATAATTTTTAATAAGTCAGATCATGGTTGAATTCAATAGACATTATATGTCAACAAGAGTTTAAATCAATTTCACAATCTCACAATACATAATAACGCAATTTAGTCGAATAATTTAAGAATACAGTGTTGCCAATTCATTCACAACTTAAGCCATGACACAAATTTCCGATCAATGCCGTGTTGTACACCACGACAAAGCAATCACAACCTCACTAATCGAAATCAATGAGGAAGGGGAGCTAGCTATATAATGAGTACTCATCCGATCACCTCAACTGTTAAACCAGAGAGGTAGAAAAATAAACGATCACGACTCCATAAATGGAGAAGGAAAATAAACGATCACAACCCCATAAATGGAGAAGGAATGATACGATACTGTCATGCTAAGTGTGAACACAAAATCAATTCCAAACATTTTATGCAAATGATTCGTGAGAATCCAATAAATTTCCAAACTCATAGTTTCATTCATAAAATGGCAACCCAATTCATAATTAACTTCAATTCCCACAAAAACCATTTGCAGTGCTTTTCAATCAATAAGTTTCCATCAATATCATTCAAACAATTTTTCACAGTTTCAAACCATTCACAATGTTTTTCAATCAATAAGTGTCCACCAAACACATTTCCACAATTTAAAACAATGATATGCAAATAGTCAATATTTATTTCCATTGAAAATAATTCAAAAGAAACAGTTGTTGTGCACAAATACAATTTAAAACAATAATATACAAATATTCAATATTTATTTCAATTGAAAAATTCAAAAGCAATAGCCGTTGTGCACGAACCTCTGATGACTGTCTCCCTGGTCTGGACTCAGTGTTTCCTTCTCTTTTCCTGAGTCTTTAGTAACTGAGAAACACAATTTGAAGTGTTTCAGTACTAAATTAAATTGTCTCTAACGATAATGTTTGGTAAATAATGCACTGAACTCAATTTTTCACTTAATCACCTAATATACCGACCCTCGCTATGCTTTAGGTAAATTAGGTTTTAGTGTCGTTAATATGTCACATTCGATAGGGTTTTAGGTTTGGTATGTTTTACCAAAGTCATTTCCTTGCTTAGTGCATTTTAATGCAAATTGCTGGATTCCGGGATACTGGTTTGACCTAGCCGGACGGCCTAGTTCCCTCGGTTTTCGGGTCTCGGTCAAAACTACAAACTTGTAGATCTAGGTCTTATTGCACGGGGGGGAAAATTTCAGGTCAATCCGAGTTAAGTAGACCGAGTTATGGTCATTACACTCTTACTAGTCAAATGGTACCATTTTAGGTCAAATTGGTCAATTCTGGTTCGGCCAGTTTTTGGACCCGAACTTGTGCAAGTTGTTTGACTTGCTTATGGTCATTTCTGGGCTTTGGTGTCTTCATAAGACTTGTAGGTATGGGTCTTAACTATTCTTGGTTAAAATTTCAGGTCAATTGGACCTGGTTTGAGTGAGTTATGGCCTAAACACTCACTGCTGCCCAATTGTTCATTTTTCAGGTCCTAATTGCACCTAATCCGAATTGGTCATTTTCTTAGGTCACCTTGCAAGCAGAATTTTGGTATGGTTTCTCAATGAAAGTTGGCACATTTTGTGCCTAGTTTCACCTCAAATTGGTCTCATACCAATTGAGGTTACACATTTAAGGTTATAGGCTAAAATGTACACTGCCCTCACTATGCCTTTCACACCCCACTTTAAACACACATTTAACTTGCAAAGTTTACTTCCATAACCTACCAATCTGTTTTGGTACATTACCAAAAGCATTATCTACTTTACATTAACATTATTTTGGGTAGATTACCATTACCCTCAACACACCAAATATCATTCACAATTACAATTTCTAATTACCATTACAAACACACCTAACCATTACAAATTTTACATACACTTTACAATATCAATCTACATACATCTCATCAACCTTCTAGATCAATATTCTGCCCACACTTCCTTCAATATATACCATTACTCAAGTGTCCCCAAGCTGCCGCAAACCATTCTTCAACATCAAAGTGCCATCCAATTTACCAATTCCCATCCAAGTGCATAAATCACCATATAAACATGAAATAATTCACTAGGTTACTAATTCATCATGATCAACACCATTTCTCATCAATTATATGCACAAATATCTCATCAAAAACGTGACTCATGGCTGTCCAAAATGAAAACAACAATAACCCTTCAAACTCAAAATTTTCCTTCACCAAACCAACACCCATAACATGAACATAAACTTTAACAAAGAAATTCTCAAAAATGCAAACTTACCTTTAATTGTAACTTGCTAAACCTTCATCAAACTTCTCAAAATTGGTATCAATATCTTCCTTGTGATGTGTAGACAAAGTTTAATGAAGAAACCTAAGAGGTTGGAGTTGAAAATGGAGAGTTAAGAAAGCTTGCATGAAAAATGGCTATGGAGTTTCCTCTCACCTTCATTCACGGCAATGTTGAATGCAAATGAGGAAGATGGATTATTCAGCTGCATTTTAAGTGTACACATGTCCCACTATGTATTTAATTAATCCCCTTAGTGGTCCACTAAAAAATTAAATCATATTTTAAGCTAACTTCCCACTTATTCCACATTTAACCCATGATTTCCACTATTTATTTTAGGTACCACCAATTTAATTTTTCATTTTATTTTCTAAGTGTAATATTATTTATTTTTAATGGACATTTAGGTCAAAAGACACTTCGGGATGTCAAATGACCATAATGCCCTTGTTCGGGTTGCATTCCCGATTTTTCGGTAATACCGGGTTTTTTCTGTTTTTCGATTTCTCACTTTTCTTTGTACTAATTATTTAATTTCTCCTTGATATTTCTAATGATATTTATACTTCAATAAGGGTCTATTTAAGTCCTAAAAATGTTTTCCAGGGTTCCCCGCAATCCAGGGCTAGTCAACGGTCCACGCCGTGACTTCCCGGTGCGGTTACCCATCGCTAGGTTTCCCGGCTCGCTTAACTTGGTGACATTTCTTTGCTATTATTTTTCCTTTGTTTTTCTTGTACTTTATTTTCTTGTATTTCATTATTTTATGTCTCCTCACTCATATTAAAGTGTAGTTCTAAGCATCCTAGCTGTCCGGACAACACTGGTCACCGGTACAGCAGAACGCACTACCGAACTTAGGGGTGTTACATTTTCTCCCATACAATGCTTCATACGGGGCCATTTAGATACTAGCTTGGTAGCTATTGTTGTATGCAAATTCTGCCAGTGGGAGGTATCTATCCCAACTTCCCTCAAACTCAATGACACAACTCCTCAGCATATCCTCAAGGACCTGACATATATTTCATGTTATTGTTATCATTTTTAGTTCAATATTTGTACTAATTCAATTGGTTCAATTGTTTACCTGGATTACTCTTTCGGATTGCCCATCCATCTGAGGATGGAAAGCTGTGCTGAAATGGAGTTGTGTACCCAAGGATTCATGCAACTTCTTCCAAAATCTCGATGTAAACCTTGGGTCTCGATCAGATATGATGGAAAGTGGAATTCCATGTAGTCTAACTATCTCACTGATATACAATTCTGCTAACTTCTCCAGTGAGTAGTCAATCCTAACTGGCAGAAAGTGTGCTAACTTGGTCAATCTATCCACTATTACCCATGCTGCATCATGTTTCTTCCGGGTGAGAGGTGGACGAGTTACAAAATCCATTGTTTCCCGATCCCATTTCCATCTGTATGCGATAGGTCAGAGTAGCAACCCGATGGAACTTGATGTTCGCCTTGACTTGCCGACATGTCAAGCATTTAGTCACATAGTCACCTATGTCTTTCTTCATACCAGCCACCAATATCAAGCTTCGTGTCATGATACATCTTTGTACTTCCCGGTGCATAGCATATACACTAGTGTGTGCCTCTTTCGAATCATCGACCTTCAATTCCCCATCATCCGTACACACGCCTTCCTTTGTAGTACAGCACCCATTTGCTTTCACCCCATAATCGCCATTTTTCCTCCGAGATCTTGCTCATAATGGCCATTAACTTTTCATCCGCTTTGCCCATCTAAAATCTGTCAGAGGTGTTTGGCCTCACTTGCAACTCACCCAAAATAGCTCCATCTCGAATCAAAGATAGACGGGCATTCAATGATCTCAAAGTCAGAATAGACTTTCTGCTCAAAGCATCAAGAACTACATTTGCCTTCCCGTGATGATAGTCAATCACACAATCATAGTCCTTCAGAACTCAATCCATCGCTCGCTCTAAGGTTGAGCTCCTCCGAGTTGGCAAATATTTTAGACTCTTGTGGTCTGTAAATATAGCACTTTTCACCATACAAGTAATGCCTCCATATCTTCGGCGAAGATAATTGCCGCAAGCTCTAGATCATGGGTAGGGTAGTTCTGCTCATGTGGCCTTAATCGCTCGGAAGCATAGGCGACCACCTTTCCTCTTGCATCAATACACACCCTAACCCATTATGAGAGGCATCACCAGAGACCACAAAGTCCTTTCCCGACATCGGGCCGTGTTAATACCGGTGCCTCTCACAACATAGCTTTCAACTTCTCAAAACTGTCCGACACTTGTCATTCCAACAACTGCATTCTTGTGTAACAACTTGGTCATTGGAGCAGCTATTAGGGAAAATCCTTCACAAATCTTCTCAGAATACCCAGCTAGCCCCAAGAAGCTTCGACCTCGGTTGTATTCCCGGGAGGCTTCCATTCCATCACTACTTCTATTTTCTTGGGATCCACCTAATCCCATCACCGACACTATGTGTCCAAGGAATGCTATCTCATTCACCAAAAGTCACACTTGGACAACTTAGCATACTGACTTCTTTTCTCTCGTGGTTTGCGTAACAATCCTCAAATGCTCATCATGTTCTTCATCGGTCTTGGAATACACCAAAATATCGTCAATAAAGACCACTACGAACCGATCTAGGTATGGATGAAAGATACGATTCATAAGGTCCATAAATGCACTGTGCATTTGTTAGGCCAAAGGGCATCACTAGGAACTCATAATGCCCATACCGGGTCCCGAATGCGCCTTTGGCACATCTCGCATCCTTCACTCTCAACCGATGATATCCTCGACCGAGGTCAATCTTAGAAAATACTCCGCCTCTTTAATCGATCAAACAGATCATCAATTCTAGGCAACAGATATTTGTTCTTCATACTACTTTATTCAACCGCAGGTAGTCAATACAAAGTCTCAAAGTCCCATCCTTCTTTTTCACAAACAAGACTGAGCTCCCCATGGTGACACATCGGGACGTATGAACCCCTTATCAAGCAACTCTTGCAACCGAAGTTTTCAACTCCTCAATTCAGAGGTGCCATCCTATAAGGAGCAATGGAAATGGGTGTCAGATCTGCAGTTGTCTCAATAGCAAATTCGACTTCCCTTTCTCGTAGCAAACTGTGCAACTCTTCAGAAATACCTGGGAAGTCTCTCACTGTGGGTATGTCACTGTGTTTGGCTTAGCCTGCCTAGTATCCACCACATGTGCTAGGTAGGCTTCACAGCCTTTTCTCATCATTCTTCTTGCAACTGTGGCTGAGATGACATTGGACAAGAAATCTGTCCTTTCCCCCACAACTGTGATCTCATTACCCTTTGAAGTTTTTAGAGAAATTCTCTTCAATTTGCAATCAACTATTGCCTGATGATGTGACAACCAGTCCATTCCCAATATCACGTCAAACTCATGGAAAGGCAACTCAATCAGGTCTGCCAAGAATTCATACCCCTGAATCCTCAACGGGCAACCCTTGTATACTTTGTTCACTACCACACTGTGGCCCAATGGATTAGTGACCAGAATGTCTTGGTCACTCTCCCCTACCAATACCCCCCTTTCTACGGGTAGGTTGATGCAAATGTAGGAATGAGTGGATCCTAGATCCACCAATGCATGCACAGGAGTATTGTAGAGGGAGAACGCACTCGATGACGCCCGGCATCTTGCTCCTCCCGAGCTCGTGGCATAATTTCCGCAGTGGTCTGCTTTTCGCCTTCTTCGCCGGCTCGATGCAGCCTCTCGAGATGGTTCCACAGCTGATTTACTGCACTTCTACCCTTGGTGGTGCAGAGCAGTGTCTCGCTTGTGTTGGAGCAATGTAGTAGTTCTGCGTGGACGCTTCTTCAACCGATGCTCGTTGACCCACACCTCAGCAGCACCGCCATTTCCAACATTCCCCCTTGTGCCATTTCAGGCAATGCGGACATGCAGAAGATGTTGGGGCTGGTCCCCTGAACCCCATCCCTGGAGAGCTGCCCACTGATGGTGTGGACTGACCTCTCCTAGGGGTGAACTGTGGCCTAGGCCCCTGAGACTGACCCTGACCCTGTGGTTGACCCGAACTCTGTGCAGGAGGACCCTTGAACTTCTTTCCAAATGCAGGGGCTGAGCTAGACTGACCCGGTCCCCTCTTCTGTTGTCTCTCCCTTCTGGTCTGCTCACTGATTCTTACTTTTTCCACCTTTATTGCAGCTTCCACTAACTTGGTAAATTCTCTGATTCCAAAGGCAGTGAGCTGGATCTTGATGTTGTCATTTAGTCCCTCTTCAAATCTCTTGCATCTTTCAGCTTCATTAGGGACTATCTCCCTTCCATAACGGCTTAATCGAACAAACTCCTTCTCATACTCGGCCACTAACAACTGCCTCTGCCTCAGATTAATGAACTCTCTTCTTCTCTCTTCCAGGTATACAGTACCCTCATATTTCTTCTTGAATTCGGAGAGGAAGAAGTCCCAAGTTACAGCTTCGGGCTGCACTTCACTGGACACAGTGTCCCACCATTCGTAGGCATCGTCTTGTAACAAGGATACAACAGCTTCTAAGTTACGCTGGGTGCGGTGGAGTTGTTTTAAGACTCGCCTGCTCTGTTCAACCAATTTTCTATGCAACAGAGTCATCTTCCCTCTTGCCGAAGAAATCCACCGCCCCAAACTTTCTTAGCCTTTCCAGGTGTGATTTCTGCTGTGGAGCTGGTGGTGGTGGTGGTGGTGCTGGCATTACTCCGGCCATTTGTCTAAAGAAGTCGGCCATTTGCTGGAACATGGCCTATGGAAGCTGAGCAGGCTCTGCTTGAGCTGGCGGAGTAGGTTCTCCCCTACCCCCAGTCTCAGCTGCTACAGGTGAAGCATGACTCTCCACTTCCTCCTCAACTGCCCTCTGAGATGAAGGGTCCATATCCTATTAAAAATAAGAAAGATAAACAGATCTGCGTTAGTGTCACCTCGACTCTTACAAATGCAATGCATGGTATGGACTCAATCTAGGCCCAGAAACGCCTAAACCGTGCTCTGATACCACTAAATGTGACACCCCTTACCCGTCTACAGTGTAACCGAGCAAGCTATGTCACACGGTGTACCGGCACACTCTATTATACCTTAATAAATTTTCATCAATAATTTTGATTATAGCTTGTGAAATATGTTTTATTTAAGTCATTAGTGAAATTATAATTTATTTGAGGTTCCGAAAATTTTATAGAAAATCCGGCAGAGTACCGGCTAAAAATGGAGAAACCAGTTCTTCGGAACCTGTGAAAAACACTTCCTATATTCATATTCCATCATCTCAACTCCATTTATCAAATTCTCAACATTTTTCAATCATTCATTTCTCATATACAAACAATAAATAAATGCTCAAGTTTTGCATTTATAACCATAACTTTCATTATTTACATAAACATCAAAATACATTACATAGATCCAAATACATATGAGAAAATCAAAATTAATTACAGAATGCCAAAATGACACCTAGTGTCCTACCAATGCACTGCAGAAGTTGAGGTGACAAGGACACTGAACAGAACTGCAGGACGGACTCACCCAGTCTGTGGTCTACTGGGCTCACGATCGGGATCTCCAGTACCTACGCGTGGTAAAAGCAACGCGCTAAGCAATGATGCTTAGTGGTGCAATAATATAATAGAAGAAAATAGCAAGAAATTAAATGTGTATGGAATGTGTATGCTTTCTTTGTTTGGTATTGGTACATTCGTGATTTCATTAACGTTGTTCACTTTTATTCATTTGGTTGCCCCAAGTAACCTACACTAGGCATGGATCGATAATGTAAAGCGCCTTTGGGTACCTAGTTCCTCGGGCCATCACACCATCGGTCACATATGCATCTCCTGGTGTGCAACAGAACAGCTAACAAGCTGTAAATAATATCAGGTACAAGGCCAAGTCTCAATACAAAGTCAGAATGGCTAAAAGCCATGAAATCACATAATGGCATATTGCCATGTGCAGTACTGCTAACTGAACCCTATTGGCATGCCAAACTATCCAAACCAATCTTGTTAGGTATACTAGGGCATTTGAAACTTTTAAATTCTTCAATTTGTGAATTTCATATTTTGGTGTTACTATTCACCTCATTGGTCAACAAAAATGTTGACTTTTGGATAGAAAATATGTACATTGACTTTGGCACTCCCAACATACCACATTTGGTGTTTAAAACTTGTTGGCATTAAGTGTTAATACCATTTCAAAGTGTAAACCCACACAAGCAGAATTTTCAGTTTTGGTGAGTCAACTTCACTGTTCCATTGGACACTGTTACTGTAGGAATTTGAAGAAATGTAAAACATGAAAGTTGTTCCTTATTTTGTCTAGTTGAATTTATTTTTTTGAATCACTCCATTTGGAGTTTTGTAGCTCCAGATATGGTCCAAAAACCACAGCTGGCCGGATTCCCATTCTGCAGAAAATACCATATCTACAGTAACAGGAACAGTAACTTCCACTACCATTTGGGTTAGGTTCTGGCCATAATTTGGGGTAGGTTCCTTCATGAAAGTTGTTTTTCTATATCTTAACTTGTTTCTATAAAAATTTCAGGTCAATTGACCATATCTACAGTGAGTTATGGCCAAATGAACAGTTACTGTTCATTTGGTCAATTCTGCAGAACCAGTTGCAGGGTATCCGGATTGGGGCCAAGTTTTGGTCCTCTTGCTTTGGTCTTTTGGGCATGGTTTCTTCAGAAAAAATGTGCCATTATAAGCCTAATTTAATTTCCAATTGGCCAAACACCAATTGGACTAACACAGCCCAAGTTATGGCAGTGCAAATGGACTGAATTTTCAGTCCCTATGCTGCTATCCTAGGGCAGCCTGCAACCTCACTTTGCAACCTCATTTTTCAGTCCATTTGTTAGTCAAATTACCTAAAATGGTCACTAATTGACCACTAAAAGGTTCTTTAACAATTTCATAGGCCAAGTTCACATTTTACTCCAAAAACCCTAGTTCAAAGTCATGATTTCTACACTTTACCTTAGTTAGCTATTAATTCACCATTCTTATGTTTATAAACTTCAAACATGGTTTCTAATTCACTTTAAGCTCATCAAAAACACTTCCTCCTATTCCATAGCTAGGGCTGCCGAAATTCACAAGCTCAAACACATAGGTTTATGTTCATTTAAACCACAATTCTCACTAAGTTTCAAGTCCCAAACCATGAAAATAAAGAGTTTAATGGATATAAGTGCACTAACCTCAAGTGGCAAAATTTTCCAAGCCCTTAAACCTCACTTTCTTTCTCCTTCTTGGCTGCCAAAAGCTTTAGCAAGGTGCTAGGGCAAATTTTAGTGAAGGGTTTCTAGGGTTTTAGGGTGAATTGAAGAGGAAATTGAAGGTTTGGAGTGAACATCAATGGAGGGAGGAGTTGAGGAAGTTTCGGCTGGTTTTCTTGAAAGGGAGATGGCTGCTGCATTTTATCAATTTGGTCTTCTCTTATCTCTTTTAATAGTTAGTCAAATAATGGATTAATTTTGATTGGTCATTGTTTTCTTAATGACATCACCATGATGTCATAAATACCTCTTTTCCTCATTTTCTTTTCTTTCCTCCACTACTCATTTTCAATTTAATTTCTAGTAATGTTTATTCATATTTTATGTTATATTAATTATTTACTCAACTGGACAAGTCGGCCAAAAATCACCTCGGAAGGCGAAATGACCAAAATGCCCTCCGTTTGGCTTAACGGGTCAAAATTGTCTGTACCGATTGAAAAATTTTTCTAAGCATTTTCTTGGCATTCTAATGCCATGGGAACCTCAATAACCCTTCTCTGGAGTCCCAAAAATTATTTTATAATTTTTCCCCCGGGTCTAAGGCTCCTCGTTGCGAGAACCGCAACTTCCCTCTAGTTACCCCTCGCTAGGGCACCGGCTCGTTTAACTTGGTTGTATTTTATTTCTAAAATTTTTACTAAATTTTTCTTATTAATATTTGAGTTAATTTTGGTTCCTGACTTTAATTTAAATATTTTTCCGGACATTCTAGCTGTCCGGACCGACACCGATCACCGGAACAGTAGGATGTACGGAGTAGTTACCGGGAGGGTGTTACATGCCATATAAATATAAACTGAGTATTTTTATTAATTCTGTATGTTGTATATTATCACTGTGAATTTCGGAATTAAATGCTTCCAAAGCGAAACAAATGAGAACAAAAGATAATTAATATTAGGCACCTTGTATTAAATTAAACAGATTCTTAATTATTCAAATTATGCTTCGTTCTTTCTTTATTTGTATATTTTATTTTCTTGTTCTATTATTGCACCACTAAGCAGCAATGCTTAGCGCGATGGATTTGTTTCCTCGTGCAGGTACTTTGACTAAGATTTTTGGAGTCCAGATCTGCAGAAGTGCCTGAAGTATTCAAGGTTGTCACCTCCTCAGTAATGCATGTAGATAGGGCCCATATAGATCATATTTTGTATTTAGTATAAAATGCTAGATATTGTATTATAATGTAGATTATGAGCAGGTAATTAATAGAAATGTAATGTAATTTAATAAATTAGCTTTTTCATATGTAATTAATTTATATATCATGTAAATTATGAAATTATGTAAATTAAAGAAATTTGAAAATTTTACTTATGTGATTTGAGCATGAATGAGATTGTATGGATTCGAAGACAGATTTGAAATATATAGATAATGCATGGAAATGAATATGAAATTGAGATATATGAATGAGATGTGAATTATGAGATGGTTATGAAAATAATTGATGAGATTTTATTTGTAAAATATTATTGAAATTTTCAAACAGGTAAATAGTAAAATACGTCAACTGGTAATAAAATAGGGGAAACTCCGCTGGTTTCTCCGTCGAAAAATAATTAATATTAAAATATAATGAGATCAAATTATGAAAGGAATAAAGTAAGATAAGATAGGGTGCTCCGGCACCGAATGTAGCACACTTTGCTTGGCTACACTGTAGTCGGGTGAGGGGTGTTACATCAATGTTATTACAAATAGTCCAAATAAATTAGTAAAGTCAGAACCAAAAATGCCTAATAATGAAGTCGAAATTTAGATTTGACCTAGTTATGGTTAAATGACCATAACTTGAGTTATACAACTCAAAATGGAGTAATTCAAAAAGGGAATTAAAGAAAACACAATAAGAAACAATTTGATGAAGAGAATTTTGCTAATTTCACCTTATAGCCTTACCCAATGGAACAGTAACCATTGGCCATGAAAATTGAAAAATTTGTAATCACATGTAATTAGCCTTAAATTAAGTTTGGAAAGCAATGCTAACGAGTATAAACTCAAAATGAGGAATCCTAGTGCAACTAGAGCCAACATATCTATTCAGTGTGGAAAAGTCAATGTTTATGTTTGACTAGTAATGTGAATAAGAATTATAATGACTTAACAAATCACATGAGTGTGTGAATGGGACATTGGTCCTTATTATCAGAGACAGAAAAAAAATGCTTTGAGCACAATGGTACTTCAGAACAATTGATATGAAATATGATATGTCTGATGATCTACTGAATAATTGTGACATGTTGATACTAGAATCAACCTATCCATGATGTATAAAAAGGATCAACATTTTTGTTGACCAGTGAAAGGCATAATGACTTATAAATCTTAAGAATAAAGAATTAAATATTTAAGCTTGTAAATGCCCTATTATTGGATAGGTTGGCACGCCAATAGGTTCTGACAACTGTTCTGTAAATGGCTTTAAGCCATATTATGTTTTATGGCTTATTATGCCACACTGTGATTTTAATAGCCTATGGCTATGCGGATTATGTTATTATACTCGGCTTTATGCCTGATTAATTACATGGCTTTTTAGCCACACTGTTTGCACACTGGGAGACACTTTGTAACCAATGGTGTCACGGCCCGAGGTACTAGGTACCCAGTGCTATTTTAACTGTTTATCCATTCTGGTTAGTGTATAGGCTACACGGGCAGTCAATTAAAATATTATTCAATTCAAATAGTTAAGTTAAGTTAAGTATAATGAAAATTCAGCATAATAAAATTAACTATTGAATTAAATGAGTAAAAGAGATTAGCAATAGAAACATAACAAAAATATAATTTGCAGAACCATGGAGACTTAAAATATAATACAGTTAGAATAATTTGTATACTTAGTAGTATTACTGAAAGGTTATAAATTTAGTACTTCCAAAGAGGAACAAACTAGTATATAAGATGGTTAATATTAGAAACATTCCAGTAAATCAAATTGATTATTCAATATTTAAATTATGCTCTATCCTTTCTTTATTTGTATATATTATTTCTTATAATACTATTGCAGCACTAAGCAGAAATGCTTAGCACGATGGAATTGCTTCATCGCGCAGGTACTGAAGATAAAACCAGCAGACTGTTGACTGAGATATTTGGAGTCCAGATCTACAGAAGTGTCAGAATAGTACAAGGTTGTCACCTCCTCAGCAATGCATGTAGATAGGGCTCATATTTACACATGTTATGTATTTTGTTCATTCTAAGTATATTGTAAATTATTTGTATATCCTGTACTTGACAAACTTATGTAATTAGTTGGCAAATTATGTAAGATAATGAAATGTAAGAATTCTGATATATGAGTCAAGTATCTGATCATGATGATTCTGAGTTGTGAATTTGAGTATATATATTGAAATTATTTTTGGTAGGTTTAGAGGAACTATTAGTCCAAATTACAGCCGGCACTCTGCTGAATTGTCGTTAAAATTTTTGAAATTTCCAAATTAGTCAGATTTTGATAAACAGTAAAAATAGCCTCAACCTTAGATAAAGTTTTTGAGCAAGTAAATCAAGAACTGTAATGAAATCAGATAAGATCAGGTACTCCGGCACTCCGTGTGACATGCCTTGCTCAGCTACATTTTAGACGGGTAAGGGGTGTTACAGCACCAGTGAGCTATCATTGATCTGATCACACCTAAATGAAGCCCAAAAATTGTTAATAATTATCATATAATTATATTTAATTTTCGAGCATCAAAAAGTCAAAAATCTCACCAAGTGATCTGGACCATCCGATGATCATCTTTTTCAAATGGTGTCCGATCGGAGGGGGTGGTCCCATCTCGAAGGTCTCAATGCACTGAGTCCATTGATGGCCTCGTATCGTTGATCCAATGGTCAGATCATCCTAGATCTGATTGGAAAGCTTGAAAAACTCGAAACTTCTCTCCTCCATATCTCACTCATCAGACCACCAAATGCTGCGAAATTAGTGTCAAAAGAAAGCTCTCAAAATAAATTTTCCAATGCCACCTGAATCGCCTTGATCAGACGTCGAATGAAGCCAAAATTGCATCGAAAATTTTCTGCCCCTATTCACGCGTTTTAGGAGGAAATTCCTTCATTCGTGTCACTACAGGTGCTGCTCCAGCCAGCTGGTGGCTTGCCAGCATCTCCTAGGATGGGGGAACTCCTTGCCAGCCATCCATGGTGGCTGGTAGCTCACCGGCCATAAGAGAGGGAGAGGGAGAGGGAGAGGGAGAGTGACGAGAAGAGGAGGGAAAGAGAGAGATGGAGAGAGAGAGAGAGAGAAAAAAAATGCTGCTAGTTTTTTTTTTTTTTTTTTTTTTTAATCTGGGAATGAATCTGGACAAGCATTTGTTTAGATTCATTCTTGGAAAAAAATTTCAAATATGTACTTGATCTTTTTTATGTTTTTCAAGTAAGCCCTGAAATATTGTATATGAAAAATTAAATCATAAAGAAAATACAATAAATGATATTGATAAAAATAATAATAATAATAATAATAATTAAATTAATAATAATTAAATCAAAATAATAATTAAATTAATAATAATTAAATCAATCTTAGAACCAAGGTTAGAAATAATGTAATACTATATCTTGTTAATTGATTAAATGTTAATATTTAAAACTAATCATTCCAATTAAATTAGACTATTAAATAATTTATAAAATATGTTTAGAAATAATATTAAGAATATATAAATTGGGTTTTACAAAAATAATAAATTAGTTAGATACTATTAAAATAATATTTAAATATCATATAAAAATATAAAATTTATAATTTTAAAATTCAGGTTATTAAAAATCAATATTAATTAAAATGATTTTAATTAAAAATTTTAGATAAAATTAAAAATTATCTAAACAAATAAAACTTTATGATGACTCATAGTACGTAAAAATTTTATTTTTTTTAAGAATCTAATATTATGCCGTTTTTATGGAATATATTGAATTGTCCTTCTATTTTAGTTTTTATGATAGTGTTTCTATCGCCTACCAAGAAAAGTACTTATTTTTTATTAACCCACTCATATATATATATATATATATTATCACACCTTATCCCTGGTAAGGCATGACATGTTCTCGTAGCATATCTAATAAATTACTGAACTCCACCTACCGATAACCCATTAGTTATGCTACAAAGGATTTTAAAACAACCATAGCTTTTTATCTTATCAATTCTTTTGCGAAAAACTGCATGAGAATAGTTAAAATTCCATGTAAACATTCATTGAAAATAATGATAGACTAAATATTACAAAAGTTACATTTTCATAAGTCTCAAAGTAAAATACAAAATAGTTACAAACTCAAAATGTGATAGCAATGCAATGCTTTTAAATACAAACTGCTCAATGTCCGTACATCCATACATATAGGTACAAAATAAATCAAAAGGAAATTACAGGGGTATACCTACAATATATACCACAATCAACACCAAAATGCTGCTTCCAAGTCTCTCACTCAACAGCCTTCTCTTTTCCCATTCCTGCGATAGCATAAATAAGCTATCGCTGAATATATCACTCAGTGGTGCACAACTAATAACTTTAAAACTTAAAATAAAGTAAAACTTTTCAAGGCATAATAAATCACATCCTTCTTAAGCATGAAAACATCACAATAGTTCTAAGTTCATAAGAGCCGTTTATTGGAATAACATTTCAAATGAGAAATCACCCTTCATAAATCACAATTCACAAAGCATTAGTGTTGCCAATATCAACACACAGTTCAGGCCATGACACAAAATTTCATGATCAGTTCCGTGTTGTACACTACGACAAAGCAATCTTAACCTCACTAACCTTTATTAATGAGAGAAGGGCTAGCTAGCTAATGAGTACTCATGTAGTCTTACCCCACTAATCATTATTAATGGGAGGCATAATCAATATCAATTATCAACCCCAAGTAGCAGTTACTAATGGGGAGTTCCGAAAGGGATTGTCATGCTAACTGTGGTTTCAAAACAGTTTACAAAAATTTCCCACTCAACAATCACATTTATAAACCAATAAACACATTTAAATTCATCATAATATCCATATAAAGGTGGCAACACCCAAATTTCTTAAACGCAAGAGAAAAACTATATTTCAGTCAAAGTAAAGTTGTTCAAAGCAAACTCATTCAAATAAACACATTCCAAACAATTTAAAAGTTTAAAAATGAAGAAAAGGTTAGTTGTGCACAAACCTTCAATGTTCTCCTTTCTCTTTACTCACTATTTATTGTCTGTCCTAACCTCTTTCTCTACTGAAAATACACAAATAGAATGTCTCAATACGCATCTCAATTGCTGCCAAGAACTCATTACATGAATGTCTAATACATCCCAAATTAGCTTTGCAAATTTTAGAGAGTTTTGGTTTTAGACAGCTTGGTGCCCTAATCTTTGAACCAAACTTTTTCCTAGTTTCGATCATAATTTGGTGAGGTGTTCTTCATGAAAATTGTTCATCTGGATCTTAACTTTATTTTCCTTTTTGAATCGCCTAATTTGGAGTTGTGTAGCTTAAGTTATGACCAAAACACAATTACTGTTTACGTTACTGTTCACCCTACGGTTTCAATTTTGGCAGATTTAACGATCCAACTTCGTTCAGTAATTTGATCAAGTTAAGTCCATAATTTTGTCTAATATTCTTCATACGAAATGTTCTACTATGTCTTAGGTTTCCATCGGTTCAAGAATTGCCTAAATTGAAGTTTTCTAGAAAGAGTTATGGCTATGCAAAGTTTACTGTTCATATGGTCAATTTGCAGATTTCTAGATTTTCTGCAGATTTAGTGATTCAACTTTGCTTAGCAATTTGATTGGGTTAAGTCCATAATTTGGCCTTAAGTTCTGCATATAAAATGTTCTACTATGTTTTAAGTTTCTATCGGTTTAAGAATCACCTAAATAGGAGTTTTCTAGAGAGAGTTATGGCTATGCAAATTTACTGTTCACATGCCTAATTCTGCAAGTTCCAGAATTTTGTCTCCAAGTTCAAGCCAAGTTTTAGGCAATTTCTGGGCAGTTTCTGGGTTGGATCTCTTTATGAAATTTCTACCCCTATGTCTTAAGTTTCATTTCCAATTGGTTTCACATCAATTGGAGTTGTGTAGCTCAATTTATGGGCTATCAAACACACTGAACTTAGTGTGCAAATTCTGCCCAAGGTTCAAATTTTCATTTCTTCAATTATTCCCACTAACCAACCTCAGTTCACATTTAATTCACCCAAAATGACTATAATTTAGCATTGACACATCAATGGCACTTCATGGGATAAACCGCACAATTTTCAAATACCAAAGTTTGCAATTTTCCTGAATCCTACCATTCATTACTTCCATTCATCAACCCAATGTCAATTCAAACTAAATAAACCTCAAATGATCATAATTTAACACTACACACCCCAATTTCACTCTCTAGCACCAAAGCTCCAATTTTCCCATTAACCCTAATCTCTCATAATTAAATTTATACACATTTCATGCAATTTCTTTGCCCTAATCATGTATACTACTTCAACTAAGCTTAATTTCATCATCAATTTCATTCAAAAACATCAAACCCTAACTTTTCTCCAATTTGGCCAAAACCCTAGTTTAGATTTCATACATATTTTCTTTCATTTTCTTATGAAATTTCATCATAATCTAACTTAATTTAAGGTTTGTATAACTAAATGAGCATTAAAGAACTTACCTCTTGATGACTTCCTTCTAACTCCCCAAATCTTCAATTTTCTTTTAATCTCTTGTTTCCCTTTGCTTTTAATCTCTCAATCAAAGATCTCTTTGAAGTTTACTATAACTTAGATGGAAAACTCATGAAAGATAAGTAAGGGATTGAGCTTGGAGGATGGGTGTCTATGGAGGAGGAAGAAAGAAGAAGAAAGAAATAATGAAAGAGGGAGAGGGGAGGTGGGGTAGCATGAATGGTAGAGGAAGGGAGGGTTTTGTCTTCTTTTATACCCATTTTATTTCTTTTAATTAACAATTAAATTTAATTATCAAAAACCCATAAGTCATAATTTTAAATTTTATCTTAATGAGAATAAAAATTTAAGTTTTCACTTCTTAAATTTCCCCTTACACATTTTTACTTAAATTTTCCCTCAAAAATTTATTCATAATTAAATTTATTATTTTCATTTGCTTAAATTGACATTTTGATCAAAAATCAACTCTTAAAGTGAATTGACCAAAATGCCCCTTATTGGGTCATAATCCCTCTTTTATAATATACCCGGTGAGTCCTTATATTTTTTTGTCACTTGAATTTTTATTCTGTCTATCTCAATTAATTTTCTATTTATTTTTGGTCCTCAATGTGTCTTTGAATAGTACTAGTCATGGACAAAAAATAGTACCATTCATAACTCGGAGGTTCGAGGTGTGACACACACACACACACACACATATATATATATAATACTATTTGAATATGGTGTCAAATGCTTGTATTAATCTAATACAATTTAGATAACTCATATATTATAAATATGCTTCTAATTAAGTATTGTTAAAAATCAAACATATACTATAAAGTTGTATGCTTAGTAATATGTGTAATGTTTACCTATGATAATGATAATTGATGATTTTAAACTTTTAAAGGTTGAGAAAATTGAGTTTTTCATTTTATTTTGAACGTTGATTATATAAATTATACATGATAAGATATGAATTAATTAAAAAAAATTAATAAATTTATGTATTTACGAAAATTCAAATTTATAAAAATTATATTTTGATTATAAAATTTTTTACAATAAATCTAATTTTCCCTCTTGTTTATTTAGAAGACAATATATTTATATTTATTATTTACAAATAAGTCATTTTTAAAAAAAAAATTTATTAAATTTTTTTATTTATATAATTTTGTCACGTTTTTACAGAATAATTTCAAATCTTTTAACCATATAAAAAATTTCGAATATAATGTTTATTATTGATTATAATGCTAAATTTTGGAGATGTTAATTTTATTTTAAAATTATGAGATATTAAGAATTATTATTATTATTATTATTATTATTATTATTATTATTATTATTATTATTATTATTATTATAAAACAAGACATATTCAATAAAAATTAACTAATATTCAATCAATTGCTAATATAATTCACAATTACGAAAAATATTTATATATTTTTTTTAATCGAAGAGAGAATTAATTCGAGGCAAATTCATAAATGCATCAAAGGAAATAATTAAAAATAAAAAGAAATAAACATGTTATTTATACATATTAGGAATAAAATTTTATGTTTTAAAAAATAATTGGTCAAAATTTTTAATTTCACTTCTAAATATAAATAAAAAAATAAAGAATAATTTATATATATACATTTTATCATAGAGTGCATTATGAATATACTAGGGCCAATCTTAAACCAAAATATATATCTATATCATATCATAAAAGATAATCATTGAAAGAAAAAAAAATGTATAGCACTATAGCATAAATTAAAACATATATATATATTATTTTTGCTATTATTATTGGTGTAGTTATAATTAAGATAATTATTTTTTAAAGAATTTTTAATATAATAATAGAATTTTAACTATTATTAATTTTCAATCATTCTTTTTAAAATTAAATAACAATTAAATAAAATAAAAACACTGTTATAAATAGCTTGTATGTTAGATAGTATAGAGAGAAAAAAAATTTCTATATTGTTAAAATATAAGAAAGTGAAGGAATGGAAAGAGTGAAATATGTATAGAATTATATATATATAATTCAATATATATTATTCTATTATGGCACTTAACAAGTAGATGTCATATCAATTCTATACAAGTATAGGTATCTCATAATAAGCAGACATGTCTATTCTATACAAATAGTCACAACTATTTGTATAGGTATCTTTAATAACATGTCTATTACATAATCTATTGGAGATAGACAGATGTGTCTATCTAGTAAAGGTACCATAACTTTTCATTCTTTATAAATATGGATGAGTTTTTTTTAATCCAGATATACTACTTCTACTTCTTCTTCTTTTCTTCTAATCTCTCTAAATTCAGTTCATATAAAGAGTTCTTAAGGGAAATCTCTTTGTTGTATCGGAGGTATATTGCCATAACCTGCGGCAATCTAGTGGGGCAATTAATACCTTAAAGATAGTGATTCATCACGCCTCAAAGCCTATTCTACACCCACTCAACAATTTAAAGGTATTAATCGCAATGGAGTCGTGATGAATCAAGAGTTTGTGAAACTTGATCGCTTTGATGGGACAAACTATGTTATTTGGAAAGACAAGATGCTATTCTTACTCACCACATTAAAAATTTCTTATATACTTGATCCAAGTGCTATTTCACCACCAACTAAGATTCGAACAAGTGAAAGCGGTCGAGACAAACGTGAAGAAGATGAATTGCTATGCAGAGGTCATATTCTTAACAACTTGTCGATAGGCTGTATGATCTATTTACAAGTCTCCAATGGAAAAAATCACCGGAGTTCAAATACAACTCGGAAAAACAAGGTGTGGATAAATTTCTCATCATGAAATATTTTGAATTCCAAATGGTTGATAATATATCTGTTATGGATCAAGTCCATGAGTTACATGTCCTGGTTTCAAAACTTAAAGATTTGAAAGTGATAGTTCCTGAATCATTGCAAGTAGGAGGAATAATAGCAAAACTTCCTCCGAGGTGGAATGATTATAGGAAGAAAGCATACCAAGATTTTTCTAAACACTTGCGCATTGAAGAAGAGACAAGAAATCGTGATAAGAAATTTGTTTCAATCTACTACAAAAGTTAATTTTGAATTTTCAAAGAAAAGAAGTAAGAGAAAGTTTTGTTATGGCAAATCAAAGAAAGGAAGAACTTGTTACAATTGTGGCAAGAAAGGGCACTACAAACGTGAATGCAGGTTTCTAAAGAAACATAAGAAAGAAGATACGAATATTAGTGCTCGAATTGCAATAAAGCAAATATAGTTGAACAAACGAATTGATTGCAATGATATCGATTTGCATATTGGAATGGTAAACTCAATATGGCTACAACAACCAAATCCAATGATTGGTGGTATGATTTCATGTTTGCAATGATAAGACTCAATTTAAAAATTATGAAGATGTTTTAAATGGTCAGAAAGTTCTTATTGGCAATCATGATTCCGCTAAAGTGGTGGGAAAAGGAAGTGTTGAATTAAACTTCATACGGAAAGAAGCTATTATTAGTAAATGTGTTGTATGTGAAATAAGGAAAATCTTGTGTTTGCTAGTAAGAAAGGTTATAGAGTCCGATAAAATAATTGTGTCCATAAATGGACTATTTGTGGAAAAGGTTACTCATGTGATGGAATGTTTAAACTCGATTAATAATAATATGAATATTGTTGAGTCATCTTTATCTTTATGGCATGATCGTTTAGCACATATTAGTTTTAAATCTTTAAAATTTATGGCTAAACATGGTTTAATTTCATATATAGATGATAATAAAAATCTTGTGAAATCAGTATTCAAGCAAAAATGATTAAGAAATCTTTTCCAAAAGTTGAAAGATCTTCTAAGTTATTAGAACTTGTGCATTCGATATTTGTGAATTAAATGGAATATTGACTAAAGGAGGAAATAGATATTTTATAACTTTCATAGATGATTTCTCCAAATATACTTATGTTTATTTAATGAAAAATAAAGATCAAGCATTCCAAATGTTTGATTTATAAATGAAGTTGAGAATCAAAAAGAAAAAATCAAAATTTTGAGAAGTGAGGTGGTGAGTATTTTTCCAATGAATTTTCTTCATTTTGTGAAGAAAATGGAATTATACATCAAATAAGTGCACCTTATACACCACAATAAAATGGGTTTGAGAAAGAAAGAATAGAACCTTAGTGGATATGCTTAATTCTATGCTTGTGAAATCTAATTTGCCAACAAACTTATGGGGAGAAGCTTTACGCTTGTCACTTACATAATAGAATTCCTTCTAGAAAATTTAAGATTTCTCCATATGAATTATGGAAAAATAGAAAACCTAACTTGAACTATTTAAGAGTGTTTTAGCATATTATAGAGTTTCAGATCCTAAAAGGACTAAATTAGGTCCTAGAGCTTTGAAAGGAGTTTTCGTTGGTTATAAAATTCCAAAGCTTATAGAATTTTAAATTTAGACTTAAATGTAATTGTAGAATCTAGGGATGTTGAATTTATTGAAAATAAATTTCATAATGACCCTATACATGAGCCCATGAATAGTTCAAGTCAAAGCAATGGTTCTAGTATTGATATTAATTTTGAATCGACGTCTAGCAACAAAAGAAAGTTAGATTCTTCTAATAAAATTAGAAGAAGTCAACGTATTAGAAAAGAAAATAATTTACATCCAGATTTTATATCTTCCTATTGTTTTTACGGTAGAAGGCAATAGGTCATTTGTCCTTAACAAAATACCAATTTTGTTAAATGTAGAAGATGATCCTAAAACGTTTCAAGAGGCAATGACTACAAGGGATGTGGCCTTTTGGAAAGAGGCAATCAATGATGAAATGGATTCATTATTATTTAATAATACATGGGTTCTAGTTGATTTGCCACCTGGTTCTAAACCAATAGGATGTAAATGGGTTTTCAGAAGAAAATATAACACGATGGATCAATTCAAACTTTTAAAGCTAGATTGGTTGCAAAGGGTTTTAAACAAAAGAGGGAATTGACTACTTTGATACATATGCACCAGTGACTAGAATAACATCTATTAGAGTACTTTTATCTTTAGTATCAATATATTATTTATATGTACATCAAATGGATGTTAAGACAACCTTTCTAAATGGTGACTTAGAAGAAGAAGTATATATGCAGCAACCAGAAGGATTTGTTTGGAATGAAAGAAAAGTTTGTAAATTAATTAAATCTTTATATGGTTTAAAACAAGCAGAAACAATGGCATGAGAAATTTGATTCGCAATTTTGGAATATGGCTTTAAACATAATAGTCTGATAAATGTATTTATTCCAAATTTAGATCATTTTGGTGTGATAATTTGTCTTTATGTTGATGACATGCTTATAATTGGAACAAATATGGAAGGTGTGAATGATACAAAGAAGTATCTAACCTCAAAATTTAAAATGAAAGATTTAAAAGAGGTAGATACAATCTTAGGTATCAAAGTAAAAACATAGTGGGGTTTTGCTCTTAGCCAATCTCATTATATTGAGAAAATATTAAATAAATTTAATCATTTAAAAGTCAAAGAAGCAAAACTCCATATGACGTTTCTTCCAAATTAAAAAAAATTCGAAGTTGCTCAAATTGAGTATGCTAGTGCAATTGGTAGCTTAATGTATGCTATGCATTGCACTAGACACGATATTGCTTTATGTAAATTATCAAGATACACTAGTAAGCCTAGTATTGAACATTGGAAAGCAATTTCAAGAGTTCTTGGTTATTTAAAAGAACTATAAACTTTGGTTTATTTTATAATAAATTTCCAATTGTGTTAGAAGGTTATCTGGATGCTATTTGGATAACTATTATTAATGATAATCAATCAACTTAGGTTGGGTTTTTACCTTAGGAGGATGTGCTATTTCTTGGGAATCAAAGAAACAAACTTGTATAACCCATTCTACAATGGAATCGAATTTATAGCTCTGGTAAGGAGGTTGAGAAATTTTTATTAGATATCAAGTTGTTGTTTCCTTACATTGTGATAATAAAACAACAATGTCTATAGATTATAATAAAATTTATAATGGAAAGTCTAGATATATTAGCTTAAGACATGAGTATGTGAGACAATTAATCTCTGATGGAATTATTACTATTACTTATGTCAAATCTTGTAATAATCTGGCAGATCCGTTTATAAAATGGCTCTCAAGAGATATTATAAAAAATACGTGTGCTGGATTAGGATTAAAAATATTACATTAAATTTACTAATGATGGGTACCCTACTTTATAGTATTATTACCAAATAAAGTTTAAAGGGTAACAACAAGTTATTGATAAATGTTATATTTAATAACTTAGTGTACTGAGTTAATGGAATGAGAATGAGTATTTATACTATTAATGAAGTTTAATATTATTATAAATGAAACTCCACCTATATGAATATAGGAAGTGGTGCCGCTTCAACAAAAAGTTAGAATAACTTTTGTAAATGTTCATAAAAATAGGAGATAGCACAAGGCCATATTCGTGCTAGTATTTTGGTGAACTTTTAATTCGAACTAATTGATTCATGTGTGTAGTACTTTCGGTTCTATTTAATAGGAATCTAGGTTTAAATTAAGACCACTATAATTTCTTTAGAACTTTGAAATACTTACACTTAGGAAAAGTTTAAATCGAAAGATACTTTTCATTATGCATGAAACAATGGGATCTAACAATACAAGCTAAGTGGGGGATTGTTATAAATAGCTTGTATGTTAGATAGTATAGAGAGAAAAAAAATTTCTATATTGTTAAAATATAAGAAAGTGAAGGAATGGAAAGAGTGAAATATGTATAGAATTATATATATATAATTCAATATATATTATTCTATTATGGCACTTAACAAGTAGATGTGGACATATCAATTCTATACAATTTGTATAGGTATCTGTTAATAAACAGACATGTCTATTCTATACAAATAGTCACAACTATTTGTATAGGTATCTTTTAATAAACAGACATGTCTATTACATAAACAGTTGTATCTATTGGAGATAGACAGATGTGTCTATCTAGTAAAGGTACCATGACTTTTCATTCTTTATAAATATGGATGAGTTTTTTTTAATCCAGATATACTACTTCTACTTCTTCTTCTTTTCTTCTAATCTCTCTAAATTCAGTTCATATAAAGAGTTCTTAAGGGAAATCTTTCACAGATTCTTTGTTGTATCCTGGAGGTATATTGCCATAACCCTGCAGCAATCTAGTGGGGGCAATTAATACCTTAAAGATAGTGATTCATCACGCCTCAAAGCCTATTCTACACCCACTGCCTCAACAAACACTTATATTTTAGACATTATGAATTTATAGAAAATAATCACTTATTAACAATGATAAAAAAAAAAAAAACACATGTGCGTTCCACGTGTTGTAAACAAACTAGTATATCTAAATAAAAAAATTCAAAATTTTTTTTTTCCGTTTGAATCAAATATTTTAATTTTATTAATTTAATTTTAAACTTTTTATATTATTTTAAATTTTAAAAATAAATTTAATTAAATAATTAAATACATCAATTAATAAAAATAATTCAAAATTATTGCTTATTATCAATTTTATCCTATTCTTTTAATTTTATTAATTAATTTAACAGTTTTTAATATTTCAAAATTTTATATTAAAAAATATATAATAATTAAATTTAAAAAAAAAAATAATATGGCTCTATTCATATTGTATCATGCACAACATTATACATGTTTCTAACTAATATTAAATATAGATTGCACAATCTAAACATATATGGCACTACAAGAATTAACCGGATTAAAAATGAAAATTTTCGTTTTTAAATACAGTCAATTCGTTTCTAAATAAGATTAGAAACGAATTTGAAATAGAAAGCGTTTGTTTCGGTCAACCCCATTGCCAATTGAGTTAGAAACGGAAAATGCAATCTGTTTCAAAATCAGAAACTGAATGGAAACGGAGTCAATCCGCTTCTAATTTACAAGCAGGCGTTAGTCCATTTCTAATCCGTTTGTATACCGAAACAAAACTTTATTTCGTTTCTAAATACAAATGCCATTAAGTTTTGAAATGGAGTAGAATCTATTTTTAGATTGAAATGAATTTATGTTTCTAATTCATTTTTATATCTCCAAAATTTCCTAAAATAGCCTTTCGTCCATTTCAGTATAGAAACGTATTTCCAATTCTAATCCATTTCTACATATTAAAAAATTTTAAAAATTACATACTAAAACCTATCAAATATACACTGTAACACCCCTCACTCGTCTACAGTATAGCCGAGCAAGGCGTGCTACATGCGTGCCGGAGCACCTAGTCTGTAATTATCTCATTTCCCGAACTCAATTTGATTTTAAGAAGTTCTTTATGTAAAATTCATATTACGCTGGTTCTACTTTTATACTTTAATGAAATTAGTGTTTCAAAAATGATAATAAAAATCCGGCAAGGTGTCGTCTGTATTTCGGACAAACTGTCCTTCTAAACCTATAAAAAAAACAATTCAATATGATAATCTCAACCATCCAACTAATTTTTTAGTCTCACAATTTTATAATTTCAAAATACAGTCCATCATATTTTACATTCATCAAAACACTATCCATAGGAGTTTAATATATACAAATTATTACAAACTTTAAAGTTTTATGATATCTATACATATTACATAACAAAATATCAAAATACAACTGATAGTCATTAGACAAGATCCTAAGTCCTACCATGTATGCAGTGTAGTGCAGATGACTCTAGACTCCTGTACAGATCTGATGTCTCACCCGGTAATAGGTCTGTTGGGCTCCCCAGCTGTGTCTCCAATACCTATGCGTTACAAAAGAAACACGCTAAACAATTTTACTTAGTGGTGCCAAATATAAAGAAATATACACTAAAATAAAGTAAATGAATTGTTTATGAATTTATGACATCGATATTCTTTACAGTTGTTGATTCTACTTTTATTTGCTAACATTTCATTTTTGCTAATTTTGGTGGTGCTGTATGTCAATAAATTGAATTTAGCTATTTGAATTTAATAATGCTTAAATTAACTGCCCATGTAGCCTATATACTGACCAGACTGGATAAACGAATATACTGGCACTGGGTATCTAATACCTCGGGCCATCACACCATCGGTCACAAAGTGTGTCCCGGTGTGCAAACAGTGTGGCTAAAAAGCCATGTAGTCAATCTGGCAATAAGCCAAGTATAATAACACAATATGTATAGCCGTAGGCTATTAAAGTCACAGTGCGGCATAATATGCCATAAAAACACAGTATGACATAAAGCCATTTACAGAACAGCTGTCCGAATCCTATTGGCATGCCAACCTATCCAACCTAGTCAACTAGGCAAACTAGAGCACATTATAAATTAATTGTTCAATTCTTCAATTTTTTAGAGTTTACTAGCTATTATATAATTCATAAGTCAATGCATATGTTGACCTTTTTAGATAATATAGATAAGTTGTTTCTAGCATCAACATGTCATAATTTACAATTCAATATGCTGTCAATATAATGCAATTTACGCTTTTCACAAGTTGGCATTCATTGCTAAATTACTTCAAGCAACATTTTATGTAATTACCAAATTTTCAGTTTTAGTGTGCTAGATTGGTCTTGTAACATCCTCACTGTAGCAATTACATACATTCTAATATTCCGGTGACAGGTGTCGGTCCGGACAGCTAGAACGTCTAGAAAAATAATTAGACTAGAGTGAGGAGTCATAAATAACTCAAATATTAATAAGAAAAATTTAGGAAAAATTTTAGAAATAAAATACAACCAAGTTAAATGAGCCGGTGCTCTAGCGATGGGTAACCCAGTGGGAAGTTGCGATTCTCGCAACTAGGAGCCCTAGACCCGGGAGAAAATTCGTAAAATAATTTTTGGGACTCCAGAGAAGAGTCATTGAGGGTTCTATGGCATTAGAATGCCAAGAAAAGGTTTAGAAAAAAATTTCAATCGGTACAGACAATTTTAGTCTGTTAAACCAAACGGAGGGCATTTTGGTCATTTCGCCTTCAGAGGTGATTTTTAACCGACTTGTCCAGTTAAGTAAATAATTATTATGATCTAAAATGTGAATAAATATTGTTAAAAATTGAATTGAAAATGAGTAGAAAAGAAAAGAAAAGAAAAATGAAAGAAATTAGGAATTATGACATCACATGATGTCATTAACATGCCCCCACCCAATCACAACTTGACAAACTAATTAAAAGGGATAAAAACTAAATAAAAAAGAGACAAAATGAAAAACAATCTGCACTTATCTTCCCCAATCACCCGTAACAAAGGAAAAAAGAGAGAAAAAGAAGAAGGAAGACCACCATTAAAGCTCCAAATGAGCTTGATTCCCTAGCCAACTACACTATAAAACCTCACCCTCTCTTCACAAAAAATTTCCCTTACCACTAGAGCTAAACTTGGGCAGCCATTAGAAGAGAAGAAAGTGAAGGAAAGTGAAGGGTGAAAATTCATCCAAGAGGTTAGTGCTAATTTTCTTGCTTCCATTCTTTTCTAAGCATGAATTTAAGTTGAGTTAAGTTGAAAATTTGATGAAAAATGAATTAAAGATGCATGAACTTGCCCCAAGACATTTTGGCAGCCTTAGGGTACCTAGGGTTTCAACAATTTGATTACATAATAGTTATGTATGGCTGCCATTAAACATGATTTTGGTGTTTTAATTCATGGATTGTATGTATATAGAGAATTGAAATTGTTGGAGTTAGGGTTTGAGCATGAAATGGAGACTTTGATCATGTAATGATGAAAGTGAGTTTTAATGGTTAATTAGTGACCATTTGGTTATTGTTAAACAAGAAATGAAGTGTGTTTAGTGATGGGATTTAGGTTTAGTGTGGCTGCCCTAGGTGACCTACAGAATTGGACATGAGTCTAGCAGGTTTGGGCAGCCATAACTTGAATTGTAGAGGTTAAATTGGTGTTTGGCCAATTGGACATGAAAATAGACACATAATGGCACAACTTTGGTGAAGAAACCATGTCTAGAAAACCAAACTAAGTTGACTAAAAGTTTGCCCTAATCCGGGTGACCTGCAATCTGCCTGGGCAAAATGACCAAATAAACAGTGTTTGGTCATTTGCCAATAACTCAATGTAGAAAGGTCCAATTGACCTGAAATTTTACCAAAAACAAGATACGATATAGACCAACAACTTTCATGAAGAAACCTAACCCAAATTATGACCATAACCTAGTCAAATTGCCAACCAAACTTAGGTCACCAAATCTGGCAGAACCAAATTGCCCAGAAAATCTGGGTACAGGTCACTCCGACCAGTTATGGTAAAATGACCATAACTTGAGCTACAAAACTCCAAATGGAGTGATTCAAAAAGGGAATTAAAGAAGACACAATAAAGAACAATTTTGATGAAGAAAGGTTAGCCCAGTTTCCACTCTAAAATTGTCCAATGGAATAGTAAACTTAGGTAGTAAAAACTGAAAATTTAGAAATGGATCTAGGGGACTTTAAATTGCAATTGGCAATTAATACTAGCAAATGTAAAACTCAAAATGTGGGATCTTGGTGTAATTAGAATTAATATATCTACTAAGTATAAAAAAGTCAATATTTTGGTTGACTAGTAAGGTGAATAGTAATCAAAATGATTAGTAAATTAAGATGAAGACCTAGAACCAATTCTAAGCTTAAATGCTTAGAACTGTATGACAAATGTGGACTAAGCATCCTAGTCAAAATTGTTAAAAAGAAATTAAGGCCATAAATTTGAAATCCATGAAATATTCATGGATTACTTGAAACATGAAAAATAAGTCACCTAATTGATGTGAATAGATAGTTAGGGCTTATATGCCCATCACAAATGGAATTCATAAAATATTAGTAACTCAACTTGAAATATAAAATTTGTAATTACATAAGTAGATTCTTGAATGTATAAATGAGAAAGGAAAAATGTTTTGAATACAATGGTACATGTGAACCATTGTTTAGAATTGTGATCAATATGAATAACATAATGAATGAATAAATGAACCATATTAATTTATGAATGAGACATTAGTTCTCACTATTGTAGAGAGAAGAAGTATTTTGAATACAATGGTATAAAAGGATATTTGATGTGAATTGTGATCATATAAATGATCAAATGAATGTATGAATTATAATTTGAAATTTATCATGAAATAATGAAGTCATAAAACATAATATATTAATATTTAATGATATTATGTGCCCTTGTATTGCCTAGACATGTGTGTCAGATTGGATAGTTTGGCATGCCAATAGGGTATTATTTTAGCAGTACTGCGAAAGGCTTTATGCCTGTATTCATGGCTTTATGCCCGTATTCATGGCTTTATGCCCACATTCATGGCTTTATGCCTGTATTCATGGCTTTTATGCCCGATTATGTGTTATCATGGCTTTTTAGCCATACTGACTGCATACGTGGTTGACGTTCGGCGTCCCATGGTATGACGGCCCGAGGCACCGCGATGTCCAGTGCTAACGACCCATTATCCAGTTTAGTCAGCCTGTCGTAGGTTACTTGGGCAGTGTAATTTATTGAAATAAATTAAGACTATTAGTAATTAAAAATATTAGAAATCAAATAAATGAGTTAATAAGACTTCAAAAGAATTAGTTAGAATTATGAAATGATCCAAACCACATAAAAATTGTTAAGTAAAATGATAAAAGAGTTGCAAAAATAGGTATAACTTAACTAAATATTTTAAATGTACCTTCTATTGCCATATGAATATAAACTGAGTATTTTTATTAATTCTGTATATTGTACATTATCTCTGTGAATTTAGGAATTAAACGCTTCCAAAGCAGAACAAATTAGAACAAAAGATAATTAATATTAGACACGTTGTATTAAATTAAATTGATTCTTAAATATTCAAATTATGCTTATTTCTTTCTTTATTTGTATATTTTATTTTCTTGTTATATTATTGCACCACTAAGCAGCAATGCTTAGCGCGATGGATTTGTTTCCTCGCGCAGGTATTTTGACTAAGATTTTTGGAGTCCAGATCTGCAGAAGTGTCTGAAGTATTCAAGGTTGTCACCTCCTCAGCAATGCATGTAGATAGGGCCCATATAGATTATATTTTTTATTTTGTATAAAATGCTTAGATATTAATGGTATTTTGTATAAAATGTATAAAATTAGGAAGTATGGAGCTGTAGATTTTAATGGTAGAAAGGAAGATGATTCTTCAGCGGCTGAATATTGGTTAGAAAGGACTGAAAGAGTCCTGCAGCAGCTCCATTGCACACTAGAACAAAGTTTGGAGTGTGTAGTTTCATTGTTACAAGAAACTGCATATCAGTGGTGGGATGTTGTAACCAAGGTAGTGCCACCAGCCGACGTAACTTGGGAATTCTTTCTGATAGAGTTCAGAAAGAAATATATTAGTTGTGTTCATAAAGAGGAGCAAAAGAGGAGTGGTGATCAGCAAAAGAGGAAATTTGGACAATCTAGTAATAAGAGGCCGAGAGAACAGTTAAGTCAGACATTTGATCAAAGTAGGAGATCTAGACCCAGGCCTATACCCAGAAGAGATCAACTAGAAACACTAGTAGTGTGTGCGCCAAGACTAGCAAGAAAATGTGGCCATTGTAACAAGTGGCATAAAGGTGAATGTAGGGGATTGACTGGAGCCTGTTATAGATGTGTGGCCATAGACCATCGACTGAAAGATTGTCCTAAGAGGAATTTACCATGGACCCAAACAGAGGTCATGGAAGGACCAAGTACAACAGTAACACCACTTCCAAATGTCACCCAAGCCGGAGAGGAACAAGAAGCCCCAAATGTGAATTTGAGTAAAGTACTTCCTTTATGATATGCCTAAGTGTATAATGACAGATTCGAAAAGACTAAATAGTACCATATATATAACAGAAGTAAACAGAGGGAGCAATAGAAAGGTAAAAGAATTATCTCAGAATCCAAGACACCCAGTAAATTTCGAGGACGAAATTTAAATTAGAGGGAAAGAATTGTAACATCCTCACTGTAGCAATTACGTACATTCTACTGTTTCGATTACCGGTGTCGGTCCGGACAGCTAGAATGTCTGGAAAAATAATTAGACTAGAGTGAGGAGTCATAAATAACTCAAATATTAATAAGAAAAATTTAGGAAAAATTTTAGAAATAAAATACAACCAAGTTAAATGAGCCGGTGCTCTAGCGATGGGTAACTCAGTGGGAAGTTGCGATTCTCGCAACTAGGAGCCCTAGACCCAGGAGAAAATTCATAAAATAATTTTTGGGACTCCAGAGAAGAGTCATTGAGGGTTTTATGGCATTAGAATGCCAAGAAAAGGTTTAGAAAAAAATTTCAATCGGTACAGACAATTTTAGTCTGTTAAACCAAACGGAGGGCATTTTGGTGATTTTTTACCGACTGAGTTGATTTTTTACCGACTTGTCCAGTTAAGTAAATAATTATTATGATCTAAAATGTGAATAAATATTGTTAAAAATTGAATTGAAAATGAGTAGAAAAGAAAAGAAAAGAAAAATGAAAGAAATTAGGAATTATGACATCACATGATGTCATTAACATGCCCCCACCCAATCACAACTTGACAAACTAATTAAAAGGGATAAAAACTAAATAAAAAAAGAGACAAAATGAAAAACAATCTGCACTTATCTTCCCCAATCACCCGTAACAAAGGAAAAAAGAGAGAAAAAGAAGAAGGAAGACCACCATTAAAGCTCCAAATGAGCTTGATTCCCTAGCCAACTACACTATAAAACCTCACCCTCTCTTCACAAAAAATTTCCCTTACCACTAGAGCTAAACTTGGGCAGCCATTAGAAGAGAAGAAAGTGAAGGAAAGTGAAGGAAAGTGAAGGGTGAAAATTCATCCAAGAGGTTAGTGCTAATTTTCTTGCTTCCATTCTTTTCCAAGCATGAATTTAAGTTAAGTTGAAAATTTGATGAAAAACGAATTAAAGATGCATGAACTTGCCCCATGAAATTTTGGTAGCCTTAGGGTACCTAGGGTTTCAACAATTTGATTGCATAATAGTTATGTATGGCTGCCATTAAACATGATTTTGGTGTTTTAATTCATGGATTGTATGTATATAGAGAATTGAAATTGTTAGAGTTAGGGTTTGAGCATGAAATGGAGACTTTGATCATGTAATGATGAAAGTGAGTTTTAATGGTTAATTAGTGACCATTTGGTTATTGTTAAACAAGAAATGAAGTGTGTTTAGTGATGGGATTTAGGTTTAGTGTGGCTGCCCTAGGTGACCTACAGAATTGGACATGAGTCCAGCAGGTTTGGGCACCCATAACTTGAATTGTAGAGGTTAAATTGGTGTTTGGAAAATTGGACATGAAACTAGACACATAATGGCACAACTTTGGTGCAGAAACCATGCCCAGAAAACCAAACCAAGTTGACCAAAAGTTTGCCCTAATCCGGGTGACCTGCAATCTGCCTGGGCAAAATGACCAAATGAACAGTGTTTGGTCATTTGCCAATAACTCAATGTAGAAAGGTCCAATTGACCTGAAATTTTACCAGAAACAAGATGAGATATAGACCAACAACTTTCATGAAGAAACCTAACCCAAATTATGACCATAACCTAGTCAAATTGAAAACCAAACTTAGGTTACCAAACTGGCAGAACCAAATTGCCTAGAAAATCTGGCTACAGGTCACTCCGACCAGTTATGGTAAAATGACCATACCTTGAGCTACAAAACTCCAAATGGAGTGATTCAAAAAGGGAATTAATGAAGACACAATAAGGAACAATTTTGATGAAGAAAGGTTAGCCCAGTTTCCACTCTAAAATTGTCCAATAGAATAGTAAACTTAGATAGTAAAAACTGAAAATTTAGAAATGCATCTAGGGGACTTTAAATTGCAATTGGCAATTAATACTAGCAAATGTAAAACTCAAAATGTGGGATCTTGGTGTAATTAGAATTAATATATCTACTAAGTATAAAAAAGTCAATATTTTGGTTGACTAGTAAGGTGAATAGTAATCAAAATGATTAGTAAATTAAGATGAAGACCTAGAACCAATTCTAAGCTTAAATGCTTAGAATTGTATGACAAATGTGGACTATGCATCCTAGTCAAAATTGTTAAAAAGAAAATAAGGCCATAAATTTGAAATCCATGAAATATTCATGGATTACTTGAAACATGAAAAATAAGTCACCTAATTGATGTGAATAGATAGTTAGGGCTTATATGCCCATCACAAATGGAATTCATAAAATATTTGTAACTTAACTTGAAATATAAAATTTGTAATTACATAAGTAGATTCTTGAATGTATAAATGAGAAAGAAAAAATGTTTTGAATACAATGGTACATGTGAACCATTGTTTAGAATTGTGATCAATATGAATAACATAATGAATGAATAAATGAACCATATTAATTCATGAATGAGACATTAGTTCTCATTATTGTAGAGAGAAGAAGTATTTTGAATACAATGGTATAAAAGGATATTTGATGTGAATTGTGATCATATAAATGATCAAATGAATGTATGAATTATAATTGAAATTTATCATGAAATAATGAAGTCATAAAACACAATATATTAATATTTAATGATATTATGTGCCCTTGTATTGCCTAGACATGTGTGTCAGATTGGATAGTTTGGCATGCCAATAGGGTATTGTTTTAGCAGTACTGCGAAAGGCTTTATGCCTGTATTCATGGCTTTATGCCCACATTCATGGCTTTATGCCTGTATTCATGGCTTTTATGCCCGATTATGTGTTATCATGGCTTTTTAGCCATACTGACTGCATACGTGGTTGACGTTCCGCGTCCCATGGTATGACGGCCCGAGGCACCGCGATGTCCAGTGCTAACGACCCGTTATCCAATTTAGTCAGCCTGTCGTAGGTTACTTGGGCAGTATTATTTATTGAAATAAATTAAGACTATTAGTAATTAAAAATATTAGAAATCAAATAAATGAGTTAATAAGACTTCAAAAGAATTAGTTAGAATTATGAAATGATCCAAACCACATAAAAATTGTTAAGTAAAATGATAAAAGAGTTACAAAAATAGGTATAACTTAACTAAATATTTTAAATGTACCTTTTATTGCCATATGAATATAAACTGAGTATTTTTATTAATTCTGTATATTGTACATTATCTCTGTGAATTTAGGAATTAAACGCTTCCAAAGCGAAACAAATTAGAACAAAAGATAATTAATATTAGACACATGGTATTAAATTAAATTGACTCTTAAATATTCAAATTATGCTTCTTTCTTTCTTTATTTGTATATTTTATTTTCTTGTTATATTATTGCACCACTAAGCAACAATGCTTAGCGCGATGGATTTGTTTCCTCGCGCAGGTATTTTGACTAAGATTTTTGGAGTCCAGATCTGCAGAATTGTCTGAAGTATTCAAAGTTGTCACCTCCTCAGCAATGCATGTAGATAGGGCCCATATAGATTATATTTTATATTTTGTATAAAATGCTTAGATATTATATTGTAATGTATATTATGAACCGGTAATTAATAGAAATGCGATCTAAATTAATTAATTAGCTTTTTCATATGTAATTAATTTATATATCATGTAAATTATGAAATTTTGTAATTATTTTGTAAATTATGTAAATTAAGAAAATTTGAAAATTTTGCTTATGTAATGTGAGAATGTTTACATATGAATTGAGTATGAATGGAAATGTATGGAAATGATTATGAAATTGAAATTTATGGATGAGATTTGAAATATGAGAAAATTATGAGAATGATTGATGAGATAATTATGATTAGCATGGATAAGATTTTATTTTGGAAATATTGTTGAATTTCAAACAGGTGAATATTGAAATACGCCAAAGGATAATAAAATAGGGAAACTCCACTGGTTTCTCCATCGAAAAATAATTGATATTAAATTAAATGAATTCAAAATTATTTTAAAAAAATAAAGTAAAATAAGTTAGGGTGCTCCGGCACCGATTGTAGCATGCCTTGCTCGGCTACACTGTAGCCGGGTGAGGGGTGTTACAGGTCTAGCTTATTGTCCTATTTCTCTTGGTTTTTAGCTTCTAGTCAAAGAAGCAAAATTGTAGCTCTATGTCTTATTGAACTTTTGACACAAATTTCAGGTCATTCTGAGTTGTATAGACCAGGATATGGTCAATTTACTAAAACTGGACAGATTGCACCTTTAGTGCAAAATTTGGTCAATTTTAGGTCACATTTAGTTCTGACAGTTTTGGTACCCGAACTTGTGCAAGCTATTTGACTTGGTTCTGGCCATTTTTGGACTTTAGTGTCTTCACAAGAATTGTAGCTCTATGTCTAAGCTATCCATGGTAAAAATTTCAGGTCATTTGGACTTGTTTTTAGTGAGTTATGGTCATCTTAATGGCTACTATTCATATGGTCAAAAATCTGGGCCTGCACTTATCAATTCCGGATTTGGTCATTTCTAAGGTCAGTTTCTAGGCAGAATTTTTGCAACATTTCTGCATGAAAGTTGGTCTATTTGGTGTCTAGTTTCACCCCTCATTGGCCTCATACCAATTGGGTTTACAGTTTTGCACTTATAACCTAATTTAGGTATTGCCAACACACACAATCTGCTTTTGAAAATTACACTTCCAATTTTGACAATCCTCCTCTTCCCAATACTTCAATATTCAATCATGGCACTTCTATATATATTGTACACAATTCTAGCAAAGCATTTTGGGCAGAACACTCAAGTGCTCAATGCACACAATACACCATTAAAGTTCAACATTTACTTCCACCGAAATTCAACATACCTCAATACCAATATTACACATACACTTCCATGGCAACTGCACATGCTGCCCACAATTTAACACCATCACATCTCATCAATAAATTACATAAACTCACATACAATTTCATAATATTATAGGCTGCCAAACATGGCAGTTTACCAAAGTATCAAAGTCCCATTTTCAAACCCTTAATTCTAACACTAACATGCACATACTTGGACATTAACCTACTACAACTTCCATTTGAGTTAATCAACCTTAATTCCCATCCATTAGAGGTAAGAAAAACTCAAACACAAACTTTCATTGCTGTCGAAAATGGACAAGTTCATATCTCAATATTTTTTTCCTTTCTCTTCACCAAATTACTCACCTCAACCTAAACACAAAGTTTACTAAAGCAAGGGAGAGGATTTGGACACTTACCACTTGAGAGCTTCCCTAGAACTTCACCAAATCTTCTTTTTCTTATTCCCAATATCTTCCCCAAGGTGAGTAAGCAAGCTTTAATGAAGGATCCAAGTGGAAATGATGGCTAAATCAAGGTTGCATGTTGGTGGAGCTCATTCGGCCATGGAGGTCTTCCATGGAGGTTCACTTCGGCCAAGGTTCTAAAGGTTGAAGATGACCTTTATTTCTGTCCACTAAGACCTTATTATATGTCTCTTATGATGTAGTTAGTGGAGCACTAGGATTAGTTTAATGTTTAATTATTCCAAGTTTCACAAATTTCATTTTATGCCCTAAACTTCTATTATTTATATAATGTACCACATTTTAATTTTTCATGACATTTTCAAAGTGTAATACCATTTATTTTTAATGGATATTGAGGTCGAAAGGCAACTCTAAGTGTCAAATGACCAAAATGCTCCACTTCAGGTTATATTCTTGATTTTTCGGTAACACTGATTTTTGTCAGTTTCTTGATTTTTTTGTTTTTCTTTATATTAATTTATTAATTTTTCTTTGATATTTCTAGTGTTAATTACATTTCAATAAACCTTTAATTATGTTTCAAAATTTAATTCCGAGAGTTTCCCGCAGTCCTAGAGTCGGTAATTGCCTTCGCCGTAACTTCCCGGTGCGATTACCCATCACTACGGTGTCGGCTCGTTTAACTTAGTTTCATTTTCTCTCTTTTATTTTTCTTTAAATTTTCTTGTATTTTCTTTTTTATTTATTTTATCATTATATATCTATTCACTATCACCGAAGTATAGTTCCAGATATCCTAACTTACCCAGACTGACATTAGGTCACCGGAGCAATAGAACGTACAGAACACGTACAGGGAGGATGTTACATTAACCCCCTATAGTTGCCTTCATATATAAATGCCTTCATAAACAAAATTAATAATAATGCTCCATTTTTTGTATAATAAAACAAATCACATAAAATTAAATAAATGTGAATTAAATTCATAAATACAATGTAGAGTGTATGGAAAATGTCATTGTTTATTGGTTTACAACCCTGCAGGTGCACGGATCGCGAATAAATAATATAGTAGTGAGTAGAGTATCGTTCCTATGAGAACCGTGCTGAGTACTAAATTATAGTGATTTTAATTATCTAAATGATCGAATTGTATAAAAATAGTAATTAAATTTAAAATAAAAGAAATAAAATCTAAAACAATTAACTAAACTTGAATATTAATTAATAAAAAATTCTAGAGCTAGGGGTTTACATTTCAATCAATTATAGAATCAATTTAATTCATTCAATAAATGGGAGATTATTACTTTGAAAGAAATTAATCCTAAGTTACCTTAAGTCCTCTCTCAAGATACTAAAGGTGTATTTTACTTAACCTAAACCCTGCTTTTGTGGCAATTAAATTAATTAAAATTCGTATTGTTCTTTAATTAATTATTAGATTCACATAGAATTCCATTCTATCTCTAGATCAAGAATCCTAAGTTCAAAATCTTGATTTTCTAATATTAATTTTCACTTTTTAGTCTTTCAATTAATATTTAGAATCAATACTAAGTGGGTACCAATACATAGTATGCATTAAGAACACAAGAGATTGAATCAAAGAGCAAATTATCTAATATATTAAGTAAAATCAAACCAGATCCATAATTAAATTAAGAGTGCTATATCTCTAACCCTAAAATCAAGAAACTACTTATACATAGTGAGTTTTACAACCAAGTTTATAAAATAAAGAAAAGACATGAGAAGAAATAAAATGAAAGAACCCAGACGAGAATTGCAGCCTTGGAATTTTGGAACTTCATCTGAAATTCTCTTTCAGCAATCTTGCGCATATTGTTTCTCCTTTTGCCTTTCTTAAAGTTATTGTGCACTCTTGAATGTAGATTGGTTCTCTCCCTCAATTCTTAACTTATTATATTTATATCTAGTGTAAAACCCTTGTTTCAGAGTCCTAAAAGCCTTAGAAGTCCATCCAAGTTGTCTAGGAAGAGAAATAAAGTCAGAATTACTATTTAGGGACAGTACATGGGTCGTGTAACGTTACATGGGGTGCCTCGTGTAATTTTTTATAGCTTAAATTTTTTAGTTTTCTTTTATCCAAAAGGTTGCATGGGGTCCAGGAAGTTACACGGGATAGGTTGCACGGCCTGTGTAATTCTTCTGGCCTTTTATTCTTCACTTTTGTCCTCTGGATCTCTTCCAAACTCGTCCTTCGCACAAGAACCGCATAAAAATACCTGATAAAATATAAAAAATCAAAGAATTGGGTTGGATTAACAAGTTTTCTAAAATATTACTAAAAACACATAAAAATAAACATAAAAGGAGAATAAATACTGACAAAATGCAATGAATATTAACCCTAAATGTCTATATAATTTGACTTCATCAAATGCCCCCAAGCTCAAACTTTTTTGTCACACCTTACCCCTCTATAAGATATGATATGATCTTGTAGTATACCTAATGAAATACTGAACTTCACCTACTAATAAATCATTAAATATACTATAATGGATTTTAAACAAATTAAACTCATTTTTAAGTTAAATTATTGTTGAGAATTTTGGGAGATGGTAAGAAATCATTTAAGTGTTTTACAATTTAAAAAATCTTATTTGATTTTATTTTGCAGAAAAACTGCATGGTTAAGGCTGTAATTTCATAAAAAACAAAATTTACACCAGTTAAAAACAACCTGTAATAATTAATATACATAAATTTAAAATCAATCCATAATCAAGAAATAATATTATCTCAATTACAATCCAAAAGAAACATTTAATTACACTTTACAAATATTCAAGATTACAAAAATATTATTACAAAGTTTTATGCACAACTGCTCATTGTCTTTACATACATATATATAGCCATAAATACATCAAAATGAATTTACACAGGTATACCTATTATATACCCGAAGCAAAATCAAAACACTGCTCCAATGTCTCTCACTCTGTAGCTTTCTCTTTTCCCTTACCTGCGATAGCATACAGAAGCTATCGCTAAGCGTTGAACTCAGTGGTGCACAACTATAATTTTTAAACTTAATATAAAACGTGATTTATCAAGTCATAACAAAGGATTTGAAATATCCAAAATTTCCATAAGTCATAAAACCAATGTTTCAAATTTCAATCATACAAATCATTTATTTCAATCACATTTTTATCAAAGCATTCACAAATCAATAATGTTGCCAACAATCACGCAGTTAGGGCCATGACACAAAATTTTATGACCAATGCTGCATTGTATACCACGACAAAACAATCTCACCCCAATAACCGAGACTAAAGGGGGACTCAAAGGCTGGCTAGTAGATATGAGTACTCATCCGATCTCACCTCACTAACCGTTATTAATGAGAGACACAAATATAATCAATCTCACCTCAAATAATGAGGGACACAAATCAAATTGACATGCCAACTATGGTTTCAAAACAAATTCAAAATAATTTCTATTCAAATAATCACATTACAAATCAAATAACCACATTCAATTGTTATAAATTCACATTTATGGTTGCCAACACATCAAATTCTCAAAGCACTTTAAATCGCATTCAAAACTGTCTCATCCCCCTTGCTACAATAAGTTCAAATAGCCAACATCCACCTTTTCACAATTATAAATCCATTTCACGATTCAAATTTCTCAAAACAATATATAAAATTCTTAAATACAAAAGAAAAGCATAATTGAATCATATAAAGTCTATTCAATCTAATTACAAATTTTAAAACAAAAGAGAAATCTAGTTATGCACAAACCTTCTTTTAATTTTCTTTTCTTAACTTTGTTCTTCCCTTCCTTGGAGGTCTCCTTATCTACTGAAAATTCACAAATTCAAAGTCTGAATATTCATTCTAACCCTTACCAATAGCTAATCAAATAATTTCCTAAGTTACCATGCAACTTAATAATTTTTTGGTTCAGGGTAGATTTAAGACCTGAATTTAGAACCCAATTTCAACCTAGTTTTAATCAAAATTTAATAAAGTTATCTTCATGAAAGTTGTTCCTCTATGTCTTGGCTTTAATTTCCTTTTTGAATCACTTAATTTGGAGTTTTGGATCTCAATTATGGCTAAATTACTAAACACTATTCTGGGTCTCTTACCCTGCAATTCCATGTTTTTCAAATGTTTACCTTAAATTTGCATTCTATATCCGAGCACTTTATACTCAGAATTAGAACCAGGTCCCTAAACCAAAGTTTTAGGCCTTTGTCTTAGGTTTCTAAATCATTTTAAATCACTTCAATTGGAGTTTTTGTAGAGGAAGTTATGACTTGATAACCATTCAGAAGTCACAAGGCAATTTTGTTAAAGTGGAGGATTTTCAGATTTGGTATTCCTGACTTACCTCAATATTTCCCCTACTTTGCCTTAAGAATGTAGTTTCATGTCTTATGGTTATTTGGCTTTGGAATCACTTAATTTTCTATTGTGTAGCTCGAGTTATGGCAATTTTGCCAAAATTGGTCGGATGACCAATTACTCACATTTTCAGGTTCAGTCCAGAATCAGGGCAAATTTGCTGGACTAATTTTGTCTAGAAATTTGATTAAGTTAGGGTCATAAATTGACTTCATGATATTCATAAGAGTTGTTCTTCTATGGAATCAGGATTCCATAGATTCTAGAATTACCCAAATTGGAGTTTTCTCGAGTGAGTTATGCTTAATTAACTAAGTACTGTTCATTTGGTCAATTTTTCCAGATCCAGAATTGGTAACCCAGATTCAAGCTCTAATTAAGGTTCCCTATGGTCATTTTCTAGGCAAGTATCCAACATGAAAGTTTGAGCGTTATGTCTTAAGTTTCATTTTCAACTAGTTTCACACCAATTAGAGTAGTGTAGCTCAACTTATGGGCTTCTAAACACACTAGACTCAAGTGTCCAGATTTCAGCACATTGACAACACTCATATTTTATTTATTCCTTTCACCAACCAACATCAATGCACATTCAATGCACCTCAATTGGCCATAATTTATCATCAATAACCCTAATTGCACTTCATACCATAGAAGCTTTAATGCACCAAACCCTAAGTTCTCCATCTTCTACTTCCAAGCAATTTCAAACAATTTTAACTATACAATTCATGTGTACACTTCATTTAACACTAGAATTTATGTTGAATTGAATTAAACCATCAAACCCTATCTCCCTTCATCTTGGTCGAAATTCCCTCTTAGTGTTCATGCAAGATTTTTATTAATTTCTCAAGTGAATTCCCCACAATCAAACTTAATTCAATAAATATGTAACTAATTAAAGCCTCTAATGGTGCTTTTCCAAACTTTAAAATCCTTCAATTTCCTTGGTTCCTTTTTCTTCAAATCTTTTAATCAAGACTCAATTTATGGTTTTCTACTAATTTGGTATGGGATTTATGGAAGAAAAGTGGGGTTTCAAAGCTCAATTTTACTTAATAATGGAGGAAAAATGGGGGAAGGAAGAGAGAGAGAGAGAGTGAATCGGCACATTGGGGAAGAAGATGAGGAATTTATTTGATTTTTTTATGTATTTTGTCTTCTTATATACTTATTTTAAATAATTATTTAAATTATAATTATTATAATTATAACAATTTACTTAATTACCTCCATGTCCCATTTAATTTTTCTACACACTTCCATAATTTAATTCTTTTCTAATATTTTAATCTCACTCATTTTAATGGACATTTAGGTTAAAAGTCAACTCTTAAAGTGAATTGACTAAAATGCCCCTCATTGGGTTATAGTCCGTCTTTTTTCATAATACCCGATGAGTCCTTAGGTTTTGATTCATTAAATTGTGCTTGTTCCTTTTTTATTTCTATGATTTTATAATTTCCAATAATTATTCATTATTCCTCAATTAAGGATTCTATAGGGTCCCACACGAATTTAGGCTAGTAACTGAACTTATAGTAGCTTCCCGTGTAGGTCACCCATTGCCGGGAACCTAGGCTCATTTCACCTATTTGTACTCCATTTCTTTTATTTTCCTCCAACCTCATTTGATCTTTATTAGTTTAATTTGTGGCTTTTCTATGTGATTTAATTATGGTTCCACACATTCTAGCCATCCGAACAAACATTAGTCACTAAAACAGTAAAATGTATGGAACTACTTAGTATGAGGGTGTTACAATTCTCCCCTCCTTAAAAGAAATTTCATCCCGAAATTTACTTGGTATTAATCTCTGAACAACTGTGAGTGCTGCCTCCTTATGTCCTCTTCAGGTTCCCATATAGCCTCCTGACCCGAATGATGGTTCCATAGCATTTTAACTAGAGGTATCTATTTATTCCTCAGCTTTTTCACCTCATATGCTAAAATCTTTATGGGTTCTTCATCATAAGGCAGATCTGGATTTACTTCAATTTCTTCCACTGACAAGAAATGAGATGGGTCTGATCTATACCTCTTTAACATGGAAACATGGAAGACATTATAGATCCTTTTGAGGCAAAGCAAGCTTGTATACTAATGGATCCACTCTTTCTAGAATCTCATACGGCCCGATGAAGCGAGGACTCAGTTTTCTCTTTTTGCCAAATCTCATGATCTTTTTCCATGGGGAAACCTTCAAGAACACCTTATCACCCACATTGTATTGAATATTCCATCTCTTCATGTCTATGTAGGACTTTTGGCAATCTGATGTAGCTTTGAGTCTGTCTCAGATGATTTTAATCTTCTCCTCAGTTTGCTGTACAATTTCGGGGCCAATCAACTTTCTCTCACCCACTTCATCCCAACATAATGGAGTTCTATATTTTCTGCCATACAGAGCTTCATATGGAGGCATCCCAATGCTTGACTGCTAGCTATTATTATAAGCAAATTCAATCAAGGGCAAGTGTGTATCCCAGCTTCCTTCAAACTTAATCACACAAGCTCGAAGCATATCCTCCAAAATCTAGATGATTCTTTTAGACTGGCCATCTATTTGTGGATGGAATGCTGTGCTGAAATTCAATCTAGTTCCTAGGGCTTTTTGAAGACTACCCCACAATCTAGAAGTGAATCTTGGATCTCTGTTGGACACAATAGATATCGGTCCTCCATGCAATCTCACCACTTCATCAATATACAGCTTAGCCAATCTGTCCAGACTATAGTCCATTCTCACAGGCAGAAAGTGTGTAGACTTAGTTAATCAATTAACAATAACTCAAACTGCATCATGATTCTTCTGGTTACGCGGAAGTCATGTCACAAAATCCATGGTGATTCATTCCCATTTCCATTTGGGAATTGGCAATGGCTGTAGCAACCCTACTGGCACCTGGTGTTCTGTCTTCACTTACTGACAAGTTAGGCATTTAGCTACATATTTGGCAAGATCTTTCTTCATTCCCATCCACCAGTAGCGCTCTTTAACAGTCCTATACATTTTAGTTCCACCAGGGTGCATAGCAAATGGTAAGTCATGTGCTTCCTTTAAAATAATCTGCTTCAAGCCCACATCATTAGGAATGCACATTCTGCCCTGGCATAGCAACAAGCCTTCACCATTTACTGAAAATTCTGGTTTCTTGCCATCCCGAGCCTCTTCCACTAATTTCAAATACTTGTCGTCACTCTGAGCTGCTGTTTTGATTTGTTCAATCAACATTGGCTTCACTTACCAGGTAGCTATTATCTGCCCATCATCATTTATCTCCAAATTTGCATTTAATGCCCTCAAGTCATGCACCATGGACAAAGGTGAAACTCTCAAGCTAGCCATGGTCTTGCGATTTAAGGCATCTGCCACAACATTAGCTTTCTCAAGCTGATAGTCAACCAAACAGTCACAATCTTTTATCAATTTTAGCCATGTCCTTTGCCTCAAATTCAACTGTTTTTGAGTGCCCAAATGCTTCAAACTCTTATGATTTGTATAGATGAAGTACTTCATCCCATACAAATAATGTCTCCAGATCTTTATAGCAAAGACAATGGCTGCAAGCTCCAAGTCATGTGTACGGTAATTCCTCTCATGTGGTTTAAGCTGGTATGAAGCATAGGCAATGACATTTCTATCTTACATCAACATACAACCTAATCCATTATGAGAAGTTGTAATGCCCTCACTGTAGGTAGTCCATATGTTCTACTGTTCCGATGATTAACGTTTGTTCGGACAGTCAGAATGTCTAGAACTACACTTAAACTAGAGTGAGGAGACATAAATTGATGAAATAAAGACCAAGAAAAATTAAGGGAAAATAAAATAAATGAAATGTAACTAGGTTAAAGGAGCTAAAACCACAGCGATGAGGGACCAAAGCCCAAATCAGTCTCCAAGGTTATCAAAATGAGCTATGGATCTATTATAAAAGCCCACACTTGACGTGTCACGACCAGTCTTGGGATTTATTTTATATTTAGAGCTTCAGAGGTCCAAATGGAGCAAACCCAAGTCCAATTAAACCTTAAGAGCCACCTCTACAATTTCTATGAGGGGCTGGAAGCAAGATAAGGCCGTTTTGATTGTCAAAAACAACAGCAAAGTCTTCATTACGGGCTGGATACTCTATCAGAACCATTTTCGGTTTTTGGGCCATAACTAGGGCTGTAAACCTCTGATTTGGGCAAATGAGTACCTGTTGGAAAAATAAGAAGTAGGGCTACAACTTTACTGAAGATGTTAGAGACAGAATCACAAGGGAAGAGGCTGAATTTGGCCATGATTGTAGAGCAAAGAATCTGTCTTTTTGAATTTTGAAAAATTTCCAAGTTTGGTTCTTATCGTTGGGATTAGGTTTTTTATTATGAAGATACCTTTGGCAGCAGCGGAGACACATATCCATTCAAACCTTCAACACGCCTTCAACACCTTCATTCTCCATTCACATCCATAGTTTTAGATTTCTCCTTTTTTATTTTTCTTTTGTAAGCCATGAACATGAGTGGCTAAGTTCTAAATTCAGTTCAAGGGATTCTAGTTCTTATGCATGATTTGTGAGAATAGGTTCTTAATTTAAATTATGCCTTTTTGAATATCTATTATTTCTTGATTTCATTGTTTTTTTGTCTATTGAATGATTTGCTAAAAAGGCCTATTAGTTAATTGTTTGATGTGATCAATTGCTAGTTCATTTTCATAATCCGTAATTGTTGTGTAAGATTGAATGTGAGTAACAGTTAGGTTTTATTGATTATGATACAAGTTTTCGATAATAACCTAAGGAAATAATAGGGTGAATTAAATGATTTATGATTTATAAATCATTGTTCAGTTTAACTTTTCACACCCTACTCCCCTGTAAGATGCAACATGATCCCGTAGTACACCTAATGAATTATCGTACTTCGCCTACCGATAACCCATTAGATATACTACAAGGGATTTTAAAACGATTTTCGTGAAATTTAAATCATCGGTTAAAATCTGGTGTTATAAATTTTTTTTTTTTTCAGAATTTCGGCAAAGTACCGGCTATATTTTGAGAAAACAGTTCTTCAATCCTATAAAAGAAAATGCTCCCAATATGTTTTCTCAAATACAACTTCAATAACTTCATTTCAATTCACAATTCAATTCTCAATAAACAATCAATTCATTTTCAAACTACTCTCATCATAAAGAAACATTTCATTGATTACAAGACTTAAAATTTATAATACAAAACTATTCAAGTAAATGAAATCTCAACTTTATATTTACAATAATTTACATTTAATTACATACCAAAATATTTTACAAGAGTTTTTATACAACTGCTCAAATAATTTACATACATATTATTACATGCATACATCAAAACCTATGTACATGGGTATACCTATGATATACCTGGAGCTGATCTGAATATGTCTTCAAATAAACTTATTCACTGCTCTATGCTCTTTTACTCATGACAAAGATACAAAGCTATCGCTGAGTGGTGAACTCAGTGGTGCACAACTATAATTTAAAACATAGTACAATATACATTGACAAAATTTACAGTAAATAATTTGGAAATCTGAATACTCATTAAATTCCAAAACTCAAAATATTCATTGCCAATAATGTAAATCATTTGTATAAATGACTTTGATCACAAAATTCAATTTATCAAATCATGACTAACCATTTAAGTAATTCCAACAAAATCAATTATACATAAACCATATTTGAAATCACAATTCTTTACCATTCAAAAGCCATTCTGTATCTCAAAAATCATTATGTATCTCAAAAATCAATCTTTATCTCACTAACTATGCAAGACTAATCCGAAAGGGCCATATTCGATATGATTCTAACTCCCTATGATCGGGGAGGTCGAATCAGATTCTAACTCCCTATGGTCGGGGAGGTCAAATCATCGTGCACAGTACCATCACAATAATGAATCTTCCGCAAGGGCCATAACGATAAAATAAACTTAGATCTAACCTCAAATCAGAGAAAAATCTAAGCCTGTACACGTACCATGGTAATCAAAACACAACTAACTCCATTGTCTTCTCAACAAATGAGAGAGACGGGTAATAACCTAGTCAAGCATCTATAGTGAGATATAAAACAATATCACATATATGGTCATTTTTGGGCTTTGGTGTCTTCATAAGACTTGTAGATATAGGTCTTAAATATTCATGGTCAAAATTTCAGGTCAATTGGACCTGTTTTGAGTGAGTTATGGCCTAAACACTAACTGCTGACCAAATGGTAAATTTTTAGGCCTTATTTGCACTTATCCGGATTTGGTCACTTTTCAAGTTACCTTACAAGCAGAATTTTAGTAAGCTTTCTTCATGAAAGTTGGCACATTTTGTGCCTAGTTTCACCTCTAATTGGTCTCATACCAATTGGAGCCACACACTTAAAGTTATAGGCCTAAAACACAAACTGCCTTATTGCATTTCCTTCATACACATCAAGGATCACTTTTAACCCTTACCAAACTCACATTCATGCCCATTTCTGGTTTGTATCATAACCTAAACATATTTTACCACATATTGTTGATCATTTTGGCAGCTTACAATCACATTCAAAATGCACATTATAGTCCAGAATTTACCAACTTCAATTTACACACAATTTAACTACATAACAAGCTCATTTACATGCCTAAACTCAAACCCTTGTACACATATACAATCTGCCATAGTAAGCACCATAATTCAACCATGTAATTTCATAAACCAACCCATGAAATAACATTTTTTTGGTTCACAATGCAAGCTGCCAATTCATACATCACACTCCATTAATTTCCAAGCTTCCAAATTCAAATATAGATTTACATATTCTAAATATACATCACCCAAATGATTACCCATACACATAAATAATTAATCAACCTTCTAATCCACCATTTACAAGCAAGAGTAAACTATCTTCAAGGTGTTTCCATGGCTGCCAAAAGTACACATTCCCATTCAACATCAAACCTCAAAATTTTCTTCATAAATCAAACACTCATAACACCCTTACAAACTTTAACAAAGCAACAATCAAAAACTCAAACTTACCTATGGATGAGACTTCTCAAATCTTCACTAAACTTCTTGATTTTGGTATCAAACTCTTCCTTGTGATGTGGGGATAAACTTTAATGAAGCAACCTAGGTGCTTGGAGGTGAAATGAAGAGGATGATGAAGCTTGAACCAATTGCGGCAATGGAGGTTTTGAGAGAGTTCAATTCGGCATGGTGAGTCTCAAGGTTGAAGATGAAGTTTAGTGGAAGTAATTTGCCCATGTGATGTTAATTTAATCCTCAAAGTGCTCCACTCACCCATTTTTAATGATTTAATAAGTGAAAAGTGTTAATTACCCAATTTGAACCCCATTTTCGCTATTTATATTAGGTACCCCTAATTTAATTTTTCATTATATTTTCCAAGTATAACATCATGTATTTTCAATGGAAATTTAGGTCAAAAGACAACTCGGGGTGTCAAATGACCACAATACCCCTGTTCGGGTTGCATTCTCGATTTTTCGGTAACACCGGGTTTTGTCCGTTTTTCGATTTCTCACTTTTCTTTGTACTAATTATTTAATTTTTCTTTGATATTTCTAATGATATTTATACTTCAATTTATGTCTCTTTAAGTCTTAAAATTAATTTCCAGGGTTCCCCACGGTCTAGGGCTAGTCAACGGTCCACGCTGTTACTTCCCCGTGCGGTCACCCATCGCTAGGGTTCTTGGCTCGCTTAAATTGGTTGCATTTTTTTACTATTATTTTTTCTTTGTTTTTCTTGTATTTTCTTTTCTTGTATTTCATTATTTAATGTCTCCTCACTCATATCGAAGTGTAGTTCTAGGCATCCTAGCTGTCCGGACAACACTGGTCACCGGAACAGTAGAACGCATTACCGAACATAGGGGTGTTACAATTCTCCCCCCCTTAAAATAAATTTCGTCCACGAAATTTTACCCAATAGTCATCTTACAATAGTCATACGTTTATTTTTTTTCCTTTTTATACGATCGTATAATCTGCTTTTCCTCAAATTTGTATAAGACTTTTAACAATCTAATACAACGTTTAATTTGTTTGTATATCACCAATCTTCTCTTACTATTGTCCTGTCTAATATTTCGATTCATGTTCCTTCTTGAATGACCCTTGAGGTCATGTTAGAATCATTTATCTAGTCATTGGTCCTCTGACCATTCTAGTCCATAGTCTTCCTCACATTCGTAACATTTCTTTGTTATATTTGAACCAATTGTTCGAATTTTTTTTTTCATAACTCTGTTTATCTGTCAATATTCTATAACTTACTTCCTTTTGTACTAAGATATAACCTTTCAATATTCTAAATTTTGAGTTTTAGATCCCTAAGTAGGATTTTCAAACTTATTTCTAACAATTAAATTCTATCCTGGCATAACTATACCAAAACAGATGCCGTTGGTAACTATTCTTATCTAGGTATACTATCGGGTAGTACGTAGCTCTACACAATAATCTCAAGTCAGTACTGTAATCTGCAGCTTACAGTATAAACATCAAGAACATTGCATAGTTACTACGATACATTCCAATAGATCAAACTTTCCTATCTTTTATCCTTTTCGAATTCACTAATATCCGAACTTATTCTGATTACAATATCCATTAGCAATTACTAACAGTAACATCCTTGCCCTCATCTAGAGCAATTCCATTACTGCATCTTACTTTTACGTCCTTTTGCCTTACATTAAGTAGGCTCGCCAATTAGCTTTATAACTCAGAAAATACTTTTCGCCGATAAACTCTTCCAAAACTAATTTCACTTATTATCACAATCCTTATCCTAAAGGACTAATCACTAATGCATCAAAATTTATTCCCCTGTAAAGGAATAACAATAGAACATATAGTTCTAACTCTAACATAAAAGTATGCAGACCCCAGGTCAAACAATACATAAACGAAGAGTGCCATCCTTCTTCTTAACAAACAATACCGGCGCTCCCCATGGTGACACACTAGGGCGGATGAAGCCTTTTCTTGCAACTGTACCTTCAAATCCTTCAACTCTGCTGGTGCCATTCTGTATGGTTTTATGGATATTGGATCCACACCAGGCATAATATTAATTTCAAACTACACCTCTCTTTCCGGAGGTAATCCTGGCAATTCATCAGGAAACACGTCTGGAAAGTCATATACTATAGGGATGTCCCTCAATGCTGGACTCCCCACTTGGGTGTCTACCACATGTGCCAAGTATGCTTCACACCCCTTGCTGATCATTTTCTAGCTAGTGCAGCCGAAATAATGTTTGATGGCAATAGCTGCCTCTTCCAATGTATTACCACATCACTGTACTGAGGGAGACCGAAAGTGACTGTTTTCAGCCTACAGTCAATCATGGCATGATGCCTAGCTAACCAATCCATGCCCAAGATGATATCATAATCTCTAAAGGGCATTTCAATGAAATCAGATAGAAAAGTGTGTCCTTGGATCACCAAAGGACAATCTCTATACATTCTATTAACCCTGACCTCCTGTCCTAGCGGACTTGTTACTAGCACCTCAAAGTCTATTTTTGTACATGGAACAGCAATGCAATCAATGATGCTAGCACTCACATAAGAATGGGTAGAACCCAGATCAAATAACACAAACACATCTTAGTTAAAAGTTGAGAAGGTACCAGCCACAACATCAGATGTCTCGACTTCTTCCCTCTGTCTCATTGCGTAGACTCTAACCGGAGCACTATCTTGCTCTGATTGTTTCACTGTGCCTTGGCTGCTCTTTGGGCTACCTCTACCCCCGCTCTACCTCTGCTAGGTGGTTGTGAACTTCTAGTAACAGGTGGCTCAATCGACCTTCGCAGAGTAGGAGGTGGTCCAACTCTGCGACTATCGGTGCAGTCCTTGGCAAAGTGTCCCGTGCCTCCACAGTTATAACAGCTCCAATAGCCTTATAGCATATCCCACCATGATATCTTCCACAAGCTTCATATTGACGAAGGGTAGGAACTTCTAGTTGTTCGACGATCTGGACCTTGGTGGTCTCTCGCCTTGATGATCAACCTCTGTTATATCCACGAGCTCTGGCTCCTCAATTTCTTTTCTCTTTCTCAAATTACCGCTTGAGCTCGACCCATAGGTTTCTCCTCTTCTCTATTTCATGTTGCCCTTGTAGGGGTTGGGTGCAGATTGAGCTTGGTGTGATTATCAGCCATTTGTTGAAAGAAAGTGGCCATTTGCTGGGCCATTTGTGCAGTAATTTGTACTAGCAAAATTGGTACAGTCAGGTCTTTGACATTTTGTGGAGCTGGGGCCTCAACTTGTTCTTCTGCCATCACAGACTGTTCTATTGTCTCATTCTTCTCTTCCATATCTTTTCACAAGATTTTCTATTCCTGTACAACCAACATAAGGAGATTCCTCTCCATTAGTTCATATTTATGATGTAAATGTACTATATGTATCAAACATTTGAGCAGTTGTAGTTACCGACAAAAAGATTTCAAATTCACAGTTTGAAATTCACTTTAAAACTATTGCTCTGATACCACAAAACATGTCACTCCCTACTCCCCTGTAAGATGCAACATGATCCCGTAGTACACTTAATGAATTACCGCACTTCGCCTACCGATAACCCATTAGATATACTACAAGGGATTTTAAAACGATTTTCGTGAAATTTAAATAATCGGTTAAAATCTGGTGTTATAAATTTTTTTTTTTTTCAGAATTTCGGCAAAGTACCGGCTGTATTTTGAGAAAACAGTTCTTCAATCCTACAAAAGAAAATGCTCCCAATATGTTTTCTCAAATACAACTTCAATAACTTCATTTCAATTCATAATTCAATTCTCAATAAACAATCAATTCATTTTCAAACTACTCTCATCATAAAGAAACATTTCATTGATTACAAGACTTAAAATTTATAATACAAAACTATTCAAGTAAATGAAATCTCAACTTTATATTTACAATAATTTACATTTAATTACATACCAAAATATTTTACAAGAGTTTTTATACAACAGCTCAAATAATTTACATACATATTATTACATGCATACATCAAAACCTATGTACATGGGTATACCTATGATATACCTAGAGCTGATCTGAATATGTCTTCAATAAACTTATTCACTGCTCTATGCACTTTTTACCTGCGACAGCATACAAAGCTATCGCTGAGTGGTGAACTCAGTGGTGCACAACTATAATTTAAAACATAGTACAATATACATTGACAAAATTTACAATAAATAATTTGAAAATCTGAATACTCATCAAATTCCAAAACTCAAAATATTCATTGCCAATAATGTAAATCATTTGTATAAATGACTTTGATCACAAAATTCAATTTATCAAATCATGACTAACCATTTAAGTAATTCCAATAAAATCAATTATACATAAACCATAATTGAAATCACAATTCTTTACCATTCAAGAGCCATTCTGTATCTCAAAAATCATTATGTATCTCAAAAATCAATCTTTATCTTACTAACTATGCAAGACTAATCCGAAAAGTCCATATTCGATGTGATTCTAACTCCCTATGGTCGGGGAGGTCGAATCATCGTGCACAGTACCATCACAATAATGAATCTTCCGCAAGGGCCATAACGATAAAATAAACTTAGATCTAACCTCAAATTAGAGGAAAATCTAAGCCTGTGCACGTACCATGGTAATCAAAACACAACTAACTCCATTGTCTTCTCAACAAATGAGAGAGACGGGTAATAACCTAGTCAAGCATCTATAGTGAGATATAAAACAATATCACAATCCTTTTAGTGAGCATAAATCACAATATAATTCAATTCAAAGTCAATTCCAATATCCAATAATTTTTATGCTTATCACAATTCAAATCATAAATTTACATTTTTCCATGAAAATTACCATCACAATTCAAAACATGTTCTATCACAATTTTCCAAAACATAATTTATTCAATCCATAACAATGCTTAATACTTGTGGAAATACCATTTCACAAAGCTAAATTCATACATACTATAACAATTTCAATAATCATTGAATTAAATCCAATGCTTATTAAACATAATACATAAGAAAAGTATGTCATTTAATCATATGAAATATTCAAACAAAATCATTTAAAAACTAGTTGTGCATAAACCTCTGATAACTGTCTCTTAGTCTTGACTCAGTGTTTCCTTCCCTTTCCCTGAGTCTTTGCTAACTGAGAAACACAATTTGAAGTGTTTCAGTACTTAATTAAATTGTCTCTAATGATAATGTTTGATAAATAATTCACTGAATGCTATTATTTGCTTAATCAACTTAATATATCGACCCTCGATGTGTTTTAGGTAATTTAGGTTTTAACGTTACTAATATGTCACATTCGATAGTCTTTTAGGGTTGGTACATGTTACCAAGTTCATTTTCGTGTATACTGCATTTTCTTGCAATTTGCTGGATTCCGGGATACTAGTTTGACCTAGCCGGACGACCTAGTTCCCTCAGTTTTCGGGTTTTGGTCAAAACTACAAACTTGTAGATCTATGTCTTATGGAACACGGGGCAAAATTTCAGGTCATTCTGAGTTATGTAGGCCAAGTTATGGTCATTTTACTATTGCTGGTCAAATTGCATCAAAATTGGTCACTTTAGGTCATTTTAGGTTCGGCCAGTTTTTGGACCCGAACTTGTGCAAGCTGTTTGACTTGCTTATGGTCATTTATGGGCTTTGGTGTCTTCATAAGACTTGTAGATATAGGTCTTAAATATTCATGGTCAAAATTTCAGGTCAATTGGACCTGTTTTGAGTGAGTTATGGCCTAAACACTAACTGCTGCCCAAATGGTAAATTTTCAGGCCTTATTTGCACTTATCCGGATTTGGTCACTTTTCAAGTTACCTTACAAGCAGAATTTTAGTAAGCTTTCTTCATGAAAGTTGGCACATTTTGTGCCTAGTTTCACCTTTAATTGGTCTCATACCAATTGGAGCCACACACTTAAAGTTATAGGCCTAAAACACAAACTGCCTTATTGCATTTCCTTCATACACATCAAGGATCACTTTTAACCCTTACCAAACTCACATTCATGCCCATTTCTGGTTTGTATCATAACCTAAACATATTTTACCACATATTGTTGATCATTTTGGCAGCTTACAATCACATTCAATATGCACATTAAAGTCCAGAATTTACCAACTTCAATTTACACACAATTTAACTACATAACAAGCTCATTTACATGCCTAAACTCAAACCCTTGTACACATATACAATCTGCCATAGCAAGCACCATAATTCAACCATGTAATTTCATAAACCAACCCATGAAATAACATTTTTTTGTTCACAATGCAAGCTACCAATTCATACATCACACTCCATTAATTTCCAAGCTTCCAAATTCAAATACACATTTACATATTCTAAATATACATCACCCAAATGATTACCCATACACATAAATAATTAATCAACCTTCTAATCCACCATTTACAAGCAAGAGTAAACTATCTTCAAGGTGTTTCCATGGCTGCCAAAAGTACACATTCCCATTCAACATCAAACCTCAAAATTTTCTTCATAAATCAAACACCTATAACACCCTTACAAATTTTAACAAAGCAACAATCAAAAACTCAAACTTACCTATGGATGAGACTTCTCAAATCTTCACTAAACTTCTTGATTTTGGTATCAAACTCTTCCTTGTGATGTGGGGATAAACTTTAATGAAGCAACCTAGGTGTTTGGAGGTGAAATGAAGAGGATGATGAAGCTTGAACCAATTGCGGCAATGGAGGTTTTGAGAGAGTTCAATTCGGCATGGTGAGTCTCAAGGTTGAAGATGAAGTTTAGTGGAAGTAATCTGCCCATGTGATGTTAATTTAATCCCCAAAGTGCTCCACTCACCCATTTTTAATGATTTAATAAGTGAAAAGTGTTAATTACCAAATTTGAACCCCATTTTTGCTATTTATATTAGGTACCCCTAATTTAATTTTTCATTATATTTTCCAAGTGTAATATCATGTATTTTCAATGGAAATTTAGGTGAAAAGACAACTCATGGTGTCAAATGACCACAATGCCTCTGTTCGGGTTGCATTCCGGATTTTTCGATAACACTGGGTTTTGTCCGTTTTTCGATTTCTCACTTTTCTTTGTACTAATTATTTAATTTTTCTTTGATATTTATAATGATATTTATACTTCAATTGATGTCTCTTTAAGTCTTAAAATTAATTTCCAGGGTTCCCCGCGGTCCAGGGCTAGTCAACGGTCCACGCCGTGACTTCCCCGTGCGGTCACCCATCGCTAGGGTTCCCGGCTCGCTTAACTTGGTTGCATTTTTTTACTATTATTTTTCCTTTGTTTTTCTTATATTTTCTTTTCTTGTATTTCATTATTTAATGTCTCCTCACTCATATCGAAGTGTAGTTCTAGGCATCCTAGCTGTCCGGACAACACTGGTCACCGGAACAGTAGAACGCATTACCGAACATAGGGGTGTTACATAACTACTTCCTATTCTTAAAGCAGTTATTAATTTGATGAGGATTGCTTAATACCAATTTAGTTAATAATTAGAGTCAACAAGAGTGCTGGGCTCGAATTAATGAGTATAGGGAAGTTAGGGGTTTTACTTCGCTGTTTGGTAAATCTACGTTAAGTATTCAATAAGAGATAATTGTATTTCTTTTGTCTATGATCGAGTCATGCATTGGAATGTGAATTATATAACACCCCTATTTGCATAGCTTGGTATATTTCATTGTTCCGGTAACCGGTATCGGTCTGGACAATTAAGAGAATTAGAACCACGTCTAAGACACCTAGTTAAGCCCTGAACGCAAATAATTAGTAATTTTCAAATAGTTAAGTATAAATAAGAAAAACAGAACATAAGAAGTTAAACGAGCTGGGAGTCACAACGATGGGTGACCTTCTCGAAAATGACTGTGAGGTCAGTCTAAACTCAAATTTCGAACTGTAAAATGTGACGCTGCGGTCCTTAGGACTATTGTGAACACAGTGGAAAAGAGAAAATCATGAAGAAGAGTTGTTAAGCTGGTCAAATAATTAGGTCAGGGATCCGGATGAAATATTAAATTACTTGTAAATCGGATCGAACCGGCGAGGGGCAATTTGGTCAATTCACTCCTACAGTTGACTCCTGACCTAACAGTCCAATAAAAATGGAGAAAAAAAAAATTTCAGGATCAAGAATTAAATTAAAGAAGTAAAAGGAAAAGAAATAAAAAAGAAATGAAAAATCCAAAAAAAATCAAAGGTTATGACATCATGCATGACATAAGCATGATCTCATTAAAACTATAATTTTAACTTATGAAAATATATGGATAATTACACATTAATAAAGATAAAAACTTAAAAAGAAAATACACTTCTTCTTCCCATACAATCAGCCGACCATCTCTCTCTACCTCTCTCTTTCTCCTTAGTTCTACCATTGTTAAAGGATAAGAAACTTGAAATTCTTTGGTTTTCTCCCATTAATTCACTAAGTCCCCATATTAAAACTTACCCTTAGGTATAGATACATCAATTGGGAGCAAAAAAGAAGAAGAAAATTGAAGATTTGAGAAGAGGAAAAATTGCTTAAATAAGGTATGCCCATCTTCTCACCCTATTTATAATCTATGCATGAATAATAGTTGAAATTAGTTGAAATTATGAAGAAAAAATTTAAGAAAACATGCGTATAGGTTAAGAAGCAATTTTAGCCATGTTAGGGAGAAAGAGAATTTGATTTATTTTGATGAAATTAAGTATGTAAATAAGCTTGAATGAGTGTAGAAACGTGGAGTATGCATTTTAATTGTACGTATTGTGCAATTTAGAAAAATTAGGGTTTATACCCTCAGGGTTTTGGATAAAAATTTGAGAATTAGCCAAATGATGTTATTGACCTTATTTCAGTTGAGAAATGGTTAATTGTGACCATTTGTAGTGTGTATGAATTATTGGAACCAAATCTACAGGCAGCTTAACCTTGGTCCCTTTCAGGGATCAAAACTAAAAATTTACCAACCCAATTTGTGTGAGGCCAATTGAGAATGAAATTAGACACAAAATGACACATTTTTCATTTAGGAATCATGTCCAGAAAGTGACCATAACTTAGTGAACAATTAGGCCAAATCCGAAATTGGCAAACTGACCTGTACAAAAATGACTAAATGAACAGTAGTTACGTAAATGACCATAACTTGGTCTAGGAAGGTCCAAATGACCTGAATTGTTACCAGTAGAAAGATGAGACATAGCTCTACAACTTTCATGAAGACAATAAACCCAAAATTTTACCATAAGCTGTCCAAAAACTCACCTGCAATCAACCCACAAAAACTCACTAGTAATCAGTAAATGCCAAGAATTCTAGGTAACACCAAATCCGGCCAGCCATGATCAAATGGCCATAACTTAGGCTAAAAAACTCCAAATTGAGTGATTCAAAAAGGAAAATAAATTTAAGACAATATGGAACAACTTTTATGAAGAAAACTTAGCCAAATTATCACAGCAACATGACCAATGGGACAGTGTAAAACTGAACACCAAAACTGAAAATTTGAAATTTGTGCCTAAGAGACTTGAAGTTTGAGAAAACAACCAAAACCAACAAATTAGGTAACAAAAATGTGGTATGTGGGTGAAATTAGAATTGTAATACCTATTAAGCATTACAAAGTCAACAAATTGACTTGAATAGTATCGTAAATAGTAACCCCAAAATACAAATTTCAAAGAACATCAAATTAATTATATTAAAGTTAGATTTAAAATTATTTTTGGACTTATGATAATTTATGGTGCTGAAACACTATAAAATTGTGTGTTTCAATGGAAAAGAATACCGGGAAAGAATCCGAAGCATCGAGTTAAGGCCAAGAGGTTACTCGTATAAGGTTTGTGCACAATATAGAATTTCTGTAAATTTTCTTCTGTAAATTGTTTTGAATGAATTGAGATATTAAATTGTGGCTCGATTGTATTGAAATGTTTATTATGCTTTTAACTTAAATTGTTGAAAGTTTACTTGTATGTGTTTGAAATGGCAATAAATGTTTAGTAAATTGCTAAGACAGTTTTGAAACCACAGTGTCATGACCATATATTTGAATGCCTCATTAGCATGACTAGTGGGGGAAATTAGTTTTTAATTTTGATTCCTTCTCTGGTTGAAGTGTTGAGGTGTGTGCCAGTAGAAGTAGAAATTTGAATGGATATCCATATATTTGAGCTAGCTAGCCTTGCGATTTCTCATAAGCCTCCGGCTATTGAGATGAATATGTTTCAAATGGCATGATATAACTGTGTATTTTTATGAAATTGATTTGAGATTTCCTAAATGAAATTATTGGACTAAAAGTTTATAAATCATGTTTTGCATCTGCCTTCCATTTTCAGCAATGTGTTTGAATAAGTATGATTTGAATTATGCATAAATATTATTTTAGTATGTTGTGCACCACTGAGTCATAGTACTCAGTTATGGCTGTTATTGCTGTCGCAGATATAGAGACTAGAGGAGTAGCAAAGTGAGCTGCTGAGGATCTTGGAGCCACCTTTCTTAAAGTTTTGTCAGGTATAAATTTATATCCTGAATGTAATGTTTATATTTGTGTATGTAACTATATGTATATATAAAAACTGATCACGAGCAGTTGTATAAAGTTGTAGTAATATCATTTTGGATTTGCTAATGTAAAGTGATTGATAAGTGTAATTTGTTTTTACTTTAATGAAAAGTGAATGGAAATATTGAGTTGTGAATTATTGATTTGAATTTTGGAGTTTGAGAAATGATGTTGAAGTTTATTGTGGTAGTTGTTGAATTGATGAAACAAATTATTCGAAGTGTTTTTGCAGGTATTTGAAGAACTGTTTTATGAAAATATAGACAACACTCTGCCAAAATTTTTCTAAAATTTGCACACAAATAAAAATGGATAAAAATTTTAATTAGTTTTCAAACTATAATTAAATGTTTTTAATACCTATTAGAAAATGCTCACCACTTCTAAAAAGTAAGAAAATTATTTTAAAATCCCTTGTAGGGTACTTAATGAGTCATCGGTAGGTAAAGTTCGGTAGTTCATTAGGTATTCTATGGGATCATGTTATGCCTTACAGATGGGTAAGATGTGACATGTTTTAGTGGTATCAGAGTAAAATTTTTGAAGTATGTTTTGACTTGTGAATTTGTGTCTTTTCTTTGATAAGTACAACTGCTCAATATCCTTATTTGTTACATACAATGCATTACATCATACATATGAACTAACGGAGAGAAATCTCCTTGTGTTATTTGTTCAAGAGATATCCTAACTCCAGACTGATATGGAAGAAGGGGATCGCTCCGTTGAGCAGTCTGTAGAGGTTGAGGCCCAAGGAGAAGCCCCAGCTCTCCAAAATGTCAGTGGGTCAGTGGCACCAGCCCCACAAATGCCGCAGTTTCCTGCACAATTTGCACAGCAGATGGTAGTGATGTTCCAACAAATGGCTGAAAGCATGCCTACCCAAGCTCCACTTCAGATACCTGTGGTGCAACCACAGCCTCCAGCCTGATAGTATAACAAGCTACTTATGTATGGGGCTATAGAGTTTAAGGATACAGTGGACCCTTTAGAGGCAGAGCAATGGTTGGAGAGAATTGATGGAGTGTTTAAGAAGCTGCACTACCTAGATGAACTAAAATTTGAATACTCTGTGTCCTTGTTGCAAGGGGATGCATATGACTGGTAGAAGACCATCCCCCATAGCTTGGCTGAACTGCCAGTATTGACCTGGGACGACTTCATCAGAGAGTTCAGACAGAAATATATCCCAGATGCATATGTGGATCTATAACACCCCTATGTTCGGTAGTACGTTCTACTGTTCCTGTGACCAGTATTGTCCAGACAGCTAGGATGCCTAGAAGTACACTTAAATACTGATGAGGAGACATAAAATAATGAAATACAAGAAAAGAAAATACAAGAAAAATAAAGGAAAAATGATAGAAATGAAATGTAACCAAGTTAAACAAGCCGAGAACCCTAGCGATGGGTGACCGCACCGGGAAGTTGCGGCGTGGACCGTTGACTAGCCTTGGACCTTGGGGAACCCTGAAAAATATTTTTAAGACTTAAATAGACATCTATTGAAGCATAAATATCATTAGAAATATCAAAAAAAAAATAATTAGTACAAAGAAAAACAAAAAATTGAGAAAACGATAAAACTCGGTGTTACCAAAAAATTAGGAATGCAACCTGAACAGGGGCATTGTGGTCATTTGACACCTCGAGTTGTCTTTTGACCTAAATTTCCATTAAAAATAAATGATATTACACTTGGAAAATGTCAAGAAAAATTAAAATAGTGGTACATAATCTAAAAAGCAAAAGTTAGGAGGATAAATGTGGAATTTGGAAATTTAAGAATAAACAAACATTAAATCTTCACTTAGTGGTCCACTAACTCCACTTAAGTGGACATATAATCAGCACATTTTGGATAGAAACTCATCTTCTTCAATCTCCCAAAAACCAGCCGAAACCAAGAAAGGAATTCCTCCATGGCCGTCCCACCTTTGAGCTTTCATTTCTCATGATCAAGCCATGATCCTTCAATACTTCCTTCACTAAAGTTGTTCTACACAACTTGGGCAGTAGATAGGCAGCAAGAAGATCAAGTTTCAGTGAGGTTTTGAAGAACTTCAAAAGTGGTAAGTATGTATTTTTTATTATTGTTTCATTAAACCTTGCATGGATGTTATGGGTAGTTGAATTGTGGAAGGATTTTTGAAGTTTGATGAGTTAAGGGAGAGGTACATTTTTGGCAGCCATGGAACTTCAATGAGAGCAGTTTATCCTTGCATGTAAATGGTAGATTAAAACGTTGATGTAAGTATTTATGTGTGTAGGAATAAATTAGATAATGTATACTAGATGTATGTGATAGTACACTTGATTTTGGAAGCTTGGAAGTTAATTGAAAGGGATGTACAATTCGGCAAACTTGAAGTGTGAATCAAAATGTGTTGTTTCATGGTTTAGTTTATGGAATTATATTGTTGAATTATGGTGCTTGTTATGGCAGCATGTATATGTGTATAGAGGTTTGAGTTTGGACATGTAAATGAGCTATGTTATGTGGTTAAATTGTTTGTAATTGGACTTGGAAAATTTTGTACTATAATGTGCATATTGAGTGTGGTTACAAGCTGCCAAGATGACCAATAATGTGAAGTAAAATGTGTTTATGTTATGGTACAAACCAGAATTGGCATGGATGTGTAACTTGGTAAGTGTTGAATGTGTAATTGGTAAAGGGTGAATAATGTGCAATAGGGCAGTGTAGGTTTTGGCTTAGAACCTTAAGTGTGTGATTCCAATTGGTATGAGACCAATTGGAGGTGAAACTAGGCACAAAATGTGCCAACTTTCATGAAGGAAGCTTACCAAAATTCTACCTAGAAGGTGACTTGAAAAATGACCAAATCCGGATTAGTGCTTTGTAAACCTGAAAATTGACCATTTGGGCAGCAGTTAGTGCTTTGGCCATAACTCACTCAAAACAGGTCCAATTGACCTGAACATTTTACCATGAATAGTTAAGACATATATCTACAACTCTTATGAAGACACCAACACCCATAGATGACCATAAGCAAGTCAAATAGCTTACACAAGTTTGGGTCAAAAAACTGGCCGAACCAAAATTGACCTAAAAATGACCTAAAGTGACCATTTTGATGCATTTTGACCAGCATTGGTAGATTGACCATAAATTGGCCTACATAGCTCAGAATGACCTGAAATTTTGCCCCGTGTGCAATAAGACATAAACCTACAAGTTTGTAGTTTTGACCGAAACCCGAAAACCGAGGGAACTAGGTCATCCGGCTAGGTCAAATTAGTATACTGAAATCTGACAAATTGCAAGAAAATGCATTATACATGAAAATGAATTTGGTAATATGTACCAACACTAAAAGGCCATAAAATGTGACATATTGGTAATATTAAAACCTAATTCACCTAGAATACATCGAGGGTCAACATCTTAGGTTGACTAAGGAAATAATAGAATTCAATAAATTAAGTATTAAGCCTTATTGTTAGAAACGGTTTAAATGAGTACTGAAACACTTCAAATTGTGTGTTTCAGTTAGCAAAGACTCAAGGAAGGGGAAGGAAACACTGAGTCAGAACCAAGAGACAGTTATTAGAGGTTTGTGCACAACAGTTATTTCTTTTGAATTTTTCAATTGAAATAAATTATGAATATTTGTATATTATTGTTTAAATTGTGAAAAATTGTTTGAATGATATTTGATGGATACTTATTGATTGAAAAGCATTGTAAATGGTTTGAAACCACAGCTATCATGTATATTGATTGAATTGCTCGCTAGCTTGTCTAGTGGGATGAATTGAATTCCCTCTCTAGCTGAAGTGTTGAGGTGTGTGCCTGTTGAGGACGAACAGAATGAGTACTCATATTATTGTTAGCTAACTATGTTATTCCTCAATAGCCATTGGCTTTTGGGATGAATTGAATTCCTCACTAGCCATTGACTTTTGGGATGAATTGGAATTTGGAGCATGATTAAGCTATGTGTGTGATTTATTGATATTTATTGTGATATTGTGAAATAGAGTTTAAATTATTTATGACATTCATTGTCTTTGAATTTAACTATGGTTTTAAGTATCCATTATTTATATGACTTATGATTTGTGATTTAAAGTTACATTGTGTTAATGTTGTGCACCATTAAGACAATGGCTCAGCGATAGCTTTTCATTGCTGTCGCAGGTAGACAGACTGACAGGGCAGCAGACTAGGCTACTAGTGCTTCAGTGAGAGTTCATCGGGTATATTGAGTATACCATATTTTGCATTTTGTATTGTAATGTATGTTCATTGTATGTATATAGTGTTCTTGGTTTTGAGCAGTTGTAAATTAAAATTGTACATTGAAGTTGTAAAATAAATTGTAAATTATTTGGGTTGTAAATATTGTGATATATTTCTTTTATCTCAGCCTTTGAAAATACTGAAAAATTATTGTGGATTTGAGTTGACAAATGTTGAGAAATATATTGTGTTGATTAAATGTTGGAGTTTGAGATTGAGAAATATATTTGAAGTGCTTTTTACAGGCTTTTAAAGAACTGTTTTATTCAAAATACAGATGGCACTCCGCTAAAATTTTTACAGAAATTACTAATAATTCAAATGTGTTAGCTGTTTCACTTCAGTTCAAAAATTTTTTTAACACCTGTAAATAGTGCTCACCACTGTAAAAAGAAGTAAGAAAAGTTTTAAAATCCCTTGTAGTGTATTTAATGGGTTATCAGTAGACGAAGTTAGTAATTCATTAGGTATACTACAGGATCATGTTATGCCTTACAGAGGGGTAGGGTGTGACATGTTTAAGTGATATTAGAGCTAGTTTTTTAAATTGTGTTTTCACCTGTAATTTTAAATATTCTTTCTTCATAGTACAACTGCTCAATGTCATTGTTTGATACATACAGTACATTACATTATAAATATGCACTAACGAGAGAAAATCTCCTTGTGTTATTTGTTCAGGAGGTCTAAGATCCTCGAATTGACTATGGAAGAGGGTGATCGTTCAGTCGATCAATCGATAGAGGCTGACGTGCAAGGGGATACCCCAACCCTACACAATGTGATTGCCAGCATCATTAATTGCATTGCTATTCCATGTATAAAAATGGACTTTGAGGTGCTAGTAACAAGTCCGCTAGGACAAGAGGTCAGGGTTAATAGAATGTATAGGGATTGTCCTTTGGTGATCCAAGGACACACTTTTCTGTCTAATCTCATTGAAATGCCCTTCAGAGATTATGATATCATCTTGGGCATGGATTGGTTAGCCAGGCATCACGCCATGATTGACTATAGGCTGAAGATAGTCACTTTTGGTCTCCCTCAGTATAGTGATGTGGTAATACATGGGGAGAGGCAGTTATTGCCATCAAACATCATTTATGCTGTACTAGCTAGAAAAATGATCAGAAAGGGGTGTAAAGCATACTTGACACATGTGGTAGACACCCAAGTGGAGAGTCTAGCATTGACGGACATCCCTACAGTATATGACTTTCCAGATGTGTTTCCTAATGAATTGCCAGGATTACCTCCGGAAAGAGAAGTGCAGTTTGAAATTAATATTATGCCTAGTGTGGATCCAATCTACATAACACCAAACAGAAAGGCACTAGCAAAGTTGAAGGAGTTAAAGGTACAATTGCAAGAACTACTTGAAAAGGGCTTCATCTGCCCTAGTGTGTCACCCTGGGGAGCGCTAGTATTGTTTGTTAAGAAGAAAGATGGCACCCTCCGCTTATGTATTGACTACCGGCAGTTGAATAAGGCGACAATAAAGAACAGATATCCATTGCCTCATATTGATGATCTATTTGATCAGTTCAAGGGTGCAACTGTATTCTCCAAAATTGATTTGCGATCTAGTTATTATCAGTTGAAAGTGCAAGAGCAGAGTATTCCAAAAACTACTTTCAAAACTCGGTATGGCCACTATGAGTTTCTAGTAATGCCATTCGGGTTAACTAATGCTCCAACTGCTTTTATGGATCTGATGAACACTATCTTCAGACCATATCTCGACTAGTTTGTGGTGGTGTTTATTGATAATATTTTGATATATTCGAGGAATGCAGAGGAGCATGACAGACATCTGCGGATTATACTACAGACCTTAAGGGAGAAGCAACTATATGCCAAATTGTCGAAATGTGAATTTTGGTCGAAAGAAATCTCTTTCTTGGAACATGTTGTGTCAGCTGAAGGGATCAAGGTAGATTCCAGCAAGGTAGAAGCTATCCTTAATTGGAAGCCACCCAGGAATATTGTAGAAATTCACAGTTTTCTAGGTTTAGCTGGATATTACCATCGATTTGTGAAAGGGTTTTCTATGTTGGCTTCTCCACTGACCAAGCTGCTTCGAAAAGATGTAAAATTTCAGTGGACAGATAAATGCCAGCAGAGTTTTGATGAGTTGAAGAGGTGTTTGACTGAAGCTCCCATCCTTACTTTACCTACCCTGGGTAAAGAATACACAGTTTATAGTGATGCTTCTCACAATGGGTTAGGCTATGTACTGATGCAAGATCGGAATGTCATTGCTTATGCATCACGCCAGCTGAAACCGCATGAGAGGAACTACCCAACATATGATTTGGAGCTAGCAGCTATTGTTTTTGCTCTAAAGATCTGGAGACACTATTTGTATGGGGAGAAATGCTATATTTACACAGATCACAAGAGCTTGAAGTACTTAGGCACCCAGAAGGAATTGAACTTGAGGCAGAGGAGATGGTTAGAACTGATTAAAGACTACACCCCGGCTTAGTGGGCCCCAGCTCAAGCCCCTCTAGTGAGCCTTCTTGCCAGCGTACCCTTAGAGAGCGGGCACGCAGCTCAAATCGATCGCTTTGGTGGAGTTAATCCCTGGCCTGAGCTAGGATTCGAACCATATCACCTCACGGTTTTACCAATTGGTAAGAGGAGGTGACCGTGAGGTGATATGGGTTCGAATCAACTCCACCTGAGCGATCTTGATTTGCCCACTAAGCCGGGGTGTGACAATAAAAAAGGCGGCAAATGTGGTAGCTGACGCCTTAAGTCAGAAGATTATGGTAAGTCTCAGAGTTTCTCCTTTTTCCATGGTACATGAATTAAAATCATAGCATGGCAGTTTGGAGATTGATGATGAGGGACAGACAGTAGTTGCATGGCATGTACAGCCAGTGTTGATTGATCATATCAGAATGGCTGTTCTGAGTGATGATGAATATCAGAAGCTACTGCAAGGAGTCTAGCAGGGCAAGAAACCTGAATTCTCTGTGAGATATGATGGTTCATTGCTACATCAAGGCAGAATGTGTGTTCCTAATGATGTGGAATTGAGACAGATCATTATGAAGGAAGCACATAAGTCTCCTTTTGCTATGCACCCTAGTGGAACTAAAATGTATAGAGGGCTGAAAGAGCATTACTGGTGGATGGGAATGAAGAGGGATATAGCTGAATTTGTTTCCAAATACTTAACTTGTTAGCAAGTAAAGGCAGAACATCAATTTCTAGCTGGTTTGTTACATCCATTGCCAGTACCAGAGTGGAAATGGGAACGGATAACTATGAATTTTGTTATGGGACTTCCAAGGACACAGAATAGTCATAATGCAGTATGGGTTATAGTTGACAAACTAACCAAGTCTGCTCACTTTTTGCCAATCTGGATGGACTATAGTTTGGAAAGATTGGCCAAATTGTACATATATGAAATTGTAAAATTACATGGAGTGCCAGTATTAATTGTATCTGACAGAGATCCTAGGTTCACTTTTAGATTCTGGGGTAGTCTTCAGAGAGCCCTAGGAACTAGATTGAACTTTAGCACAGCATTCCACCCACAGATAGATGGCCAGTCTGAAAGGGTAATTCAGAAATTGGAGGATATGCTGTGGGCTTGTGTGATTGAGTTTGAAGGTAGTTGGGATACACACTTGCCTTTGATTGAGTTTGCTTATAACAACAGCTACCAATCAAGCATTGGGATGCCTCCATATGAAGTTTTGTATGGCAAAAAGTACAGAACTCCCCTATGTTGGGATGAAGTTCGTGAAAGAAAGATGATTGGGCTAGAAATTGTTCAGCAGACAGAGGAAAAGATCAGATTGATCAGAGATCGACTCAAGGCTACATCAGACCGTCAGAAGTCCTATGTTGATCTGAAGAGAAGAGATATTGAATATGCAGTGGGTGATAAAGTATTCCTCAAAGTTTCTCCTTGCAAGAGGATTATGAGATTTAACAGAAAGGGGAAATTGAGTCCTCGTTTCATTGGACCATATGAGGTTCTAGAAAGAGTGGGTCCTTTGGCATATCGGCTAGCATTAGCTCCAGAGCTAAAAAGGATACACAGTGTCTTCCATGTGTCCATGTTAAGGAGGTACAGATCTGACCCATCTCATGTACTATCAGTTAAAGAGATTGAGGTAAATCCAGACCTTTCATATGACAAAGAACCTATAGAGATTTTGGCATATGAGGTGAAGCAGTTGAGGAATAAACAGATACACCTGGTTAAAGTGTTGTGGAACCATCATTCAGCCCAGGAAGCTACTTGGGAACATGAAGAGGATATGAAGAGACAGCACCCACAGCTAATCAGAGACTAATGCCAGGTAAAATTTTGAGATAAAATTTATTTTAAAGAGGGGGGGGGGGAGGATTGTAACACCCCTATGTTCGGTAGTGCGTTCTACTATTCCTATGACCAGTGTTGTTCGGACAGCTAGGATGCCTAGAACTAAACTTAAATACTGATGAGGAGACATAAAATAACAAAATACAAGAAAAACAAAGGAAAAATAATAGAAATGAAATGTAACCAAGTTAAACAAGATGAGAACCCTAGCGATGGGTGATCGCATCAGGAAGTTGCGGCGTGGACCGTTGACTAGCCCTAGACCGCGGGAAACCCTGAAAAATATTTTTAAGACTTAAATAGACATCGGGAATGCAACCCGAACAGGGGCATTGTGGTCATTTGACACCCTAAGTTGTCTTTTGAACTAAATGTCCATTAAAAATAAATGATATTACACTTGGAAAATGTCAAGAAAAATTAAAATAGTGGTACATAATCTAAAAAGCAAAAGTTAGGAGGATAAATGTGGAATTTGGAAATTTAAAAATAAAAAAACATTAAATCTTCACTTAGTGGTCCACTAACTCCACTTAAGTGGACATGTAATCAGCAAATTTTGGACAGAAACTCATCTTCTTCAATCTCCCAAAAACCAGCCGAAACCAAGAAAGGAATTCCTCCATGGTCGTCCCACCTTTGAGCTTCCATTTCTCATGATCAAGCCATGATCCTTCAATACTGTCTTCACTAAAGTTGTTCTACACAACTTAGGCAATAGATAGGCAGCAAGAAGATCAAGTTTTAGTGAGGTTTTGAAGAATTTCAAAAGTGGTAAGTATGTATTTTTTATTATTGTTTCATTAAACCTTGCATGGATGTTATGGGTAGTTGAATTGTGGAAGGATTTTTGAAGTTTGATGAGTTAAGGGAGAGGAACATTTTTGGCAGCCATGGAACTTCAATGAGAGCAGTTTATCCTTGCATGTAAGTGATAGATTAAAGTGTTGATGTAAGTATTTATGTGTGTAGGAATAAATTAGATAATGTATACTAGATGTATGTGATAGTACACTTGATTTTAGAAGCTTGGAAGTTAATTGAAAGGGATGTACAATTCGGCAAACTTGAAGTGTGAGCCAAAATGTATTGTTTCATGGTTTGGTTTATGGAATTATATTGTTGAATTATGGTGCTTGTTATGGCAGCATGTATATGTGTATAGAGGTTTGAGTTTGGACATGTAAATGAGCTATGTTATACCGTTAAATTGTTTGTAATTGGACTTGGAAAATTCTGTACTATAATGTGCATATTGAGTGTGGTTACAAGCTGCCAAGATGACCAACAATGTGAAGTAAAATGTGTTTCTGTTATGGTACAAACCAGAATTGGCATGGATGTGTAACTTGGTAAGTGTTGAATGTGTAATTGGTAAAGGGTGAATAATGTGCAATAGGACAGTATAGGTTTTGGCTTAGAACCTTTAGTGTGTGGCTCCAATTGGTATGAGACCAATTGGAGGTGAAACTAGGCACAAAATGTGCCAACTTTCATGAAGGAAGCTTACCAAAATTCTGCTTAGAAGGTGACTTGAAAAATGACCAAATCCGGATTAGTGCTTTGTAAACTTGAAAATTGACCATTTGGGCAGTAGTTAATTTTTTGGCCATAACTCACTCAAAATAGGTCCAATTGACCTAAAAGTTTTACCATGAATAGTTAAGACATATATCTACAACTCTTATGAAGACACTAACACCCATAAATGACCATAAGCAAGTCAAATAGCTTACATAAGTTCTGGTCCAAAAACTGGCCGAACCAAAAGTGACTTAAAAATGACCTAAAGTGACAATTTTGATGCATTCTGACCAGCATTGGTAGATTGACCATAAATTGACCTACATAGCTCAGAATGACCTAAAATTTTGCCCTTTGTGCAATAAGACATAAACCTACAAGTTTGTAGTTTTGACCAAAACCCGAAAACCTAGGGAACTAGGTCATCCGGCTAGGTCAAATTAGTATACTGAAATCCGACAAATTGCAATAAAATGCATTATACATGAAAATGAATTTGGTAACATGTACCAACACTAAAAGGCCATAAAATGTGACATATTGGTTATATTAAAACCTAATTCACCTAGAATACATCGAGGGTCAACATCTTAGGTTGACTAAGGAAATAATAGAATTCAATAAATTAAGTATTAAGCCTTATTGTTAGAAACGGTTTAAATGAGTACTGAAACACTTCAAATTGTGTGTTTCAGTTAGCAAAGACTCAGGGAAGGGGAAGGAAAAGGAAACACTGAGTCAGAGCCAAGAGACAATTATTAGAGGTTTGTGCACAACAGTTATTTCTTTTGAATTTTTGAATTGAAATAAATTATGACTATTTATATATTATTGTTTAAATTGTGAAAAATTGTTTGAATGATATTTGATGGACACTTATTGATTGAAAAGCATTGTAAATGGTTTCAAACCAAAGCTATCATGTATATTAATTGAATTCCTCGCTAGCTTGTCTAGTGGGATGAATTGAATTCCCTCTCTAGCTGAAGTGTTGAGGTGTGTGCCTGTTGAGGATGAATAGAATGAGTACTCATATTATTGCTAGCTAGCTATGTTATTCCTCATTAGCCATCGACTTTTGGGATGAATTGAATTCCTCACTAGCCATCGACTTTTGGGATGAATTGGACTTTGGAGCATGATTAAGCTGTGTGTGTGATTTATTGATATTTATTGTGATATTGTGAAATGGAGTTTAAATTCTTTATGACATTCATTGTCTTTGAATTTGACTATGGTTTTAAGTATCCATTATTTATATGACTTATGATTTGTGATTTAAAGTTACATTGTGTTAATGTTGTGTACCACTGAGACAATGGCTCAGCGATAGCTTTTCATTGCTATCGCAGGTAGACAGATTGACAGGGCAGCAGACTAGGCTACTAGTGCTTCAGTGAGAGTTCATCGGGTATATTGAGTATACCATATTTTGCATTTTGTATTGTAATGTATGTTCACTGTATATATATAGTGTTCTTGGTTTTGATCAGTTGTAAATTAAAATTGTACATTGAAGTTGTAAAATAAATTGTAAATTATTTTGGTTGTAAATATTGTGATATATTTCTTTTATCTCAGCCTTTGAAAATACTGAAAAATTATTGTGGATTTGAGTTGACAAATGTTGAGAAACATATTGTGTTGATTAAATGTTGGAGTTTGAGATTGAGAAATATATTTGGAGTGCTTTTTACAGGCTTTTAAAGAATGGTTTTATTCAAAATATAGATGGCACTCCGCTAAAATTTTTACAGAAATTACTAATAATTCAAATGTGTTAGCTGTTTCACTTCAGTTCAAAAAAATTTTTAACACCTGTAAATAGTGCGCACCACTGTAAAAAGAAGTAAGAAAAGTTTTAAAATCCCTTGTAGTGTATTTAATGGGTTATCAGTAGACGAAGTTGGTAATTCATTAGGTATACTACGGGATCATGTTATGCTTTATAGAGGGGTAGCGTGTGATAGGATCTGAAACTACAAGAATTTCTGAGTCTGAAGCAACGTAACAGATTAGTGGCAGAGTATGAGGGAGTTCTCCCGCTTAAGCCACTATGTTGGGAGTCTCCTGTCTACCAATAAGGAAAGGTGCAAGAGATTTGAGACTGGTTTGAAGCCCAGTTTGACGATGCAAGTAGTGGGATTCAAACACAGTAACTTCTCTAAGCTCATCTCTCAGGCACTTGAGTCGGAAAGGATTGAATTAGAAGCAACCCCTGCGAAAGAGAAATCTGAGAAGACTGAAAAATCATAGAAAGATAAAGGAGAAAAATTAGTAGAGCAAAGTCCCAGTGGTTCATCTAAAAAGAAGAAGAAATTTGGGAGACCTAGCAGAGGTAGAGGTGGAAGGTTTGGAAGGGGCTGATTCTCTAGACAGAGACCCCCTAAATTTGGTTAGCAGTCAACCAGGGGTTCACATCCTCCTCGCCCTATGAGACTTATTGCAATATTCATAGGGGAGAATGTTATTGAGCAACAGGAGCTTGCTTTAACTGTGGAGGCAAAGGCCATCTTGCTAAGGACTACACCAGTGCCCCTAGATTTGGTCTAGCTCCTACTACTGTAGAAGGATCCATTTAGATTCCTGTTACTAGAGGTTCACAACCGGTTAGCAGAGGAAGAGACAGAGGTAGAGGCAATGCTTCTGGCAGTCAGGGTACTGTTAGTCAGTTAGCACAAGGGAGTGCTCCAACCAGGGTTTACACGATGAGATAGCGGGAAGAGGCTGAGACTTCTGATGTTATCGCTGGTACATTCTCTATCTCTAATCAATATGTATTTGTACTATTTGATCCGGGTTTAACCCACTCATATGTTAGTGCTAGCATAGTTAGTTCTCTTGCGGTTTCGTGTGCCAAAATGGATTTTGAAGTGCTAGTAACTAGTCTGTTAGGACAAGAGGTCCGGGTTAACAGAGTCTATAGAAATTGTCCTTTGGTGATCCAAGGACACACTTTTCTGTCATATTTGATTGAAATTCCCTTCAGAGATTATGATATCATCTTGGGCATGGATTGGTTATCCAGGCATCATGCCATGATTGACTGTAAACTGAAGACAGTCACTTTTGGTCTCCTTCTGTACAGTGATGTGGTAATACATGGGGAGAGGCAGTTACTACCATCAAACATCATTTCGGCTGCACTAGCCAGAAGGATGATTAGAAAGGGGTGTGAAGCATACTTGGCACATGTGATAGAGACCCAAGTGGGGAGTCCAGCACTAATAGACATCCCTACTGTGTGTGACTTTCCGAATGTGTTTCCTGATGAATTACCAGGATTACCATCAGAAAGAGAAGTGCAGTTTGAGATTGATATTATGCCTGGTGTGGACCCAATCTTCATAATACCATATAGAATGTGTAACGGCCCGGCCCACTAGTGATATTGTCCGCTCTGGACCATTTCTCGATTTGTGCGTGTCATCCTTGTGTAGGGGCCATGCTAATCTTCTCTGTATCGTTCCAATTTTATCGGATGTCCCCAAATGTAACGACTCGGCCCACTAGTGATATTGTCTGCTCTGGACCGAAGCCCTCGTGATTTTAAAATGCGTCACTAGGGGTTACGAACCACCAACTTATAAACCCAGCATCTCTTCCATGTTTTGCCGATGTGGGATTTGCCTAGGGTGTTACAATCCAGCCCCCTTATGGGACTCAACGTCCTCGCTGAGGTTTGCCCCACCAATGCTCAAGGTTGCACGCGGAGCAGCTCTGATACCACAAATGTAACGGCCCGGCCCACTAGTGATATTGTCCGCTATGGACCGAATCCCTCATGGTTTTAAAATGCGTTCGAACTGCCAACTTATAAACCCAGCATCTCTCCCGTGTTTTGCCAATGTGGGATTTACCTAGGGTGTTACAGAATGGCACTAGCAGAATTGAAAGAGTTGAAAGTGTACTTGCAAGAGCTGCTTGATAAGGGCTTTATCTGCCCTAGTGTGTCACCTTGGGAAGCTCCAGTGTTGTTTGTAAAGAAGAAAGATGGAACTCTCCGCTTATGTATTGACTACCGACAGTTGAATAAGGTGGCAATAAAGAATAGATACCCATTGCCCCGCATTGATGACTTGTTTGATCAATTGAGGGTGCAACTGTGTTCTCCAAGATTGACCTGAGATCGGGTTATTATCAGTTAAAAGTACAAGAGTAGAGTATTCCTAAAACTGTCTTTAGAACCCACTATGGCCATTATGAGTTCTTGGTCATGCCATTCGGGTTAACTAATGCTCCGACTACTTTTATGGATCTGATGAACACTATCTTCAGACCATACCTTGATCAGTTTGTTGTGGTATTCATAGATGATATATTAGTCTATTCGAGGAGTGCAGAAGAGCATGATAGACATCTGCGGATTGTACTGTAGACTTTGAGAGAGAAATAGCTATACGCCAAATTGTCGAAGTGTAAATTTTGGCTGAAAGAAATATCCTTTTTGGGACACATAGTATTAGTAGAGGGCATTAAGGTAGATCCAAGTAAGATAGAAGCTGTCCTTAATTGGAGACCACCCATAAATATCACGGAGATTCGCAGTTTTCTGGGTTTAGCTGGATACTACCGTCGATTTGTGAATGGGTTCTCCATATTGGCATTTCCATTGACCAAATTACTTCGAAAAGATGTAAAATTTTAGTGGACGAATAAATGCCAACAGAGTTTTGATGAGTTAAAGAGATATTTGACTAAGGCTCCAGTCCTTACTTTACCTATCCCGGGTAAAGAGTATACTATTTACAGTGACACTTCTCACAATGGGTTAGGCTGTGTACTGATGCAAGAGCAGAATGTCATTGCCTATGCATTACGCCAGCTGAAACCGCATGAGAGGAACTATCCGACACATGACTTAGAGCTTGCAGCTATTGTATTTGCTTTTAAGATTTGGAGACATTATTTGTATGGGGAGAAGTGCTACATCTATACAGATCATAAGAGTTTGAAGTATCTGGCCATTCAGAAGGAGTTGAATTTGAGACAAAGGAGTTGGTTAGAGTTGATAAAAGACAATGATTGTCTGATAGACTATTAGCGAGGGGAAGCTAATGTGGTGGCTGACGCCTTAAGTCGCAAGACTATGGCAAGTCTATGGGTTTCTCTTTTGTCTATGGTGCATGAATTGAGAGTATTGCATGCCAGCTTAGAGATTAATGATGAGGGGCAGACAGTAGTTAGATGGCATGTACAACCAGTGTTTGATTGATCAGATCAGAATGGCTGCTCAGAATGATCAGAAATATCAGAAGCTGTTAGAAGAAGTTAAACAGGGCAAGAAACCATAATTCTTAGTGAGAGATGATTGTCTATTACTACACCAGGGCAGAATGTGCATTCCTAATGATGTTGACTTGAGACAGATCATTTTGAAGGAAGCACATGAATCTCCTTTTGCTATGTACCCTGGTGGCACAAAAATATATAGAGGGCTGAAAGAGCACTACTGGTGGATGGGTATGAAAAGAGATGTGGCAGAATTTATTTTCAAATGCCTAACTTGTCAGTAAGTAAAGGCAGAGCATCAAGTACCAGCTGGTTTATTACATCCACTACCAGTATCGGAATGGAAAAGGGAGAGAATAACTATGGATTTTGTGATGCGACTTTCGAGTACATAGAAGAGTCATGATGCAGTATGGGTTATAGTTGATAGACTGATCAAGTCTGCTCATTTTCTGCCTGTCCGGATAGACTACAGTTTAGAAAGATTGGCCAAGTTGTACATTGATGAGATAGTAAGACTGCATAGAGTGCCAGTATCCATTGTATCAGATAGATATCTTAGGTTCACTTATAGATTCTGGGGTAGTCTTCAGAGAGCCCTAGGAACTAGATTGAACTTCAGCACGACATTCCACCAACAGATAGATGGCCAGTCTGAGAGAGTAATTCAGATCTTGGAGGACATGCTACGGGCTTGTGTGATTGAGTTTGAGGGCAGTTGGGACACACACTTGCCTTTGATTGAGTTTGCTTACAACAACAGCTACCAATCAAGCATTGGGATGCCTCCATATGAAGCTTTGCATGGAAGAAAATGTAGAACCTCATTGTGCTGGGATGAGGTAGGCGAAAGAAAGATGATTGGGTCAGAAATTATTTAGCAAACTGAAGAGAAAATCAGATTGATCAGAGATCGACTTAAGACTGCATCAAACCGTCAGAAGTCCTATATTGATCTGAAGAGAAGGGATATTGAGTATGCAGTGGGTGACAAAGTATTCCTCAAGGTTTCCCCTTGGAAGAGAATTATGAGATTCGGCAGAAAGGGGAAACTGAGTCCTTATTTCATTGGGTCATATGAGGTTCTGGAGAGAGTGGGTCCCTTGGCATATCATTTGGTACTTCCTCCAGAGTTGAAGAAGATACATAACGTCTTCCATGTGTCTATGTTGAGGAGGTACAAATCTAACCCATCTCTTGTACTACTAGTAGAAGAGATTGAGGTGAGTTTAGACCTCACATATGAGGAAGAACCCATAGAGATTCTAGCTTATGAGGTGAAGTAGCTACAAAACAAGCAAATACCATTAGTGAAAGTGCTGTGGAACCATCATTCGGGCCAGGAGGTTACTTGGGAACGAAAGGAGGACATGAGGAGACAGCACCCACAACTGTTTAGAGATTGATACCAGGTAAAATTTTGAGACAAAATTTATTTTTAGGGGGGGGGGGGGGAGGGGGGGAGAATTGTAACACCCCTATTTGCATAGCCTGGTATATTTCACTGTTCCGGTGACCGGTGTCGGTCCAGACATTTAAGAGAATTAGAACCACGTCTAAGACACCTAGTTAAGCCCTGAATGCAAATAAGAAGTTAAACGATCCGGTAGTAATGCCAAATAGTTAAGTATAAATAAGAAAAACAAAACATAAGAAGTTAAACGATCCGGGAGTCATAGCGATGGGTTACCTTCTCGGGAATGACTGCAAGGTCAGTCTAAACTCAAATTTCAAACCGTAAAATATGACGCTGCGGTCCTTAGGACTATTACGAACATAGTGGAAAAGAGAAAATCACGAAGAAGAGTTGTTAAGCTGGGTAAATAATTAGGTCAGGGATCCGAATGAAATATTAAATTACTTGCAAACCGGATCAAACCGACGAGGGGCAATTTGATCAATTCACCCCTAGAGCTGACTCCTGACCTAACTGTCCAATAAAATTGGAGAAAAGAAAATTTTGGGATGAAGAATTAAATTAAAGAACTAAAAGGAAAACAAATAAAAAAGAAATGAAAAATCCAAAAAAAATCAAAGGTTATGGCATCATGCATGACATAAGCATGATCTCATTAAAACTATAATTTTAACTTATGAAAATATATGGATAATTACACATTAATAAAGATAAAAACTTAAAAAGAAAATACACTTCTTCTTCCCATACAATTAGCCGCCCATCTCTCTCTACCTCCCTCTTTCTCCTTAGTTCCACCATTGTTAAAGGATAAGAAACTTGAAATTATTTGGTTTCCTCCCATAAATTCACTAAGTCCCCACATTAAAACTTACCCTTAGGCATAGATACATCAATTGGGGGCAAAAAAGAAGAAGAAAATTGAAGATTTGAGAAGAGGAAAAATTGCTTAAATAAGGTATGCACATCTTCTCACCCTATTTATAATCTATGCATGAATAATAGTTGAAGTTAGTTGAAATTATGAATAAAAAATTTACGAAAACATGCCTAAAGGTTAAGAAGAAATTTCAACCATGTTAGGGAGAAAGGGAATTTGATTTATTTTGATGAAATTAAGTATGTAAGTAAGCTTGAATGAGTGTAAAAAGGTGGAGTATGCATTTTAATTGCATGTATTGTGCAGTTTAGAAAAATTAGGGTTTATACCTTTAGGGTTTTGGATAAAAATTTGAGAATTAGTCAAATGATGTTATTGACCTTATTTGAGTTGAGAAATGGTCAATTGTGACCATTTGTAATGTGTGTGAATTGTTGGAACCAAGTTCCAATTCGGATTGGAGAGGGTCAATCTGCAGGCAGCTTGACCTAGGTCCTTTTCAGGGACCAAAACTGAAAATTTACCAACCCAATTGGTGTGAGGCTAATTGAGAATGAAACTAGACACAAAATGACACATTTTTCATTTAGGAATCATGCCCAGAAAGTGACCATAACTTAGTGAACAATTAGGCCAAATCCGTAATTGGCAAACTAAACTATACAAAAATGACCAAATGAACAGTAGTTACGTAAATGACCATAACTTGGTCTAGGAAGGTCCAAATGACCTGAATTTTTACCAGTAAAAATCTGAGACATAGCCCTACAACTTTCATGAAGACAACAAACCCAAAATTTGACCATAAGCTGTCCAAAAACTCACCTGTATTTAACCTACAAAAACTGCCATTAACCAGTAAATACCCAGAATTCTAGGCAACCCCAAATCCAGCCAGCCATGTTCAAATGGCCATAACTTAGGCTACAAAACTCCAAATGGAGTGATTTAGAAAGGGAAATAAAGTTAAGATAATAAGGAACAACTTTTATAAAGAAAACTTAGCCAAATTATCATAGCAACATGACCAATGGAACAGTGCAAAACTGAACACTAAAATTGAAAATTTGAAATTTGTGCCTAAGAGACTTGAAGTTTGAGAAAACAACTAAAACCAACAAATTAGGTAACCAAAATGTGGTATGTGGGTGAAATTAGAATTCCTACACCTATTAAGCATTAGAAAGTCAACAAATTGACTTGAATAGTATCGTGAATAGTAATCCCAAAATACAAATTTCAAAGAACGTCAAATTAAGCATATTAAAGTTAGATTTGAAATTATTTTTGGACTTATAATAATATATGGTGCTGAAACACTGTAAAATTGTGTGTTTCAGTGGAAAAGAATACTAGGAAAGAACCTGAAGCATCGAGTCAAGGCCAAGAGCTGACTCATATAAGGTTTGTACACAACATAAAATTTCTGTAAATTTTCTTCTGCAAATTGTTTTGAATGAATTGAGATATTAAATTGTGACTCAATTGTATTGAAAAGTTTATTATGCTTTTGACTTAAATTGTTAAAAGTTTACTTGTATGTGTTTGAAATGGCAATAAATGTTTAGTAAATTTCTAAGACAGTTTTGAAACCACAGTGTCATGACCATATATTTGAATGCCTCACTAGCATGACTAGTGGGAGAAATTATTTTTGAATTTTGATTCATTCTCTGGCTGAAGTTTTGAGGTGTGTGCCAGTAGAAGAAGAAATTTGAATGGATATCCATATTAGCTAGCCTTGTGATTTCTCATAAGCCTCCGGCTATTGAGATAAATATGTTTCAAATGGCATGATATAACTGTGTGTTTTTATGAAATTGATTTGAGAATTCCTAAATGACATTGTTGGACTAAAAGTTTATAAATCATGTTTTGCATCTACCTTCCATTTTCAACAATGTGTTTGAATAAGTATGATTTGAATTATGCATAAATATTATTTTAGTATGTTGTGCACTACTGAGTCATAGTACCCAGCGATGGCTATTATTGCTGTCGCAGAGATAGAGACTAGAGGAGCAGCAGAGTGAGCTGCTGAGGGTCTTAGAGCCACCTTTCCTGAAGTTTTATCGGGTATAAATTTATACCCTGAATGTAATGTTTATATTTGTGTATGTAACTATATGTATATGTAAAAACTGGTCATGAGCAGTTGTATAAAGTTGTAATAATATCATTTTGGATTTGCTAATGTAAAGTGGTTGATAAATGTAATTTGTTTTTACTTTAATGAAAAATGAATAGAAATATTGAGTTGTGAATTATTGATTTGAATTTTGGAGTTTGAGAAATGATGTTGAAGTTTGTTGTTGTAGTTGTTGAATTGATGAAACAAATTATTGGAAGTGTTTTTACAGGTATTTGAAGAATTGTTTTATTAAAATATAGATGGCACTCTGCAGAAATTTTTCTAAAATTTGCTGACAAATAAAAATGAGCAAAAAATTTAACTAGTTTCAAACTCTAATTAAATGTTTTTAATACCTATTAGAAAATGCTCACCACTTCTAAAAAGTAAGAAAATTATTTTAAAATCCCTTGTAGGGTACTTAATGAGTTATCGGTAGGTAAAGTTTGGTAGTTCATTAGGTATTCTATGGGATCATGTTATGCCTTACAGAGGGGTAAGGTATGATAAATTACCTTGATCTGAAGTTTTTTTAAATTGAGAGTTTCATATCTAAATTTAGTTCTTTAATTTCTTTTCTTCTAATTTAGTGTTACAACACCCCCCCCCCCCCAACCTTTTTTTTTTCTATTACACAAGTGCACAAAATTTAGTAATTTAGTCTCTAGAGTTCGACCTGGATTACCACTTATTACATTCATTCAGAAAATATTTCATTATTAGTAATTTCAGTTAATTTTTTGTGGATTTGGCTACCATTACTTGAATTGAGGTTGAAATGAATAAGTATAACATGAAATTGAAAGCAAATGATAAGAAATTTAGAACCCTCATTTCGACAGCGTTGGAAAATATGGGAGTTTGATAAATTCATGCATGTAAATGGTCATTAGTGATGTTGATGGATGAGTAGATGAAGCTGTATCTGTTAGAAATTTGATTGCATGTGTATGATTGACCTTAATAATTTGAGTTAAGGTTTTGACCTAACTATTAGAGACTTTGTGTAATTGCTAGAATTTGCCTTTGTTGAGATGAGTTGATGATGTTTAGAAGTGCCATGAATGTCAATTTGTAGTTTGGGAGTTAGAGGAAATGGAATTTGGAAGTGTACATTTCTTTGCAGGTTAGGACTTTGTAATCTAGTATATGTTTTGAGCCATGAATGAATTTGTGTTGCTCCAATTGGTATGAGGCCAATTAGAGATGAAACTAGACCTAAAATGCTCCATTTTTCATGAAAAAAACTATGCCCAAATTTTGTCCACAATTTGACCTAATTTTTGTCCCAATCTGGCTGACCATATAATGAACCCAGAAAAATGACCAAATGAGCAATACACATTCATTTGGCCATAATTCCCACTAGAAAGGTCCAAATGACCTGAATTTTATACCATTGAAAAGCCTAGACATAGGACTACAACTTTCATGAAGGATAAATCCAAATGCAATGAAACCAATGGCAAAATTTCCACAAGAAATAAGTTTATAATATTCGTATTTTGACCAAAGCCCAAAAATCAAGAAACCTAGGTCAATTGGCTAGATTAATTTAGTATGCAAATTCTGGAAATTGATTAAGTGACCATTTGACCCCAGAACAGTCTTCTAGTCATATCTCCCACTAGCAAACTCCAATTGGATGAGCCATATTGTTTTGGAAACCTTAGAAATAGGAATCCAACTTTGTTTTAAATACTTTCTTCAAATTATGAATGTAAGAACCCTAAAGTTGAGTCAAAATCACTAACAAGAACTTGAATCATGTTGGCATGGGGTACATGAGTCTAGGCTAGTGATTTGGCTATACGTAATTCTAAAAAACTTGAAAAATTACAATCCAAAATTTTGAGTGACCATAAGACATAGGGAAACAAATTCTATGAAGAACACTAGGCCTAAATGTGGAAGCAACCTGCCCAATTAAATTGGTAAATTGTAACTCTAAAGTCTGCCTAGTTAAAGAGCCAGAATTAGGAAATGAACCAGTTATGGTTATTTAACCATAACTTGAGCTCTAGAAATCCAAATGACATGATTCAAAAAGGAAAAACAAAGATAAGACATAGAGGAACAACTTCCATGAAGGAAGTATGCCAAACAGTGGCCATAAAGTGATCAAATTTATAGGTAAATTTAAGACATTAAAACTGAACCTAAAGAAAGGTTCACAAGACAAATTATTTTATGCTAGGGTTTTAACCCTAATATATTGCTAAACACTAAATTACATGAAATTGGTTTGTGGGACCCATTTTCCCACTACAACTTGACATGAAATTTTTAATAAGAAATTAATAATGCTTAATTGCCCAAAGTAAACCTAGGCTTATGTATATAGTTTGGATCGATTGGTATACCAATTAGGGACTACAGATAGCAGTATTGCCTATATGAATAATCATTGATTAACAAAATATGTCTGATATGATTATTCTACAGGCTATATGCCTCTCATTGGCCATTGTGCCTAATTTCATTTGTGGTTTTAAAAGCCTGCCCGCTAGCCTTGTGCCTGACATGACAGTTGTATATAGGGTAGACATATGGATGTCTAACCAATATACTCCCATGTATCCAGCCTTTATAGTCTGTTATAGGTTACTTGGGCACTGATATGATTTTAAAAAGGCTAAAAATGAAATAAATGCACACATAAGATATTGTTAAATCTAATTGTTTCCAAAGTACAGAACATTCATAAATGACTTCGAATTTATGAAATTTTCCTATAAATTATTATTTTACTTATTTAGTTACTTTTCTTTAAAGTTATGCACCACTAAGCAATTCGCTTAGCGCGTTGGTTTTCCATCGCATAGGTACTAGAGATCAGATACAGCCGCAGCAGCAGCCATAGCAGTAGTGCCCTAACCGAGATTGACTAGATTTTCCAGTATCTGCTAGTCACCTCAGCAATTTATATTTTGTTAGTATGGCCCATGTATTAGATTTTGTATTTTGGTTTATTGTACTTAAACATCATGTAATTACATTTTGAGATTGTAAATGGAATTGTAAGTTATTGTGTATAAACTTTTATATGAATGATTATGAGTAAATGACATGAATGTTTGATGACATAACATGACATAGAAAAATATGAATGGAATATGATTATGTTGACAGGTAAATATTGGAACCCGCCAGATGCTAATAAAACAGAGGATGCTCTGTTCGGGTTTTCACAGAAATAATTTGTGATAAAAAAAACATTTACCACATGTTTTCTATGAAGTTTAAAATTAAGAATGGACAGGACAAGATAAGATAGGGTGCTCTGGCACTGAATGTGGCACTCTTTACTCGGCTAAACTGTAGACGGGTAAGGGGCGTCACATTTAGTGGTATCAGAGCAAAGGTTTAGGCAGTCCTAAACCTAGATAGATAGAAAGAAATAGTTTGCATAACATGCATGGGCCTTTAATTAGAGTCGAGGTGACACTAATGCAGATATGTTCTTTGTCTGTTTTATAGAATCGATGGCATCTGATCCTTCAGAGCACGAGTCTCCTAGACCGATCGAGGAGGAGGAGGTAGAGAGTTATGCACCCGCAACTGCTCTTAGTAGGGAGTGAAGCAGCAGAGCCAAATCATCTATGAGGGCTACGGGTAGAGTACAACAGGCCTTCCTGGAACAAATGATGCAGCTGCTCCATTGGGTCATCGGAGCCATGCCTCAGCCACAGCCACCTCTACCTCCACATCCTCAGCCACAGCCATCGCCACCTGTACAACCACCACCACCCTTACAGCTGCAACATGTGCATAGGTCCCCATTGGAGAGACTGTGAAAATATGGGGCAGTTGACTTCAAGGGTAAGAAGGAGGATGATTCAGCTACTATAGAGTATTGGCTGGAGAGGACAGAGAGGGTATTGTAGCAACTTCACTACACCCCAGAGCAATAGTTGGAGTGTGCTTTGTTATTACTTTAGGAGGATGCATATCAGTGGTAGGTGACAATGTCAAGAGTGATACAGCCTGCACAGATCACCTAGAATTTCTTTTTGGCAAAGTTTAGAAAGAAATACATTAGCCATGTATATTTAGAGGCCAGAAGGAGAGAATTCTTGGCACTGAGACAGAGGCAGCTTACAGTCTCCAAATATGAGCGGGAATTCATGAGACTTAGTGGATATGCATTGGAGATAATGCCCACAAAGGTTGATAAATGCAGGAGATTTGAGGATGGATTAAATGACAACATCAGACAGATAGTCACATCTCACCACTTTACAGATTTCTCCTTGTTTGTAGCATCAGCTCTAGATGTTGAAAGACTCAGAGATAAGGAACAGTCTAGGAGGGACAGGCAGCGTAAGAGGGGTTCCAGATCTGGTCAGTCTGGTTTAGCAGCCACTGGTAGTAAGAAGCCCAAGGAGTCTAAGGGTCATACTTAGGGTCGAGGTAAGAGGCAGAGATCTTGGTTTGCTCTGAGGAGAGGAGGACAGTCTGGTGTATCAGTGGGTAGTTCGTCAGGTGTAGCTTCACAGGGAGCAGCCCCAATACCAGCTTGTACACATTGCAAAAGGAGCCACCGAGGAGAGTGTAGATTATTGAATAGGGGATGCTTCATATGTGAGTCTACGGATCACTTCTTAAAGGATTGTCCACAGAGGAGTGCTAGTGCTCCCATTGCTCCACCCCAGACAGAGAGGTCTACCCCTGCAGCACAGAGGGTTAGAAGACCCATGAGGCCTAATACAGCTGGTACATCACAGAGGCCTACTGCAGAGATAGTCCAGAGGCAAGAGGTCAGAGTAGCACCTCATGCTTATGCTATGAGGGCTCGGGAGGAGCCAGATCTAGCAGATATCATTAGAGGTACATTTTCTCTTTATGATATGCTAGTATGTGCACTGATTGATCTCGGCTCCACACATTTATATGTGTGTATTACACCGCCAGTTGATAGAGGGGTACAGATAGAGGATCTAGAAGAGGACATATAAGTTACTAACACTTTAGGCCATAGTGTCATGGTGAATAAGATCTATAAGGGTTATCCTTTGAGAATACAAGGTTATGAGTTTCCAACTGACTTGATTGAACTACCATTCCATGAGTTTCATGTGATATTGGGAATGGATTGGTTATCACATCATCAGGTTATGGCAAATTATCGGTTGAAGAGGATTTCATTACAGACAATAGATGGCAATGAGATTACAGTTGTGGGTGAAGGAACGAGTTATCTTTCTACCATTATATCAGCCACAACAGCCAGGAGATTGATGAGGAAAGGCTGTGAGGCTTTCTTACCACATGTGGTCGACACCAGGAAGACTAGCCTGAGTTTATAGGACATCCCCACTATATGTGATTTTTCGAATGTATTTTCAGAAGAGTTATCGGGTTTACCACCTGATAGAGAAGTGGAATTTGCTATAGAGGTTATACCGGGTATTGCACCGATTTCCATTGCTCCATATAAGATTGCACCTACTGAACTGAAAGAGTTGAAAGTTAAGTTACAAGACCTATTGGATAAGGGCTTCATACGCCCAAGTGTGTCACCATGGGGAGCACTGGTGCTATTTGTGAAGAAGAAGGATGGTACACTATGACTTTGTATAGATTACCGACAGCTGAATAAGGAGACTGTGAAAAATAAATATCATTTACCATGGATAGATGATCTATTTGATCAATTGAAGGGAGCTAGTGTATTCTCCAAAATAGATCTCAGATCAGGCTACCATCAGTTAAGGGTAAAGGAGACAGATGTGCCAAAAACTGCTTTCAGGACCCGGTATGGATACTATGAGTTCCTAGTGATGTTATTTGGGCTGACAAATGCACCAGTGGATTTCATGGAACTCATGAACCATATCTTTCATTCCTACTTGGATCGATTCATTGTGGTCTTTATAGATGATATTCTGGTGTATTCTAAGAATCGGGAGAAGCATGATGAACACCTGAGAGTAGTAGTACAGACACTGCAGGAAAAGCAGTTGTATGCCAAGTTGTCCAAGTGTGACTTCTGGTTAGATGAGATATCTTTCCTTGGACACATTGTATTAGTAGATGGGATCAGGGCAGATCCAAAGAAGATTGAAGCAGTAGTTGAATGAAAGCCTCCCAGAAATGTAACAAAGGTCAGAAGCTTCTTGAGGTTAGCTGGATACTATAGGAGATTTGTGAAGGGATTCTCCCTTATAGCAGCCCCACTGATTAAGCTGCTACATAAGAATGTCAAGTTTGACTAGAATGATAAGTGTCAAATCAGTTTTGAGAAACTGAAGGCTATGCTCATAGAAGCTCAAATGTTAACACAGCCAGAGTCAGGGAAAGACTATGTGATCTATAGTGATGCCTCTCATAATGGGCTTAGGTGTATTCTGATGCAAAAAGGGAAAGTAGTTGCCTAGGCTTCCAGATAGCTAAGGCTACATAAAAAGAACTACCCAACACATGATTTGGAATTGGCGACAATAATATTTGCATTGAAGATATGGAGGCATTACCTAAATGGTGAGAAGTGTTACATCTGCACTGATCACAAGAGTCTAAAATACTTGCCAACCCAAAAGGAACTCAATCTGAGATAGAGGAGATGGATTGAATTCCATAAGGATTATGACTGTGTGATTGACTATCACCCTAGAAAAGCAAATGCAGTGGCTAACGCACTGAGCAGGAAATCCATGATGGCTTTGAGAGCACTGAATGTTCACTTGTCCTTAGTTCCATATGGAACTATTTTGGCTGAGTTGTGTGTAAAGCCAAGCTTGCTACAGCAAATACAGGAAGCACAAATAAGGGATGAAAAGTTTATAACTATTATAGGTAGAGTTAAAGCTAAAAGAAAATGGGTGCCTCTATTATAAAGGCAGAATCTGTCACACCTTACCCCTCAATAAGGCATAACATGATCCGGTAAAATACCTAATGAACTACCGCACTTCACCTACTGATAACTCATTAAGTACCCTACAAGGGAGTTTAAAACATTTTGCTTACTTTTTATAAGTGGTGAACATTTCTAAATAGATATTAAAACATTTAATTAAAGTTGGAAACTAGTTAAAATTTTTGGCCCATTTTATTTTTACCCAAATTTTTATAAAAATTTCGGCAGAGTGCCATCGGTATTTTGAAAAAACAGTTCTTCAAATTCCTGTAAAAAAACACTTCTAATTATTTATTTCAACCACTTCTTCAAATTCACAATCAATCTCAACCAATTTCTTAAGTTTCAAAATTCAATAATCCTCATTTCTCAATTTCCAAAAATTCAGTAATCATCAAGATACTGTCAATCAATTTCATTCATTCATATTTCATTAAAGATAAACAATCTATATATACATCATACTAAAAATTTACATTAAAAGAAATTCAAACTAAATTTTATTACAAACTTTATACAAATTTTGTATAAGCTGCTCAAGACCAATTTTACATGTCCATACAATTACGTACATTACATACATCAAAATAAATTCCTACAGTCAGGGTATAAAATATACCCGATAACTTCAAGCAGGTAGCTCCTCCATTCTCAGCAGTTCAATCTGCTGCTCCTCTAGTCTCTAAATCTGCGACAGCAATAACAGCCATCGCTGAGTACTAGGACTCAGTAGTGCACAACATACTAAAATAATCTTTATGCAGAATTTAAATCACATTTATTCAAAAAATTGAACTGAACATGAGAATTAAATACAAAATATGAATTATAAGATTTTAATCCAAACAAGTTCATTTCGAAGTGTCAAAACCAATTTCATAAAACCCACAGTTATATCATGCCATTCGAAACAAATATAATCTCAATAGCCAGAGGCTAAGGAGAAATCACATCACAAGGCTAGCTAGCTCAAATATATAAATATCCATTCAATTTCTTCTTCTACTGGCACACACCTCAACACTTCAGCCAGAGAAGGAATCAAAATTCGAAACTAATTACCCCCACTAGTCATGCTAGTGAGGTGTTCAAATATATGGTCATGGCACTGCGGTTTCAAAACTTATCTTAACAATTTACTAAATATTGTCATTTCAAATATACATAATAACTTTTAACAATTTAAATCAAAAGCATCATAAATACTTCATCATAATAATGTCACAATTCACTATTTCAAATTATTCAAAATAATATGCAGAAGATAATTTATAAAAATTATACGTTGTGCACAAACCTTAAGCGAGTCGCCTCTTGGCCTTGACTCGATTCCTTGGGTTCTTTCCCAATGTTCTTTTCCACTGAAACATATAGTTTCACAGTGTTTCAGTATCATAACTTAGCATAAATCCAAAAATAAATTTAAATTCACTTTTACCTAGATCTAATGTGCTCAACTTGACGTTCTTTAAATTTTGTGTTTCGGGGTTACTATTCACTACACTATTCAAGTCAATTTGTTTAGTTTCTAAGGCTTAATAAGTATGAGAATTCCAACTTCACTCACATACCACATTTTGGTCACAAAATTTGTTGGTTTTGGTTGTTTACTCAAATTCTAAGTCTTTTAGGCAAATTTGCAAATTTTTAGTTTTGGTGTCTTAAGTTGCACTATTCCATTGGTTATATTTTTTGTTAGAATTTGGCAAAACTTCCTTCAAAGAAAATGTTCTCTATTGTCTTAAATTTATTCTCCTTTTTGTATCACTCCAATTGGAGTTTTGTAGCTTAATTTATAGCCATTTGAATCATGGCTGTCGGATTGGACTTAACCCAGATTTTCTGGGCAAATTTTGGTTCTGGCAGTTTTAGGTCACCAATTTTGGGTGGCCAAATGACTTGGCTAATGGCATAATTTGGGTTTGTGTTCTTCATGAAAGTTTTAGGTCTATATCTCAACTGTCCACTGGTAAAATTTCAGGTCATTTAGACCTGCCTAGCTCAAGTTATGGCTAAATGAACAAACACTGTTCATTTGGTCATTTTTGTACAGGTCAGACTGAGAAAATCTGGATTTGGTCAATTTGTTCACTAGGCTTTGGTCACTTTTTGGGCATGATTCCTAAATGAAAATTGTGTCATTTTGTGTTTATTTTCATTGCCAATTGGTCTCATACCAATTGGACTTGTAAATTTTCAGTTTTGGTCCCTCAAAGGGACCTTGGTCAAGCTGCTAGAATATGAATCCTAACTAATCCGAATTGCACTTTGGTTCTATCAATTCAAACACATCACAAATGATTCCAAATGACCATTTCAAACCTCAATTAGGTTCCAATACATCAATTACAAATATTCTCTAAATTTTTTCCCAAACCCTAAGTGCCAAAAACCCTAATTTACACAATTTCATGAATTTAAAGTGTAGCATTAACACCTACCCACTTAGATTGACTTGCATGCATGATTTATTGAAGTGAAACATATCACTTTCCCCCAACCCTCATGGCTGCCGAATTGTTTGTCCCTTCATAACTTATCATTTTCTTTAAATTTTCATACAATTTACACTCATCTCAACTTAATTTCAAAGCTTAGAGAAGAAAAGAAAGGGAAACAAATACTAACCTCACTTGTCAAATTTTCTTGAATTGCCAAGCTTGATTCTCCTTCACTTTTCTTCAATTTTATTCCTCCCAATTTCTTGTTGAGATTCAATTTAAAGGTTTCTACAAATTTTAGAAATAATTTATGGGGAAATTTTAGAGTTACCAAAGCTTGAATTTGAGCTCAAATGGAGGAATTAGAGTGAAGAGAGAGAGAGGAGAGGTGAACGGCATATTGGGTAAAGAAGATGACCACTTTGTTTTTAATTTTATGTTTATTTCTCTCCTTTTTGACTTAGTCAAAAATAACTTAAATAGGAAAATATTTATGAGGTCATGCATGATGTCATCTATGTGATGTCATTAATCAAATTTTCTTTTCTTTTCTTTTTCCTTTATTTTTTTCATACTTCTTTAATTTAAATCTATATTTCAAAATTTTTATTTCTCAGATTTTATTGGACAGTTAGGTCAGGAGTCAGCTCTCGGGGTCAATTGACCAAATTGCCCCTCGCCGGTTCAACCCGGTTTGCAAATAATTCAATATTTTCTTCCGGCTCCCTGACCTAATTATATGACTAGATTAACAACCTTTTTCTGTGATTTTCTCTTTTCTATTGTGTTTGTAATAGTCTTAAGGACTGCGGCGTTACATTTTACGGTTTGAAATTTGAGTTTAAATCGACTTCGCAATCCTTCCCGAGAAGGTCACCCATCGCTGTGACTCTTGGCTCATTTAACTTCTTATGTTCTGTTTTTCTTATTTATACTTAACTAATTGGCAACTACTAATTATTTGTGTTTAGGGCTTATCTAGTTGTCTTAAATGTGGTTCTAATCCCCTTAATTATCGGGATCGACACCGGTCACCGGAACAGTAAAATATACCAGGCTATACAAATAGGGGTGTTACAGAATCTGTGTACCAATAGATGAATAATTGAAGAAGAATATCCCGAAAGAGGCACCCAGTAGCTTCCATACTATGCACCCAGGAAGTACCAAGATGTATCATGATCTGAAGGCACAGTATTAGTGGCCTGGAATGAAGAAAGAGATTGGAGATTTTGTGACTAGATGTCTGACATGCCAGTAGGTTAAAGTTGAGAATCAGGTTCCATTGGGGTTATTGCAACCTATATCTATACTAAAGTGGAAATGGGACTGCATCATGATGGATTTTGTAACTGGGCTACCATTGACACAGAAGAAGCATGATACCATCTGGGTGATTGTGGATAGATTAACAAAGTTAGCACACTTCCTACCTATCAGAACTGACGACTCACCGGAGATATTAGTAGAAATCTACATAGCTGAGATAGTACGGTTACATGGAGTGCCAACATCGATTATATCTGACTGAGACCCAAGGTTTACTTCGAGGTTTTGGAAGAAGTTACGGGAGTCGTTAGGCACTCAACTGCACTTCAGTACAACTTATCATCCTCAGACTAATGGACAGTCTGAAAGGGTGATTCAGGTAACCCTTATAACTTAATAAATTGTTATAAATGTTAAAAGATTAATAATAATGACATGACAAGAATGACATGATAGGTGCTTGAAGATATGCTTCAGAGCTGCATTATTAACTTTGAAGGAAGTTAGGAGAAATATCTTCCTTTGGTAGAGTTTGCTTATAATAACAGCTTTCAAGCCAGCATAAAAATAGCTCCATATGAAGCATTGTATGGGAGGAGATGTAGGACTCCCTTGTGCTGGATAGAGATGGGTGAGGAGAAAGTAGTGGGCCTAGACTTAGTGAGACAGACAGACGAAAAAGTGAAACTAATTAGAGACAACTTGAAAGTCGCCTCAGACAGACAGAAGTCCTATGCTAACCTGAAGAGAAAAGATAGAGTATGAGGTTGGTGATAAGGTGTTTCTCAAGGTATCACCTTGGAAGAAAGTGTTAAGATTCAACAAGAAGGGTAAGTTAAGCCCTGGGTTTATTGGTCCATACGATGTCATTCAACGTGTGGGTCCAGTAGCCTACAGGCTAGCTTTACCACCTTAACTAGATAAGAATAACAATGTGTTCCATGTGTCGATGCTCAAGAGATACAGATCAGATCCTTCACATGTCATCTCAGCAGAAGAGATAATTGTGCAACCTGACTTGACATATGAAGAAGAGCCAATTAGAATCTTGGCAAGAGAGGCAAAAGAGCTCAGAAACAAGAGAATTCCATTGGTGAAAGCCTATGGAGACACCACAACACAGAAGAGGTGACATGGGAAAGTGAGGAGATGATGAGGCAGCAGTTCCCTTAGCTCTTCACATTAAGAAAATTTCAAGGATGAAATTTTAATTTAGAGGGGAAGAATTGTAACGCCCTCATTGTAGGTAGTCCGTACACTCTACTGTTTCGATGAGTAACATCTGTTCAGACAGTCAGAAAGTCTGGAACTACACTTAAACTAGAGTAAGGAGACATAAATTGATGAAATAAAGACCAAGAAAAATTAAGGGAAAATAAAAGAAATGAAATGTAACTAGGTTAAAAGAGCCGAAACCACGACGATGGGTGACCGTACTGGGAAGTAACTGCGAAGACAGTTGGTGACCCTAGACCCGGGAGGAACCCTAGGAAATAATTTTCGGGACTTAATTAAAGGTTTACTGAGGTACAAATGACATTAAAAATGTCAAAGAAAATTTAGTTAATCAGTACAGATGAAAATAAAAATGAAATAGACAATATAAAAAATAAAAAAACCATTGGGTCAGGGATTTAGTCGATATTACTGAAAAAGTTTGACTATAACCCGAAGAGGGGCATTTTCGTTATTTAGCACATAGAGTTGACTTTTGACCTAAATGTCTATTAAAATGAGTGATATTAAAATTTTGAAAATCCCATGAAAACATGAAACCATATGTAATGTAATTAAAGAAATATAAGGGAAATTATTAGAAATGTTAAAACTTTAATTATTATAATTAATAAATAATTATTTGGTGGAATATAAATTGGCATAAGGTGACAAACTCAACCACTCAAAACTTCATCTTCTTCCTAAACTCTCTCTTATGGCCGAACCCATTCCCTTTCTTCCTCTATGAGTTCTCATTTTACAAGCTTTAAATCTCTTCCATTCTCAACCAAAAACTCTAAGTCTACTTAATAAAAATTCATCCCCGTACCTTAAGGAAGCTCTAGGCAGCAAAGGAAAAGAGAAATCTTGAAGTTTTACAAGCTTAGGAAATTCTTGAACAAGATTAGTGCATGTTTTCTTTTCCTTTGTTAAATCTTGAATTGAGGTTGAAATGAGTAAGTATAACATGAAATTGAAAGCAAATGATAAGAAACTTTGGAACCCTCATTTCGGCAGCCTTGGAAAATATGGGAGTTTGATAAATTCATGCATGTAAATGGTAATTAGTGATGTTGATGGATAAGTAGATGAAGCTGTATGTGCTAGAAATTTGATTGCATGTGTATTATTGACCTTCATTATTTGAGTTAGGGTTTTGACCTAACTATTAGACACATTGTGTAATTGCTAGAATTTGACTTTGTTGAGATGAGTTGATGATGTCTAGAAGTGCCATAAATGTCAATTTGTAGTTTGGGAGTTACAAGAAATGGAATTTGGAAGTGTACATTTCTTTGCAGGTTGGGACTTTGTAATCTAGTATATGTTTTGAGCCATGACTGAATTTGCGTTGCTCCAATTGGTATGAGGCCAATTGGAGATGAAACTAGACCTAAAATGCTCCATTTTTCATGAAGAAACTATGCCTAAATTCTGTCCACAAATTGACCTAATTTCTATCCCAATCTGGCTGACCATATAATGTACCCAGAAAAATGACCAAATGAACAGTACACATTCATTTTGCCATAATTCCCACTAGACAGATCCAAATGACGTGAATTTTATACCATTGGAAAGCTTAGACATAGGACTACAACTTTCATGATGGACATAGAGCCCAAAAATGTCTCTAACCAAACCAAAATGTTGGCCCAATTTAAGTCACAAAACTGTCTAGAACCATGTTGCCCAGAAATTGCTAGACATAAGCTTACTTGACTAGTTTTGGCAAAGAGGCCATAACTTGGTCTAAACAAATCCAAATGGAATGAAACAAATGACAAAATTTCTACAAGATATAAATCTACAATATTGGTATTTTGACCAAAATCCATAAATTAAGAGAACTAGGTCAATTGGCTAGATCAAGTTACTACGCAAATTCTAGAAATTGCCTAAGTGACCATTTGACCCAGAATAGTCTTCAAGTCATATCTCTCACTAGAAAACTCCGATTGGGATAAGCTATATTGTTCTGGAAACCTAAGAAATAGGACTCCAACTTTTTTTTAGACACTTTTCTCAAATTATGAATGTACGAACCCTAAAGGTGAGTCAAAGTTACTGACCTGAACTGGAATCCTGTTGCTATAGGATACATGAGTCTAAGCCATTAATTTGGCTATAAGTAATTCTACAAAACTTTAAAAATTACATTCCAAAATTTTGAGTGACCATAAGAGATAGGAAAAGAAATTCAATGAAGAATACTAGGCCTAAATGTGGCCGAAACTTGTCCAATTAAATTGGTAAAATGTAACTCCAAAGTCTACTAAGTTAAAGAGCCAGAATTAGGAAATGAACCAGTTATGATTATTTGATCATAACTTGAGTTCTAGAAATCCAAAAGACATTATTCAAAAAAGGAAAACAAAGACAAGACATAAAGGAATAACTTCCATGAAGGAAGTATGGCCAAACAGTGGCCACAAAGTGATCAAATTGATAGGTAAAGTTAAGGCATTAAAACTGAACCTAAAGAAAGGTTCACAAGACAAATTATTTTATGGTAGGGTTTTAACCCTAATATATTGCTAAACACTAAATTGCATGAAATAGGTATGTGGGACTCACTTTCCCACTACAATTTTACATGAAATTTATAATAAGAAATTAATAATGCATAATTGCCTAAAGTAGACCTGGGCTTATATGTACAGTTTGGATCAATTAGTATACCAATTAAGAACTACAGATAGTAGTACTACCTACATGAATAATCATTGATCGATAAAATGTGTCTGATATGATTATTCTATAGGCTATATGGCTGCCCGTTGGCCATTGAGCCTAATTTCATTTCTGGCTTTAAAAGCCTACCTGCTAGCTTTGTGCTTGACATGGAAGTTGTATACAGGGTAGACATATGGATGTCTAACTAGTATACTCCCATGTATTCTTCCTTTATAGTCTGTTATAGGTTACTTGGGCACTGATATGATTTTAAAAAGACTAAAAATAAAATAAATGCACAGATAAGATACTGTTAAATCTAATTGTTTCCAAAGTGCAAAAAATTCATAAACGACTTAAACTTTAAGAAATTTGCCTAGAAATTATTATTTTACTTATTTAGTTACTTTTCTTTAAAGTTATGCACCATTAAGCAATTCGCTTATCACGGTGGTTTTCCATCGCATAGTTACTGGAGACCAAATACAGCCACAGCAGTAGTGCCTTGACCGAGATTGACCAGATTTGCCAGTGTCTTCTAGTCACCTCAGTAGTTTATATTTTGTTGGTAGAGCTCATGTATTAGATTTTGTATTTTGGTTTATTGTACTTAAACATCATGTAATTACATTTTGAGATTGTAAATGAAATTATGAGTTATTGTGTATAAACTTTTATATGAATGATTATGAGTAAATTACATGAATGTTTGATGACATAACATGACATAGAAAAATATGAATGGAATATGATTATGTTGACAGGTAAACATTGAAACCCACTAGATGCTAATAAAACAGAGGAGGATCTATCCAGGTTTCCACAGAAATAATTTATGATAAAAAAAAATTTTTTTTTTTTACCACATGTTTTCTATGAAGTTTAAAATTAACAATGGACAAGACAAGATAAGATAGGGTGCTCCAGCACTGAATGTAGCACGCTTTACTCTACTACATTGTAGATGGGTAAGGGGCATCATAGAAGCATCACTATATATAGTATACACTTTACTTGGTGTAGGTAAAGTTGAGACTGGAGCTTCAGTCAAACACCATTTCAGCTTATCAAAACTCTTCTGGCACTGGTCAGTTCAATAAAATTTTATAACTTTTCATAGCAATTTGGTCAGTGGAGATGCTAACATAGAGAATCCATTCACAAGTTTATGGCAGTAACCGACTAAGCTAAGGAAACTGCAAACTTCAGTGACATTCCTAGGCGGCTTCTAATTAAGAATAGCTTCTACCTTGTTGGGATCCACCTTGATACCTTTTTTTGACACAATATGCCCCAAAAAGGCAATCTTCTTCAGCCAAAACTCACATTTAGATAGTTTGGCATACAACTATTTCTCCCTCAAAGTCTGCAATACAATTCTCAGGTGCTTATCATGCTCCTCTGCTTTCTTCGAATACACAAGAATGTCATTAATAAACACCACTACGAACTAGTCAAGATATGGCCTGAAGATTGTGTTCATCAGGTCCATAAAAGCGGCCAGAGCATTAATTAACACGAATAGCATCACCAAAAATTCACAGTGGCCATATCTAGTCCTGAAAGCAGTCTTAGGAATACTTTAGTCCTGCACCCTCAACTAATAGTATCTCGATCTCAAGTCTATCTTGGAGAACACAATTGCATCTTTCAGCTGATTAAACAAATCATCAATCCATGGTAAAGGATATATATTCTTTATTGTCACCTTGATCAACTGTCTGTAGTTGATGCACAGATGGAGAGTACCATCCTCCTTTTTGACAAACAACACTAGTGCTCCCCAAGGTAACACACTAAGGTTGATGAAACCCTTATCTAGCAACTCTTGTAATTTCACCTTTAACTCTTTCAACTCAGCAGGTGCCATTTCTATATGGAGTGATAGAGATTGGCTCCACACTAAGCATCACCTCAATTTCAAACTGCACCTCTCTTTTTAGAGGCAATCTTGGCAATTCATTAGGAAAAACATACAAAAAATCACACACTGTAGGGATATCTTTAAGATCTGGACTCCCTACTCGTGTGTCTATCACATGAGCTAAGTACGCTTCACACCCCTTCTGAATCATTCTCCTAGCAAGTGTAGATAAAATGAGAATAGATGGTAATAACTGCCTCTCCACGTGTATTACCACATCTGCATACTCAGGAAGACCAAAAGTGACTGTCTTCAATTTACAGTCAATCATTGCATGGTGCCTAGCTAGCCAATCTATGCCTAAGATGATATCATAATCTCTGAAGGGCATTTCAATCAAATTAGACAGGAATGTATGTCCTTGGATCACCAATGAATAATCCTTATACAATTTGTTCACCCTAACCTCTTGTCCTAAAAGACTAGTCACCAGCACAACAAAATCCATGTTCATGAAAGGAATAACAGTAAAACAGACAATTCCAGTATCAACATACGAATGAGTAGAGCCAGGATCAAATAGCACATGTACATCTTGTTCAAAGATTAAGAATGTACCAGAAACTACATTAGAGGTCTCTTCCTTTTCCCTCTAGCACATGGTGTACACCCTAGCTGGTGCACCACTTTGCTCTAATTAATTCACTATGCCCTTGTAACACCCCTATTTGCATAGCCTGGTATATTTTACTGTTCCGGTAACCGGAGTCGGTCTGGACAATTAAGGAGATTAGAACCACATCTAAGACAACTAAATAAGCCATAAACACAAATAAGAAGTAATTGTCAATTAGTTAAGTATAAATAAGAAAAACAGAACATAAGAGGTTAAACGAGCCGAGAGTCACAATGATGGATGGCCATCTCGGGAAGTACTGCGAAATCATTTTAAACTCAAATTTCAAATCGCAAAATGTGACACTGCGGTCCTTAGAACCATTACGAACACAGTGAAAAAGAGAAAATCACAAAAAAGAATTGCTAAGCCAGTCAAATAATTAGGTTAGGGAGCCGGAAGAAATATTGAATTATTTACAAACCGGGTTGAACCGGCGAGGGGCAATTTAGTCAATTGACCTCGAGAGCTGACTCCTGACCTAATTGTCAAATAAAATCAGAGAAAAGAAAATTTCAGAATCGGGAATTAAATTAAAGAACTAAAGAAAAATAAATAAAAAAAATAGAAAAAAAAGTTGAAAAAGGTTGATTACATCATGCATGACATCATGCATGATGCAATAAACTTACTAATTTAAGAAATTGAAAATTGTGGGATAACTATCTATTAAAAAGGCATAAAATAACAAAAAAGAAAAAAAAATAACTACTTCTTCTTCTTCCATTTTTTCGTCACCCCTTTCCCTCTCATTTCTCTCATTTCCTTTCCACCATTAACACCCATCTCAAGCTTTCAAAGCTTGATTTTATTTTATAAACTCCCTAACTCCTTTAAGTAAATCTTGTTCTTGGATCTTGACAAGCATCTTGTGAACAAAAAGAAAGAGGAAAGTGGAGAATTGAAGAATTAGGGAATTCACAAATTGAGGTAAATGCAACTTTAAGCTTAGATTTTTATCAAATGCACGTATTTAAGTTTAAATGTGATGGAATTTCATTAGAAATAAAGAAAACTATGCTTGAATAATGGGAGTGAGAATTTGGCAGCCATGGAATTAGGAGATTTTGAAGTGTTTTAGTTCAATTAATTATGTATGTAAGCTTGATTAAGCATGTAAAGATGATTATAACATTTTAATTGTATGAATTATGAAGAATTTAGTTAGGGTTTTGGACATTAGGGTTTTCGACATTAGGGTTTAGAGACCAAAAATGTGAAAAACTTGTAAATGATGTTTTTGACCTAATGTGAAGTGAGAAATAGTCATTTGTGACCTAATTAAGTGTAACACCCCTCACCCGTCTACAGTGTAGCCGAGCAAGGCATGCTACAATCGGTGCAGAAGCACCCTAATTTATCTTACTTTATCTTTTTAATAATTTTGAATTCGTTAAATTTGACATCAATTATTTTTTGACGGAGAAACTAGCGGAGTTTCTCCTATTTTATTATCATTTGACATATTTCAATATTCACCTGTTTGAAATTCAATAATATTTCCAAAATAAAATCTTATCCATACATTTCAATTTCATAATCATTTCCATACATTTCCATTCATACTCAATTCATATGTAAACATTCTCAAATTTCATGAGCAAAATTTTCAAATTTCCTTAATTTACATAATTTATAAAATAATTACAAAATTTCATAATTTACATGATATACAAATTAATTACAATTTGCTAATTTATATTACAATATAAGAAATAATTAACATACACAAAATACATGATATGCTTAATGTGAGCCCTATCTACATGCATTGCTGAGGAGGTGACAACCTTTGACACTCTGCAGATCTGAACTCTCAAAATTTCCAGTCAAACGTCCAGTGGGTTCTAGCTTCAGTACCTGCGCGAGGAAACAATTCCATCGCGCTAAGCATTGCTGCTTAGTGGTGCAATAATATAACAAGGAAATAATATACAAATAAAGATAGAAATAAAACATCATTCAAATAATTAAGATCTATTTATACTTCACATGCGGTTTCTAAAATTTAATATGTTTTATCCTAATTTAGTCTTCTTTGGAAGCGTTTATTTCGCCAATGTACAGTAATAATGTACAAGAAAAAAAAATGATCTGAAAATAATAAATTTATGCTTATATTATTATATAAGTCTCATTTGCAATATTTATTTATTTTATAATTTTCTTTGCTAATCTTTTAGCATTTTCCCAATACTTGCTAGGTTGTCTCAGATTATCTCAAAATAAGTAAATTTTAATATTTGTCCAGTTCATTTCGATTCTTTCTAATAAATAACTATTCTAATTTATTTTAGGTCATCTTACTCATTTATTTAATTTCTAATATTTTTTTTTATTACTAATATTCTTAACTTATTTCAATAAATTTCACTGCCCAAGTAACCTATGACAGTGGCTAAAGCAACCGATAACGGGTCGTTGTACTCGAACACCGTGCCTCGGGCCGTCATACCATGTGAGCGTCAACGCCAACTACGATCGGTATGGCTAAAAGCCATGATAACACATAATCAGGCATAAAAGCCATGAATACAGGCATAAAGCCATGAATGTGGGCATAAAGCCATGAATACGGGTATAAAGCCATGAATACAGGCATAAAGCCTTTCGCAGTACTGCTAAAACAATACCCTATTGGCATGCCAAACTATCCAATCTGACACACATGTCTAGGCAATACAAGGGCACATAATATCATTAAATATTAATATATTGTGTTTTATGACTTCATTATTTCATGATAAATTTCAATTACAATTCATACATTCATTTGATCATTTATATGATCACAATTCACATCAATTATCCTTTTATACCATTGTACTCAAAATACTTCTCCTCTCTACAATAATGAGAACTAATGTCTCATTCATACATTAATATGGTTCATTTATTCATTCATTATGTTATTCATATTGATCACAATTCTAAACAATGGTTCACACGTACCATTGTATTCAGAACATTTTCCCTTTTCTCATTTATACATTCAAGAATCTACTTATGTAATTACAAATTTTATATTTCAAGTTGAGTTATTAATATTTTATGAATTTCATTTGTGATGGGCATATAAGCCCTAACTATCTATTCACATCAATTAGGTGACTTATTTTTCATGTTTCAAGTAATCCATGAATATTTCATGGATTTCTAATTTATGGCCTTAATTTCTTTTTAACAATTTTGACTAGGATGCATAGTCTACATTTGTCATACAATTCTAAGCATTTAAGCTTAGAATTGGTTCTAGGTTTTCATCTTAATTTACTAATCATTTTGATTACTATTCACCTTACTAGTCAACCAGAATGTTGACTTTTTCATACTTAGTGGATATATTAATTCTAATTACACCAAGATCCCACATTTTGAGTTTTACATTTGCTAGTATTAATTGCCAATTGCAATTTAAAGTCCCCTATATGCATTTCTAATTTCAAATTTTGAATTTCAAGTTTTGGTGTCACTATTCACCTCATTGGTCAACAAAAATGTTGACTTTTGGATAGAAAATAGGTATATTGGTTTTAGCACTCCCAATGTACCACATTTTACATTTAAAACTTGTTGGAATTAACCACAAAATCCATTTCCAAATCTAAAACCAAGAGGGTAGAATTTTCAGTTTTTGTGACCCAAATTTACTGTTCCATTGGGTCCTGTTGCAGTGGGAATTTGAGGAAATGGTAAACATGAAAGTTGTTCCTTACTTTGTCCAGTTGAATTTCCTTTTTTGAATCACTCCATTTGGAGTTTTGTAGCTCCAGATATGGTCCAAAAACCACAGCTGGCCGGATTTCAATTCTGTAGAATTTACCAAATCTACAGTACCATGAACAGTGACTGCCACTGCCTTGTTGGATAGGTTCTGGTCATAATTTGGAGGTTTCTTCATGAAAGTTGTTTGTCTATGTCTTAACTTGTTGCTATAAAAATTTCAGGTCAATTGACCATATCTACAGTGAGTTATGGCCAAATGAACAGTTACTATTCATTTGGTCATTCTGCAGAATCAGTTTGCAGGGTATCCGGATTGGGGCCAACTTTTGGTCCTCTTGCTTTGGTCTTTTGGGCATGGTTTCTTCAGAAAAAATGTGCCATTATAAGTCAAGTTTCATGTCCAATTGGCCAAACAACAATTGAACCTACACAGCCAAAGTTATGGCTGTCTAAGTGGGCTGGAATCACGACCTCATTCTTTCTTGTCTCTAGGCGACTGCACATTTCACTTTGCCATGCATTAGCTCACTTCAAATTATGATTAACTTGCCTCAAATGGTCACTAATTGACCATTAAAATGTTCATTCACCATTACCTAAACAAGGTCCAAGTTTCTCTCCAAAACCCTAACCCTAATTGACCAAGCCTCCAATTCATGCATCCCACTCCTAATTTGCTATACTAAACATATAATTTATAAGAGGGGCAGCAATATGTCACTTTAAACCAAAGATTTCTCCTAACCCTAACTCATGTCAAGGCTGCCAAAACTTCATGGAATATAACCATGCTTCATTAATTCAATTTTTGTTAAATTTTTAACTTAACTTAGCTCAAATTCATGATTAGAAAGATATAAAAGCAAAGGTTATGGCACTAACCTCTTGAAGGACCGGAAGCGTGAAAAACACAAGATTATACCATTGAATTAAAAAATTTTCACCTAGGGTCACATGCACCATGCAAGATTTATTTTTATCTATTTGATTTCAATGATAAACAACATATTAAAACTCTTTTAATATGTTTTTGGATCTGTATTTGCCATTTAAGATTTTAAAATTAATCAGATTAATTTTAGAACCCTAGATTAAATCAAGAACGATTACACTAACCTCTTGATGCCTTTGGCGTGTCTGCGCCTTTGAGATTCGTCTTCAGGACACCAAATGTTGTCCCCCTAGCTTGTCCACACCAAGAACACCTATGGCAGCCCTTGAACAGCCTCTAAAGCATTTTCTATTAATTAGAAATTCAAATTCTGCCTTTTAAGAGATTAGAGATGTAAACAGGACATTAGAAACAATTTCTAGTGTTCTTAATTCAAGAGATTGATGGCTAATCTCTTTGAATTGATGAGAGATGAAGAGGAATAGCTGGAGAGGCTCAAAGTGGCGTGAAAAATCAGAGGAGAGGCTGCTGGTTATTTTTTCTTTTCATAACCACACTTAAATAGCTAGGTTAACACATTAAACCCTAGCCACATGTCACCTTTTGATTAGCTCTAGGTTTAAGTGACCCAATCACATTGTGCCAAGTGTCAAACCTATATTTAATCTTGATTTTAATCATCTTATATGATTAAAAAAACATTTGGCAAGCTTATGTGTAATCCCATGTGTCACCATCTCATGGTGCCACGTGTCACACTGTGAAATGACCAAAATGCCCCTGTGTCTTAATTTTGAGTTCTTAACCCAAAATAATTATTTTCTTCTTCTAATTAATTTATATCAAATATAAATTAATTAATTAATCTCTATTAATTAATTTCTCATCAATTAAATTCATATTTAAACACTTTAAATATAAATTTAATTTATACTACACATCCAATAATCTAGATTTGGTTTCAAGTCATGCTAGGGACTTTGCAATTTAATTGCAAACCAAACCTATTTAATTAATCAATTAAACTCTTTAATTAATTAATTAAATCATATTTAAATAGGTGATAACTTGTGTATGTGTGTGACTTACTAGGCTCATCACTAATTGGCAATGAGACATGATATCAACTCTTAATATCATCGAACTCTTTCTTGCCATAAATGATTTCTCTAAATCATTTTATGAACCTCATAGACCATGGTTAACACCTAGCATAGCATGCCATGGCCACCCAATTAGTAATAAGATTTATCTTAAATGAACCTATAATCATATGTTACCATGCACTAGAATCTCTCTGTTACAAAATCCCAACTCAACCTGGAGTCATGGTTTATGTCAAACTCCATTTGCTATGAATATTATGTTCTCTTTTAATTCGAGTTCTTGATTAAAAAGATTTTCTCATCAGAAACTCTTTTCTGAATAAATCTATCTGTCCTGGCCAGGAACTTGAAACATCAAGAACAATTAAATGAATATAGGATTTTATCTCTATTTACTTAGAGGAACAGATTCCATCTTGATCAACACCTACCTCCATATATAACTAGTAGGAGCCAACACATGCCCATATACCCATACATAGAACAAGTATGAAAGCAGTATCAAACTCAAACTACCTATATACAAGATAACTGTGCTATCTCAGGTCTAAAGATTATATGCACTGATATGATTTATGATAAAACATTGACAAGAGTAAACTCCATGTGCTTGTCATAAGTGTCACTGGTTCGACCTACTTATCATATATAAGTGCCTATCATGTTTGTTATATGGCATGAGACTCACCATTCCATCTTATTTATATCTCATATAAATAACTTGGGAACAAACATGAATACAATCTTTCTGGATAAGTCATGTCCTTATTATGAAGTATCCTCGATTGTGAACCTATTTATGATACTTTGTGCTAGAAATATTGCCACTCATATTCTTAACAACTTAAGAATAATATTTCTAACAAAATATCAATGGACCTTTTCTATTACACATAAATATATTATATAAATAGAAAAGTGGAAATGCCATTTATTAATAAAATATGTACAAGATACATACTAAATGATATGCTCTAGGGCATACTACTAACAATCTCCCACTAGCACTAGAGCCATTCATTACAATACCTTAGACCCATCTTCTCAAGATGTCAGTCTAACTGAGCTTGTTACAAAGGCCTAGTGAATGGATCAGCTGGTTTTTCAGCTAATGTTATTTTTTTCTGCATGGTTATATCGCCTTGCCCAACTATATCTCTGATAATGTGGTAGTGCCTTTCTATGTGTTTGGATTTCTGGTGAGACCTTGGTTCCTTAGCCTGTATGACTGCTCCATTATTGTCACAGTGTAGTGGAACTGCTGACTCAATGGAAGGAACTACTGTAAGTTCTGTCACGAACTTCTTTATCCAAACAGCTTCCTTTGCGAGATCGATGCAACAATATACTCAGCCTCAGTAGTGGAATCTGCAGTCGTGCTCTGTTTGGAACTCTTCCAACTGACTGCACCTCCATTACAAATGAACACATATCCAGAGGTAAACTTTCTATCATCGATATCTGATTGGAAATCAGAATCAGTATAACCATCTAATTGCAAGTCTCCACCTCCATAAATCAAGAATAAATCCTTAGTTCTTCTCAAGTACTTAAGGATATTCTTGACTGCTATCCAGTGTTCTAAACTCGGATTGGATTGATACCGCTAGTCAAACTAACAGCATATGCGATATCCGGCCTAGTACACAACATTGCATACATTAAACTTCCAATAGCCGAAGCATATGGAATCCTAGCCATCTTATCTCTTTCTTCAGGTGTCTTTGGAGACATCTCTTTTAGAAAGATGGATACCATGTCTCACTGGTAACAATCCTCTCTTGGAATCAAGCATGTTAAACCTCTTTAACACCTTTTCCAAGTATAGACTTTGGGATAAACCAATTATTCTTTTCGCTCAATCTCTATAGATGCGAATCCCAAGAATATAGGTTGCCTCCCCTAAGTCTTTCATGGAGAATGTATTTGACAACCATACCTTTATAGTCATCAACATACCTGTGTCATTACCTATCATCAGTATGTCTTCCACTTATTTGACAAGGAATGTGATAGCACTGTCACTAATCTTCTTATATACACATGGCTCATCCTCATTTTTGATAAAACCAAAGGATTTCATGGCTTCATCAAAACGGATGTTCCAACTCCTCGAAGCTTGTTTCAACCCATAAATGGATCGCTTTAGCTTGCATACCTTGGAACCATCTTGAGATTCAAATCCCCTAGGTTGTTCCATGAAAATGTTTTCTTCAATGTATCCATTGAGAAAAGTCGCTTTGACATCCATCCGCCAAATCTCATAATCATAGTATGCAGCTATTGCTAATAAAATCCTAATTGATTTAAGCATGGCAACAAAGTAGAAAGTCTCCTCATAGTCTATTCCTTGCCTTTGGCGAAACCCTTTCGCTACTAGCCTTGCCTTATAAGTCTCTACCTTTCCATCGAACCAATTTTCTTCTTGAAAACCCATTTGTTCCTTATAGGTACAATACCTTGGTGGGTTAACAAGATCCCAAACTTGATTCTTATACATTGAATTAATCTCGGATTTCATAGCATCAATCCATTTTGAAGAGTCTATATCTGATATAGCTTCTTCATAGGTAAGTGGATCATCTCCATGATCTACTTCTTCATGAGTAGACAACTCTTATTCTTCTTCATGAAGAAAACCATATCTCACTGGTGGGTGAGATACCACAGTTGTTCTACGAGGAACAGTTGTAGATGTTTCATCAATGGGTATAGGTTGACTAGATGGATCTATATCCATCCGATTCATTGGTTGGTCGAAATTCTCCAATTCTAACTCTATTTGCCTTCCTTTGCCTCCTTCTTGAACAAACTGTTGTTCAAGAATTGTGGCATCTCTACTTATCACAACCTTTTGTGAAGTAGGCAAATAAAAATAATATCCAAAACTATCTTTTGGATATCCAACAAATCGACCTTTTTCTGATCTGGTCTCCAATTTATCAGTGTTCAGCTTTTTGATATAAGCTGGACAACCCCAAATCTTAACATGCTTTAGACTTGGTTTTCTTCCATGCCATATCTCATAAGGTGTGGAAGAACCTGATTTTGATGGAATCCTATTCAGAATATACAAAGCTGATTCTAATGCAAATCCCCAAAAGAAGATTGGCATATCAGTATAGCTCATCATACTACGTACCATATCCAATAGGGTACGATTTCTCCTTTCAGATACACCATTCAGCTGTGGCGTTCCTGGAGGAGTCAGCTGAGAAACAATGCCATGCTCTCTCAAGTATTCATCAAATTTAGTACTCAAATATTCACCTCCACGATCTGATCTAAGAGCTTTAATATTCTTTCCTGTTTGATTTTCTACTTCAGATTTAAATTCTTTGAACTTTTCAAAAGATTCATGTTTGTATTTCATCAAATATAAATACCCAAACCTTGATTTATCATCAGTAAAGGTAATAAAATAATGAAAGCCCCCTCTAGCCATTTCTTTAAACGGACCACATACATCACTATGTATTAATTCCAAAATATTTTCAGCTCTTAGCCCTTGTCCAACAAAGAGTGATCTAGTCATTTTGCCTTGAAGGCAAGATTCACAAGTTGGAGTAGGCTCAGAGCCCAATGAGGATAGAATCCCCATTTTCTCCAATTTTGCAATCCTATCTTCTGCAACATGACATAACCTTAAGTGCCAAATATATTTTGAACTTGAGTTGGTTTTCACCACGGCATTGCATTCATTTAGATTGCTATACTCTGGCCAGTGGAAACACTTTCTTACTGGCAATGGAAACACTTTCCTGTTGGTAATGGAAACACTTTCCTGTTGGCAGTGGAGACACTTTCCTTTGCCTTTATCAGCTTTAGTCTTCCTTTTCTGTTTAGCTATTTTCTTGGAAGGACCAGGAATCTAAAGTATCTTTTTCTTATTGCCCTTCTTCTTGTTGGACTTTCCAGCAGAAGAAGATGCAACCAAAGCTACCTCTTTTCCTTTATTGCCTGGCATATTCTTTTGGGCAATAACCAGCATGTTGAGTAAACCAGCTAAGGTGCATTCCTGTTTAGTCATATGGAAATTTGTCACAAAATTCCCAAAAGACTTAGGAAGGGACTGAAAGATCAAATCCATTTGTAGTTGGAAATCCATGTTGAAGTTAAGATGTTCCAACTGCTCAATCAGTCGAATCATCTTGTGGACAAGATCCCCAACATTCTGTCCCTCAGACATCCTCATACGGAATAGCTGTCTAGATATCTCATACCTAGCATTCCTGCTGTGCTCACCATACAACTCTTGTAGGTAAAGGAGGATCTCACTCGCACTCTGTATGTTCTCATGTTGCTTCTGTAACTCATTACTCATGGAAGCAAGCATGTAACACTTAGCTCTCATATCATGCTCGTTCCACTTGTCCAAAGTTTCATGTTCCTCTTGTGTGGCCTCTGGAGGTAACGGACCAGGAACATTGGAATCTAGAACATATCCTATATGTTCAAGGTTCAGGACAAGTTTCAAATTTCTTAGCCAATCAGACAGATTAGGTCCTGTCAACCTGTTGTGATCAAGTATGCTTGCAAGGATATTGGATGGTGGTGGTTGTTTTGTGCTCATTTTTATCGAGAAAATTAGCTGAGAAAATAACCAGATTAATTAGTAAATGTATCATGTAATTAACCAAAATGATTATGGTCTTTTAATCAAATTGGTCCTCCCACTAACTTAGCGAATCCTACACTTCCAAAGTGGAAAACGGAAATCCTAGTTGGATGGATTTCTAGTGGGTGATTGAATTCTTATAATTCTATTGATCATCCTCAGGTACATCCATTATTGGAATTATAATAAACTATAAGTGAGCAACTCCTTGCCCATCACATCCCATGTGAGGTTCAATCCTTTACCTAGCCCCTAATGCTCAAAATCTCAGGTACATCCATTATTGACTTATCTTGCATTAGTTAAGTTGATCCCATTGAGCCAGTAATTATGCAAATAATTTTAATGTCCTCAGGTATATCCAATATTGGCCACCAAACCATTTTCATATTTACAACATCTCATGCTTAACAATTATTCTTAAGAAAATCTCTTAAATTAATTGTATCTCATGCAACTATTTAAAATTTCTTAAAATAATTGCCCCAATGGAGGGCTTATGTTATAATTACTTTAATTATACCATTTCCAACTTAATCATTTGTTCGGAAGATTTTATAGCCATCCTAATTACTATTAAGGTCTCACTTTGCACATTATCCATTTAGCATGCATATATCATATAATTGCATACATTCCCATACATCTCATGCATTCATGGATAAGCAGTAAATATGGTATGATCATGGACTTTCTAAGGGATTCAATTCTGAGCCACCAAGAATTGAATCAGGGCATTCCTAGGTGCATTTCATTCATTCATTTTACAAGAGTTGCTGAAGGAGTACATAATCAACACTTGATCTTGAATTCCTCCCACTGGTCCCACCAATGCTCTTGACCTCCTTGAACTTCTTGCAATCCAATATTACATAGTAGTCCTTAGCATACCAAGGCGAATTTGCAAGAACTTAAATAAATGAAATTACAACCCAAAAATTATTACAAACTTAATAATACATGCCCAAAAAAAAATTAAAATAAATTAATTAATTTACAATCCCAAAGAAACATAAAAGAAATAAATCCAATCACATTGGTCTTTTATAGTCCATGATCATCCATCATGCATATCACTATTTAACAATTAAATAAAACATACATACTTAAATTAAATTGAATATCTCATATTCAACTTAAAAATCCAGATTTGAATATGATTCAAATAAATTTAAAAATTCAGATTTGAATCTCATTCAAACAAATTTAAAAATTCAGATTTGAATCACATTCAAACTTAAAAAATTCAGATTTGAATCACATTCAAACATTTTTTAAAAAATAGATTTGAATCACATTCAAACATTTTTTAAAAAATCAGATCTGAATTTTATTCAATCAATTTTAAAAAATCAGATTTAAATATGATTCAAACAACTTTAAAAATTCAGATTTGAATCACATTCAAACAACTTTTAAAATTCAGATTTGAATCACATTCAAACAATTTTTAAAATTCTGATTTGAATCATAATTTAATTGTGTGATAAAAACTACTAATTAAACACTTTAATTAGTCAAAGAATAGGCCTTAGATCATACAACAATTGTAGAATTAAAAGTCAAACCTTAAACCACCCATGGAAGCCAAACCATGCGCACCATTGATGGTATTTTTTCAAGTATGCCGCCAACTTGCTTTGCAACCAGCAATGAACTTTTGATCTCATGATCAAATACACAATTAAATCATATAATCAACAATCTAAATGGCAAATATAGTGGCTCTGATACCAATTGAAGGACTGGAAGCGTGAAAAAAACAAGATTATACCATTGAATTCAAAAATTTTCACCTAGGGTCACATGCACCATGCAAGATTTATTTTTATCTATTTGATTTCAATGATAAACAACATATTAAAACTCTTTTAATATGTTTTTGGATCTGTATTTGCCATTTAAGATTTTAAAATTAATCAGATTAATTTTAGAACCCTAGATTAAATCAAGAACTATTACACTAACCTCTTGATGCAATCGCAGTGTCTGCGCCTTTGAGATTCGTCTTCAGGACACCAAATGTTGTCCCTCTAGCTTGTCCACACCAAGAACACCTATGGCAGCCCTTGAACAGCCTCTAAAGCTTTTTCTATTAATTAGAAATTCAAGTTCTGCCTTTTAAGAGATTAGAGATGTAAACAGGACATTAGAAACAATTTCTAGTGTTCTTAATTCAAGAGATTGATGGCTAATCTCTTTGAATTGATGAGAGATGAAGAGGAATAGCTGGAGAGGCTCAAAGTGGCGTGAAAAATGAGAGGAGAGGCTGCTGGTTATTTTTTCTTTTCATAACCACACTTAAATAGCTAGGTTAACACATTAAACCCTAGCCACATGTCACCTTTTGATTAGCTCTAGGTTTAAGTGACCCAATCACATTGTGCCAAGTGTCAAACCTATATTTAATCTTGATTTTAATCATCTTACATGATTAAAAAAACATTTGGCAAGCTTATGTGTAATCCCATGTGTCACCATCTCATGGTGCCACGTGTCCTGTAATGAAATGACCAAAATGCCCCTGTGTCTTAATTTTGAGTTCTTAACCCAAAATAATTATTTTCTTCTTCTAATTAATTTATATCAAATATAAATTAATTAATTAATCTCTATTAATTAATTTCTCATCAATTAAATTCATATTTAAACACTTTAAATATAAATTTAATTTATACTACACATCCAATAATCTAGATTTGGTTTCAAGTCATGCTAGGACTTTGCAATTTAATTGCAACCAAACCTATTTAATTAATCAATTAAACTCTTTAATTAATTAATTAAATCATATTTAAATAGGTGATAACTTGTGTATGTGTGTGACTTACTAGGCTCATCACTAATTGGCAATGAGACATGATATCAACTCTTAATATCATCAGAACTCTTTCTTACCATAAATGATTTCTCTAAATCATTTTACGAACCTCATAGACCATGGTTAACACCTAGCATAGCATGCCATGGCCACCCAATTAGTAATAAGATTTATCTTAAATGAACCTATAATCATATGTTACCATGCACTAGAATCTCTCTGTTACAAAATCCCAACTCAACCTGGAGTCATGGTTTATGTCAAACTCCATTTGCTATGAATATTATGTTCTCTTTTAATTCGAGTTCTTGATTAAAAAGATTTTCTCATCAGAAACTCTTTTCTGAATAAATCTATCTGTCCTGGCCAGGAACTTGAAACATCAAGAACAATTAAATGAACATAGGATTTTATCTCTATTTACTTAGAGGAACAGATTCCATCTTGATCAACACCTACATCCATATATAACTAGTAGGAGCCAACACATGCCCATATAAACCTATATACAAGATAACTGTGCTATCTCAGGTCTAAAGATTATATGCACTGGTATGATTTATGACAAAACATTGACAAGAGTAAACTCCAGGTGCTTGTCATAAGTGTCACTGGTTCGGCCTACTTATCATTTATAAGTGCCTATCATGTTTGTTATATGGCATGAGACTCACCATTCCATCTTATTTATATCTCATATAAATAACTTGGGAACAAACATGAATACAATCTTTCTGGATAAGTCATGTCCTTATTATGAAGTATCCTCGATTGTGAACCTATTTATGATACTTTGTGCTAGAAATATTGCCACTCATATTCTTAACAACTTAAGAATAATATTTCTAACAAAATATCAATGGACCTTTTCTATTACACATAAATATATTATATAAATAGAAAAGTGGAAATGCCATTTATTAATAAAATATGTACAAGATACATACTAAATGATATGCTCTAGGGCATACTACTAACACCTCTTTGGTGATTTTCTAAGCTTGTTCACACCTCACTTTCTTCCACTTTCACTTCTTCTAATTGCTGCCCAAGTCTTGCTCTAGTGGTAAGGGAAATTTTTAGTGAAGGGAGGACAAGGTTTTGAAGTGGTTTGAAGTGGGAAATGAAGCTTAAGGGAGCTTTAATGGTGGAACCTCTTCTCTCTCTCTCTCTCGTAACGTTTTTTAGGCTGCCCAAAGGTTGAAGATGCAGATTGTTTTTTCAAATTTTTGGTCACTTTTATCTCTTTTAATGAGTTTAACAAATTGTGATTGGTGGATAGGTTTTTAATGACATCATATGATGTCATTATTAGGTATTTTCTTTCATTTTCTTTTGTTTTCATCTCTACTCATTTTCAATTTAATTTTTAGTAATGTTTATTCACATTTTGTGTCATAATAATTATTTACTTAACTGGACAAGTCGGCCAAAAATCGTCTCTGAAGGCGAAATGACCAAAATGCCCACCGTTTGGCTTAACGGGTCAAAATTGTCTGTACCGATTGAAAAAATTTTCTAAATATTTTCTTGGCATTCTAATGCCATAGGAACCTCAATGACCCTTCTCTGGAGTCCCAAAAATTATTTTATGAATTTTTCCCTGGGTCTAGGGCTCCTCGTTGCGAGAACCGCAACTTCCCTCTGGTTACCCATCGCTTGGGCACCGGCTCATTTAACTTGGTTGTATTTTATTTCAAAAATTTTTCCTAAATTTTTCTTATTAATATTTGAGTTAATTATGGTTCCTGACTTTAGTTTAAATATTTTTCCGAACGTTCTAGCTGTCTGGACCGACATCGTCACCTAACAAGAGATGCATTTGACTAGCTAAAGTGAGGATGTTAGAATTCTTCCCCTCTAATTTAAATTTCGTCCTCGAAATTTACTGGGTGTTTTAGGTTCTGAGATAACTCTTTTACCTTTCTATTACTCCCTCTGTCTACTTCTTTTATATATATGGTACTATTTAGTTTTTTTCGTATCTATCATTATACACTTAGGCATATCAGAAGGGAAATACTTTACCTCAAATTCACATCTGGGGCTTCTTGTTCCTCTCCGACTTGGGTAACATTTGGAAGTGGTGTTACTGTTGTACTTGGTCCTTCCACGACCTCTATCTGGGTCCGTGGTAAATTCTTCTTAGGACAATCTTTGAGACGATGGTCTATGGCCCCACATTTATAACAGGTTCCAGTCAATCTCCTACATTCACCTTTATGCCACTTGTTACAATGGCCACATTTTCTTGCTAGTCTTGGCGCACTTACTACTAGTGTTTCTGGTTGATCTCTTCTGTGTATAGGCCTGGGTCTAGATCTCCTACTTTGATCAGATGTCTGACTAAATTGTTCTCTCGGCCTCTTATTACTAGACTGTCTAAATTTCCTATTTTGCTGATTACCATTCCTCTTCTGTTTCTCTTCATGAACACAGCTAATATATTTCTTTCTGAACTCTATCAGAAAGAATTCCCAAGTTACGTCGGCTGGTGGCACTACCTTGTTTACGACATCCCACCATCGATATGCAGCTTCTTGTAACAACGAAACTGCACACTCCAAACTCTGTTCCGGTGTGCAATGGAGCTGCTGCAAGACTCTTTCAGTCCTTTCTATCCAATACTCAGCCGCTGAAGAATCATCTTCCTTTCTACCATTGAAATCTACAGCTCCATATTTCCTAATTTTTCCTAGAGGTGATTTCCGCTGAAGCGGTGGTGGAATAACCCCAGTCATCTATCCGAAGAATTCAGTCATCTGCTCAAACAAGGCCAGTTGGGGTTGTACAGGCACCTCTTGCACTGGTGGAGCAGGATCTCCCTAATTTCCAATATCACTCCCAGTCGGGATACGGCCTACTACTTCCTCTTCTACTGCCCTCTGCGATTCTGAGTCCATACCTTAACCTAAAATAACCAAGAAAATAGATCTGCATTAGTGTCACCTTGACTCATATGAATGCAATGCATGTCATGCACACAATCTTATTCTATCTGTCTATGCCTAGGAACGCCTAAACCGCGCTCTGATACCACTAAATGTAACACCCCTCACCCGTCTACAGTGTAGCCGAGCAAGGCGTGCTACAATCGGTGCAGAAGCACCCTAATTTATCTTACTTTATTTTTTTAATAATTTTGAATTCGTTAAATTTGACATCAATTATTTTTTGACGGAGAAACTAGCGGAGTTTCTCCTATTTTATTATCATTTGACATATTTCAATATTCACCTGTTTGAAATTCAATAATATTTCCAAAATAAAATCTTATCCATACATTTCAATTTCATAATCATTTCCATACATTTCCATTCATACTCAATTCATATGTAAACATTCTCAAATTTCATGAGCAAAATTTTCGAATTTACTTAATTTACATAATTTATAAAATAATTACAAAATTTCATAATTTACATGATATACAAATTAATTACAATTTGCTAATTTATATTACAATGTAAGAAATAATTAACATACACAAAATACATGATATGCTTAATGTGAGCCCTATCTACATGCATTGCTGAGGAGGTGACAACCTTTGACACTCTGCAGATCTGAACTCTCAAAATTTCTAGTCAAACGTCCAGTGGGTTCTAGCTTCAGTACCTGCGCGAGGAAACAATTCCATCGCGCTAAGCATTGCTGTTTAGTGGTGCAATAATATAACAAGGAAATAATATACAAATAAAGATAGAAATAAAACATCATTCAAATAATTAAGATCTATTTATACTTCACATGCGGTTTCTAAAATTTAATATGTTTTATCCTAATTTAGTCTTCTTTGGAAGCGTTTATTTCGCCAATGCACAGTAATAATGTACAAGAAAAAAAATGATCTGAAAATAATAAATTTATGCTTATATTATTATATAAGTCTCATTTGCAATATTTATTTATTTTATAATTTTCTTTGCTAATCTTTTAGCATTTTCCCAATACTTGCTAGGTTGTCTCAGATTATCTCATAATAAGTAAATTTTAATATTTGTCCAGTTCATTTCGATTCTTTCTAATAAATAACTATTCTAATTTATTTTAGGTCATCTTACTCATTTATTTAATTTCTAATATTTTTTTATTACTAATATTCTTAACTTATTTCAATAAATTTCACTGCCCAAGTAACCTATGACAGGCTGGCTAAACTGGATAACGGGTCGTTGGCACTAAACATCGCGGTGCCTCGGGCCGTCATACCATGGGACGCAGAACGTCAACCACGTATGCAGTCAGTATGGCTAAAAAGCCATGATAACACATAATCGGGCATAAAAGCCATGAATACAGGCATAAAGCCATGAATGTGGGCATAAAGCCATGAATACGGGCATAAAGCCATGAATACAGGCATAAAGCCATGAATACAGGCATAAAGCCTTTCGCAGTACTGCTAAAACAATACCCTATTGGCATGCCAAACTATCCAATCTGACACACATGTCTAGGCAACACAAGGGAACATAATATCATTAAATATTAATATATTGTGTTTTATGACTTCATTATTTCATGATAAATTTCAATTACAATTCATACATTCATTTGATCATTTATGTGATCACAATTCACATCAATTATCATTTTATACCATTGTACTCAAAATACTTCTCCTCTCTACAATAATGAGAACTAATGTCTCATTCATACATTAATATGGTTCATTTATTCATTCATTATGTTATTCATATTGATCACAATTCTAAACAATGGTTCACACGTACCATTGTATTCAGAACATTTTCCCTTTTCTCATTTATACATTCAAGAATCTACTTATGTAATTACAAATTTTATATTTCAAGTTGAGTTATTAATATTTTATGAATTTCATTTGTGATGGGCATATAAGCCCTAACTATCTATTCACATCAATTAGGTGACTTATTTTTCATGTTTCAAGTAATCCATGAATATTTCATGGATTTCTAATTTATGGCCTTAATTTCTTTTTAACAATTTTGACTAGGATGCATAGTCTACATTTGTCATACAATTCTAAGCATTTAAGCTTAGAATTGGTTCTAGGTTTTCATCTTAATTTACTAATCATTTTGATTACTATTCACCTTACTAGTCAACCAGAATGTTGACTTTTTCATACTTAGTGGATATATTAATTCTAATTACACCAAGATCTCACATTTTGAGTTTTACATTTGCTAGTATTAATTGCCAATTGCAATTTAAAGTCCCCTAGATGCATTTCTAATTTCAAATTTTGAATTTCAAGTTTTGGTGTCACTATTCACCTCATTGGTCAACAAAAATGTTGACTTTTGGATAGAAAATAGGTATATTGGTTTTAGCACTCCCAATGTACCACATTTTACATTTAAAACTTGTTGGAATTAACCACAAAATCCATTTCCAAATCTAAAACCAAGAGAGCAGAATTTTCAGTTTTTGTGACCCAAATTTACTGTTCCATTGGGTCCTGTTGCAGTGGGAATTTGAGGAAATGGTAAACATGAAAGTTGTTCTTTATTTTGTCCAGTTGAATTTCCTTTTTTGAATCACTCCATTTGGAGTTTTGTAGCTCCAGATATGGTCCAAAAACCACAGCTGGCCGGATTTCAATTTTTCAGAATTTACCAAATCTACAGTACCATAAACAGTAACTGCCACTGCCTTGTTGGATAGGTTCTGGTCATAATTTGGGGTAGTTTTCTTCATGAAAGTTGTTTGTCTATGTATTAACTTGTTGCTGTAAAAATTTCAGGTCAATTGACCATATCTACAGTCAGTTATGGCTAAATGAACAGTTACTGTTCATTTGGTCATTCTGCAGAATCAGTTTGCAGGGTATCCGGATTGGGGCCAACTTTTGGTCCTCTTGCTTTGGTCTTTTGGGCATGGTTTCTTCAGCAAAAATGTGCCATTATAAGTCTAGTTTCATGTCCAATTGGCCAAACACCAATTGAACCTACACAGCCAAAGTTATGGCTGTCTAAGTGGGCTGGAATCACAGCCTCATTGCTTCTGTCTCTAGGCAGCCTGCACATTTCACTTTGCCATGCATTAGCTCACTTCAAATTATGATTAACTTGCCTCAAATGGTCACTAATTGACCATTAAAATGTTCATTCACCATTACCTAAACAAGGTCCAAGTTTCTCTCCAAAACCCTAACCCTAATTGACCAAGCCTCCAATTCATGCATCCCACTCCTAATTTGCTATACTAACCATATAATTTATAAGAGGGGCAGTAATATGTCACTTTAAACCAAAGATTTCTCCTAACCCTAACTCATGTCAAGGCTGCCAAAACTTCATGGAATATAACCATGCTTCATTAATTCAATTTTTGTCAAATTTTTAACTTAACTTAGCTCAAATTCATGATTAGAAAGATGTAAAAGCAAAGGTTATGGCACTAACCTCTTTGGTGATTTTCTAAGCTTGTTCACACCTCAATTTCTTCCACTTTCCCTTCTTCTAATTGCTGCCTAAGTCTTGCTCTAGTGGTAAGGGAAATTTTTAGTGAAGGGAGGACAAGGTTTTAAGGTGGTTTGAAGTGGGAAATGAAGCTTAAGGGAGCTTTAATGGTGGAACCTCTTCTCTCTCTCTCTCTCAACGTTTTTTAGGCTGCCCAAAGGTTGAAGATGCAGATTGTTTTTTCAAATTTTTGGTCACTTTTATCTCTTTTAATGAGTTTAACAAATTGTGATTGGTGGATAAGTTTTTAATGACATCATATGATGTCATTATTAGGTATTTTCTTTCATTTTCTTTTCTTTTCATCTCTACTCATTTTCAATTTAATTTTTAGTAATGTTTATTCACATTTTGTGTCATAATAATTATTTATTTAACTGGACAAGTCGGCCAAAAATCGTCTCTGAAGGCGAAATGACCAAAATGCCCTCCGTTTGGCTTAACGGGTCAAAATTGTCTGTACCGATTGAAAAAATTTTCTAAATATTTTCTTGGCATTCTAATGCCATAGGAACCTCAATGACCCTTCTCTGGAGTCCCAAAAATTATTTTATAAAATTTTCCCTGGGTCTAGGGCTCCTCGTTGCGAGAACCGCAACTTCCCTCTGGTTACCCATTGCTTGGGCACTGGCTCGTTTAACTTGGTTGTATTTTATTTCAAAAATTTTTCCTAAATTTTTCTTATTAATATTTGAGTTAATTATGGTTCCTGACTTTAGTTTAAATATTTTTCCGAACGTTCTAATTGTCCGGACCAACACTGGTCACCGGAACAGTATACTGTACGGACTAGCTAAAGTGAGGATGTTACATTAAGTGTGTTAGAAGTGTTTGAATTAAAGCCAAATTCGGAGGGAGTATGGTCATGCAGCTGACAGCATGACCAAATTTCGTTTGAAAGACCAAAAATGAAATTTTACAAGTCCAATTGGTATGGGACCAATTGGGAATGAAAAGAGACACTAAATGACACAATTTTCATTTAGGAAGCATGCCCAAAAAGTTACCAAAACCTAATGAAGAAATTGACCAAAGTTGGAAAATTACAGGCTGCCCTATACAAACTGACCAAATGAACAGTGTTTGTTCATTTGATCATAACTTGAGCTAGCCAGGTCAAAATGACCTGAACGTTTACCAGTGGTTAGATGGGATATAGACCTAAAACTTTCATGAAGAATACCAACCCAAATTATGCCATTAACCCAATCAAATCACTGAGCAAAGTTGAATCACTGAATTTGTAGGACTGCAGATTTACCATATGAACAGTAAAGTTTCAATGGCTATAACTCTCTCTAGAAAACTCCGATTTAGGTGATTCTTGAACCAATGGAAACCTAAGACACAGTAAAACATTTCATATGCAGAACATTAGACCAAATTATGGACTTAACTTGATCAAACTTCTAAACGAAGTTGGATCAATAAATCTGCAGAACCAAATTATGTAGCATGAACAGTAACCATCATTTGAGTATAACTTGAGCTACAAAACTCCAATTGGAGTGATTCAAAAAGGAGAATAAACTTAAGACAATAGAGAACATTTTCTATGAGGAAAGTTTTGCCAAATTCCAACAGAAAAGTGACCAATGGAACAGTGCAACCTTAGACACCAAAAACTAAAAATTGACAATTTTGCCTAAAAGACTTAAGTGTTGAGAAAATGACCAAATCCAACAAGTTTGGTGACCAAAATGTGGTATGTGGGTAAAGTTGGAATTCCCATACCTATTAAGCCTTAGAAAGTCAATAATTTGACTTGAATAGTGTAGTGAATAGCAACCCAAAACACAAAATTTCAAGAACGTCGAGTTTAACACGTTAGAGCTAGGTAAAAGTGAAGTTAAATTTATTTTTGGATTTATGCTAAGTTATGGTACTAAAACACTATGAAATTGTGTGTTTCAGTGGAAAAGAATACCGGGGCAGAACCCGAGGAGTCGAGTCAAGGCCAACAGCGACTCGTTTGAGGTTTGTGCACAACGTATACTTTTTATAATCATCTTTTGCATACTGTTTTGAATAATGTCAAATATTGGATTATGGCATTCTTATGATGTTTGATTTAAACTGTTGAAAGTTAATATGTATATTTGAAATGACAATGTTTAGCAAATTGTTAAGATAAGTTTTGAAGCCACAATGTCATGACCATATATTTGAACACCTCAGTAACACAACTAGTGGGGGTAATTAGTTTCAAATTTTGATTCCTTCTCTGGAGAAGTGTTGAGGTGTGCCAGTAGAAGAGGATGTTAATGGATATCCATATATTTGAGCTAGCTAGCCTTGTGATGTGATTTCTCTTTAGCCTCTGGCTATTGAGATTCTATTTGTTTCGAATGGCATGAAATAACTATGGGTTTTATGAAATGTGATTGGATACTTCAAAATGAAATTGTTTGGGATTAAAATCTCATAAATTATGTTTGTTGTTTAACTCCCATGCTCCGTTCAAATTTTGAATAAATGTGATTTTATTTCTGCATAAAGATTATTTTAGTATATTGTGCACCACTGAGTCCTAGTACTCAGCGAAAGCTTTTATTGCTGTCGCAGATATAGAGACTAGAGGAGCAGCAGACTGAGCTGCTGAGGAGCTATCAGCTTGAAGTCATCAGGTATAATTTATACCCTAATTGTAAATATTTCTTTTGATGTATGTATTGCATATAAAAGTATGGTCATGTAAATGGGTATTGAGCAGCTTGTACAAAGTTTGTATGTAGTTTGTAATAAAAATTTAGTTTGAATTTCCTTTGATGTAAATTTTGTAATGATGTATATATATATATATATATATATATATATATATATATTATTTTGTCTCTAATGAAATATGAGTGGAACTATTTTATTTAATTTGAATGAGATGAATTGCTAGTATTTTGAGGATTATTGAATTTTGAAAATTGAGAAATGTTGATTGTGGAATCTTGAGATTTGATATTGATTGAGAATTTGAAGTAGTGGTTGAGAAAAATTTTTGGAAGTGCTTTTTATAAGTATTTGAAGAACTGTTTTCTCAAAATACAGATAGAACTCTACCAAAATTTTTATAAAATTTGCAAAAAAATAAAATGGACCAAAAATGTTAACTAGTTTTAATTTTAACTAAATGTTTTAAATACTTATTAGAAAATGCTCACCACTTATCAAAAATAAGAAAATTATTTTAAAATCCCTTGTAAGGTACTTAATGAGTTATTGGTAGGTAAAGTTCGGTAGTTCATTAGGTATTCTACAGGATCATGTTATGCCTTACAGAGGGGTAAGGTGTGACATGTTTTAGTGGTATCAAAGCAAATTTTTGAAGTATGTTTTAACTTGAGAATTTGTGTCTTCCTTTGTTAAGTACAATTGCCCAATGTCCATATTTGTTACATATAGTGCATTACATCATAAATATGAACTAACGGAGGGAAATCTCCTTGTGTTACTTGTTTAGGAGATACCCTAACTTCAGACTGAGATGGAAGAAGGGGATCGCTCAGTTGAGCAGTCTATTGAAGCAGAGGCACAAGGGGAAGCCCCAACTTTACAGAATGCCAGTGGATCCGTAGCACCAGCCCCACAAATGCTGCAATTTCCTGCACAGTTCGCACAGCAAATGGCGACAATGTTTCAATAAATGGCTGGGGGTATGCCTGCTCAAGCTCCACCTCAGACACCTGTGGCACAACCACTGCCTTCAGCCAGACAGTATGATAAATTATTGAAGTATGGGGTTGCAGAATTTAAGGGTACAGTGGACCCTTTAGAGGCAGAGCAATGGCTTGAAAGAATGGAAAGAGTATTTAAAAAGCTGTACTACCAAGATGAACTAAAGTTTGAGTATTCTGTGTCGCTACTGCAAGGGGATGCGTATGATTGGTGGAAGACAATCCCCCACAGCTTGGCTGAACCACCAGTGCTGACTTGGGATGACTTCATCAGAGAATTCAGACAGAAATACATCCCAGATGCATATGTTGATTAGAAACTGCAAGAATTTTTGAGTTTGAAACAAGGGAATAGAACAGTGGCAGAGTATGAGAGGGAGTTCTCCCGCTTAAGTCATTATGCTGGGAGTCTCCTTTCCACTAGCAAGGCAAGGTGCAAGAGATTTGAGATGGGTTTGAAGCCCAGTATAAGAATGAAAATTGTGGGATTCTGGCACATCAACTTCTAAAAACTCATGTCTCAAGCACTTGAGCTAGAAAGAATAGAATCAGAAGCAACCCCAGTGAAAGAAAAATCAGAGAAAGTTGAGAAATCATAAAAAGACAAGGGGGAAAAATCAGTAGAGTCGAGTTCTGGTGGGACTTATGGGAAAAAGAAGAAATTTAGTGGACCTAGCAGGGGTCAAGGTGGAAGATTTGGTAGGGGAAGATTTTCCAGACAGAGACCCCCTAGGTCTGGTCAATAGTCGAGAAGGGGTTCATATTCTGCCCGCCCCAGTAAGACTTGTGGCAAGATTCATAGGGGGCGGTGTTATTAGGCCACTGGAGCCTGCTTTAACTGCAGAGGCAAGGGTTATTTAGCAAGAGACTGCACTAGTGCTCCATCTCCGAGATATGGTCCAGCTCCTACTACGGCCAAGGGATCTATTCAGAGTCCTACTCCCAGAGGTTCACAGTCTATTGGCAGAGGAAGAGGCAGAGGTAGAGGCACTGCTTCTAGCAGTCAGGGTATGGTTGGTCAATCAGCACAAGGAAGTGCTTCAGCCAGATTTTACACGATGAGACAGTGAGAAGAGGCTGAGACTTCTGATGTGGTAGCTGGCACATTCTCTATCTTTGATTAAGAACTATTTGTATTATTTGATCTAGGTTCAACCCATTCATATGTTAGTGCTAGCATAGTTAGTTCACTTGCTGTTCCATGTGTGCAAATGGGCTTTAAAGTGCTAGTAACTAGTCCATTAGGATAAGAGGTCTGGGTCAACAGAATCTATAGAGACTGTCCTTTGGTGATCCAAGGACATGTTTTCCTATCAGACTTGATTAAAATACGCTTCAGAGAGTATGATATTATCTTGGGCATGGATTAGTTAGCCAAGCATCATGTGATGAATGACTGTAGACTAAAGACAGTCACTTTTGGTCTCCCTTTGTACGGTGATGTGGTAATACATGGGGAGAGGCATTTACTGCCATCAAACATCATTTCAGCTGCACTGGCTAGAAAAATGATTAGGAAAGGGTGTGAGGCGTACTTGGCACATGTGATAGACACCTAAGTGGGTAGTCCAGCATTGAGGGACATCCGTACTGTATGTGATTTTCCGGATGTGTTTCCTGATGAATTGTTAGGATTACCTCTAGAAAGAGAGGTGCAGTTTGAGATTGATGTTATGCCTGGTGTGGACCCAATCTCCATAACACCATACAGAATGGCACCTGCAGAATTGAAAAAGTTGAGAGTGTAGTTGCAAGAGCTGCTTGACAAGGGCTTTATCCGCCCTAGTGTGTCACCTTGGGGAGCGCCAGTGTTGTTTGTTAAGAAGAAGGATGGCACTCTCCGCTTATGTATTGACTACCGACAGTTGAATAAGGTGACAATAAAGAATAGATATCCATTACCCCGCATTGATGACTTGTTTGATCAGTTGAGGGGTGCAGCTGTGTTCTCCAAAATTGAACTGAGATAAGGTTATTATTAGCTGAAAGTACAAGAGCAGAGTATTTCTAAAACTGCCTTCAGAACCCGTTATGGCCATTATGAGTTTTTGGTTATGCCATTCGGGTAAACTAATGCTCCGGCTGCTTTTATGGATCTGATGAACACTATCTTCAGACCATACCTCGACCAGTTTGTTGTGGTATTTATAGATGATATATTGGTCTATTCGAGGAATGCAGAAGAGCATGATAGATATCTGCGGATTGTACTGCAGACTTTGAGGGAGAAGCAGCTATACACTAAATTATCGAAGTGTGAGTTTTGGTTGAAAGAAATATCTTTTTTGGGGCATGTAGTATCAAAAGAGGGCATCAAGGTAGATCCAAGTAAGATAGAAGCTATCCTTAATTGGAGGCCACCCAGAAATGTCACAAAGATTCGCAGTTTTCTGGGTTTAGCTGGATACTACCATCGATTTATGAAGGGATTTTCCATGTTGGCATCTCCATTGACTAAGCTACTCCGAAAAGATGTAAAATTTCAATGGATGGATAAATGCCAATAGAGTTTTGATGAATTGAAAAGATGTTTGACTAAAGCTCCAGTCATGACTTTACCTACACTGGGTAAAGAATACACCGTTTACGGTGATACTTCTCACAATGGGTTAGGCTGTGTATTGATGCAAGATCAAAATTTCATTGCCTATGCATCACGCCAGCTGAAACCGCATGAGAGGAATTATCCAACACATGATTTGGAGCTTGCAGCTATAGTGTTTGCTCTTAAGATCTGGAGACACTATTTGTATGGAGAGAAATGTTACATCTACACAGATCATAAGAGTTTGAAGTATTTGGGCACTCAGAAGGAGTTGAATTTGAGACAGAGGAGATGGTTAGAGTTGATAAAAGACTATGACTGTTTGATAGACTATCAGCCAGGGAAAGCTAATGTTGTGGCTGATGCCTTAAGTCGCAAGACTATGGCAAGTCTATGGGTTACTCCTTTGTCTTTGGTACATGAGTTAAGATCATTGCATGCCAGCTTAAAGATTAATGATGATGGGCAGACAGCAGTTGCATGGCATGTACAACCAGTGTTGATTAATCAGATTAGAATGGCTGCTTAGAATGACCTGAAGTATCAGAAATTATTAGAAGAAGTCCGGCAGGGCAATAAACCAGAATTCTCAATTAGAGATGATGGTATACTGCTACACCAGAGCAGAATGTGTGTTCCTAATGATGTTGATTTGAGGCAGATAATTTTGAAAGAAGCACATGAGTCTCCTTTTGCCATGCGCCCTGGTGGCACAAAGATGTATAAAGGGCTAAAGGAGCATTACTGGTCGATGAGTATGAAAAGAGATGTGGCAGAGTTTATTTCTAAATGCCTAACTTGTCAATAAGTAAAGGCAGAACATTAAGTACCCGCCGGGTTGTTACATTCACTACCAGTACCAGAATGGAAATGGGAGAGAATAACGATGAATTTTGTAATGGGACTTCCGAGGATACAAAAGAGTCATGATGCAGTATGTGTCATTATTGATAGACTAACCAAGTCTGCTCATTTTCTGCCAGTTCGGATGGACTACAGTTTAGAAAGATTGGCCAAGTTATACATTGATGAGATTGTGAGACTGCATGGGGTGCCAGTATCCATCGTATCAGACATAGATCCTAGGTTCACTTCTAGATTCTGGGGTAGTCTTCAGAGAGCCCTAGGAACTAGATTGAACTTCAGTACTGCATTCCACCCACAAACAGATGGCCAGTCTGAGAGGGTAATTCAGATCTTGGAGGATATGCTACGGGCTTGTGTGCTTGAGTTTGAGGGTAGTTAGGATACACATTTGCCTTTGATTGAGTTTGCTTACAACAAAAGCTATCAATCAAGCATTGGGATGCCTCCATATGAAGCTTTATATGGCAGAAAATGTAGAACCCCATTGTGTTGGGATGATGTGGGTGAAAGAAAGATGATTGGACCCGAAATTGTTCAGCAAGGTGAAGAGAAAATCAGGGTGATTAGAGATCGACTTAAGACTGCATCAGACCGTTAGAAGTCCTACATTGATTTGAAGAGAAGAGATATTGAGTATACAGTGGGTGAGAAAGTTTTCCTCAAAGTTTCTCCATGGAAGAGAATTATGAGATTCGGCAGAAAGGGGAAACTGAGTCCTCGTTTCATTGGGCCATATGAGGTTCTGGAAAGAGTGGGTCCTCTGGCATATCATTTGGCACTACCTCCAGAGTTGGAAAAGATACATGATGTCTTCCATGTATCAATGTTGAGGAGGTATCGATCAGACCCATCTCATGTACTACCAGTAGAGGAAATTAAAGTAAATCCAGACCTCACATATGAAGAAGAACCCATAGAGATTCTGGCTTATGAGGTGAAACAGCTACAGAACAAGCAGATACCATTGGTAAAAGTGTTGTGAAACCATTATTCGGGCCAGGAGGCTACTTGGGAACGAGAGGAGGACATGAGGAGACAGCACCCACAGTTGTTCAGAGATTGAAACCAGGTAAAAATTTCGAGACGAAATTTATTAAAGGGGGAGAGAATTGTAACACCCCTATTTGCATAGCCTGGTATATTTTACCGTTCCGATGATTGGAGTCGGTCTGGACAATTAAGGGGATTAGAACCACATCTAAGACAACTAAATAAGCCATAAACACAAATAATTAGTAATTGTCAATTAGTTAAGTATAAATAAGAAAAACAGAACATAAGAGGTTAAACGAGCCGAGAGTCATAGCATGGGTGACCTTCTCGGGAAGGACTGTGAAATCATTTTAAACTCGAATTTCGAACCGTAAAATGTGATGCTGCAGTCCTTAGAACCATTATGAACACAGTGGAAAAGAGAAAATCACGAAAAAGAATTGTTAAGCCAGTCAAATAATTAGGTCAGGGAGCCGAAAGAAATATTGAATTATTTACAAACCGGGTTGAACCGGTGAGGGGCAATTTGGTCAATTGACCCTGATAGCTGACTCCTGACCTAACTGTCAAATAAAATTGGAGAAAAGAAAATTTTAGAATCGGGAATTAAATTAAAGAACTAAAGAAAAATAAATAAAAAAAAGAGAAAAAAAAAGTTCAAAAGGTTGATTACATCATGCATGACATCATGCATGATGCAATAAACTTACTAATTTAAGAAATTGAAAATTGTGGGATAACTATCTATTAAAAAGGCATAAAATAACAAAAAAGAAAAAAAAATAACTACTTCTTCTTCTTCCATTTTTCTGTCACCCCTTTCCCTCTCATTTCTCTCATTTCCTTTCCACCATTAACACCCATCTCAAGCTTTCAAAGCTTGATTTTATTTTATAAACTCCCTAACTCCTTTAAGTAAATCCTGTTCTTGGATCTTGACAAGCATCTTGTGAACAAAAAGGAAGAGGAAAGTGGAGAATTGAAGAATTAGGGAATTTACAAATTGAGGTAAGTGTAACTTAAAGCTTAGATTTTTATCAAATGCACGTATTTAAGTTTGAATGTGATGAAATTTCATTAGAAATAAAGAAAACTATGCTTGAATAATGGGAGTGAGAATTTGGCAGCCATGGAATTAGGAGATGTTGAAGTGTTTTAGTTCAATTAATTATGTATGTAAGCTTGATTAAGCATGTAAAGATGATTAGAACATTTTAATTGTATGAATTATGAAGAATTTAGTAAGTTAGGGTTTTGGACATTAGGGTTTAGAGACAAAAAATGTGAGAAACTTGTAAATGATGTTTTTGACCTAATGTGAAGTGAGAAATGGTCATTTGTGACCTAATTAAGTGTGTTGGAAGTGTTTGAATTAAAGCCAAATTCGGAGGGAGTGTGGTCATGCTGCTGGCAGCATGACCAAATTTCCTTTGAAGGACTAAAAATGAAATTTTACAAGTCCAATTGGTATGGTACCAATTGGGAATGAAAATAGACACTAAATGACACAATTTTCATTTAGGAAGCATGCCCAAAAAGTGACCAAAACCTAATGAACAAATTGACCAAAGTTGGAAAATTGCAAGCTACCCTGTACAAACTAACCAAATGAACAGTGTTTATTCATTTGATCATAACTTCAGCTAGCCAGGTCAAAATGATCTGAAATTTTACCAGTGGTAATATGGGCTATAGACATAAAACTTTCATGAAGAACACCAACCCAAATTATGCCATTAACCCAATCAAATCACTGAGCAAAGTTGAATCACTGAATCTGCAGGATTGTAGATTTATCATACGAATAGTAAAGTTTCAATGGCTATAACTCTCTCTAGAAAACTCTGATTTAGGTGATTCTTGAACCAATGGAGACCTAAGACATACTAGAACATTTCATATGAAGAAAATTAGACCAAATTATGGACTTAACTTGATCAAATTTCTGAACGAAGTTGGATCAATAAATCTGCAGAGCCAAATTCTACAGCATGAATAGTAACTATCATTTGAGTATAACTTGAGCTACAAAACTCCAATTGGAGTGATTCAAAAAGGAGAATAAACTTAAGACAATAGGGAACATTTTCTATGAAGAAAGTTTTGCCAAATTCCAACAGAAAAGTGACCAATGGAATAGTGCAACCTTAGACACCAAAAACTAAAAATTGACAATTTTGCCTAAAAGACTTAAGTGTTGAGAAAATGACCAAAAACAACAAGTTTGGTGACCAAAATGTGGTATGTGGGTAAATTTGGAATTCCTATACCTATTAAGCCATAGAAAGTCAATAATTTAACTTGAATAGTGTAGTGAATAGTAACCCAAAACACACAATTTTAAGAATGTCGAGTTTAACACGTTAGAGCTAGGTAAAAATGAAGTTAAATTTATTTTTGGATTTATGCTAAGTTATGGTACTGAAATACTGTGAAATTGTGTGTTTCAGTAGAAAAGAATACCGGGATAGAACCTGAGGAGTCAAGTCAAGGCCAACAGGCGACTCGTTTGAGGTTTGTGCACAACGTATACTTTTTATAATCATCTTTTACATACTGTTTTGAATAATCTGAAATATTGGATAATAGCATTCTTATGATGTTTGATTTAAATTGTTGAAAGTTATTATGTATATTTGAAATGACAATGTTTAGCAAATTGTTAAGATAAGTTTTGAAACCACAGTGTCATGACCATATATTTGAAAACCTCACTAGCACGACTAGTGGGGGTAATTAGTTTCGAATTTTGATTCCTACTCTGGAGAAGTGTTGAGGTGTGCCAGTAGAAGAGGATGTTAATAGATATCCATATATTTGAGCTAGCTAGCCTTGTGATGTGATTTCTCTTTAGGTTCTGGCTATTGAGATTCTATTTGTTTCGAATGGCATGAACTAACTGTGGATTTTATGAAATGTGATTAGATACTTAAAAATGAAATTGTTTGGGATTAAAATCTCATAAATTATGTTTTTTGTTTAACTCGCATGCTCTGTTCAAATTTTGAATAAATGTGATTTTATTTCTGCATAAAGTTTATTTTAGTATGTTGTGCGCCACTGAGTCCTAGTATTCAGCGATAGCTTTTATTGCTGTCGCAGATGTAGAGACTAGAGGAGTAGCAGACTGAGCTGCTGAGGAGCTATCAGCTTGAAGTCATCGGGTATAATTTATACCCTAATTGTAAATATTTCTTTTGATGTATGTATTGCATATAAAAGTATGGACATGTAAATGGGTCTTGAGCAGCTTGTACAAAGTTTGTATGAAGTATGTAATAAAAATTTAGTTTGAATTTCCTTTGATGTAAATTTTGTAATGATGTATATATATATATATATATAAATTGTTTTGTCTCTAATGAAATATGAGTGGAGCTATTTTATTTAATTTAAATGAGATGAATTGCTAGTATTTTCAGGATTATTGAATTTTGGAAATTGAGAAATGTTGATTGTGGAATCTTGTGATTGGAGATTGATTGAGAATTTGAAGTAGTGGCTGAGAAAAATTTTTGAAAGCGCTTTTTACAGGTATTTGAAGAACTGTTTTCTCAAAATACAGATAGAACTCTGCCAAAATTTTTATAAAATTTACGGAAAAATAAAATGGACAAAAAATATTAACTAGTTTTAATTTTAACTAAATGTTTTAAATACTTATTAAAAAATGCTCACCACTTATCAAACATAAGAAAATTATTTTAAAATCCCTTGTAGGGTACTTAATGAGTTATCGGTAGGTGAAGTTCGGTAGTCCATTAGGTATTTTACGAGATCATGTTATGCCTTATAGAGGGGTAAGATGTGACAACCCTGACTGCTAGAATCGCTACCTCGGCCTTGGCCTTTATCTCTGCTGAATGACTGTGAATCTCTCGTGGTAGAACCTTGGATTGATCCTTTTGCTATGGTAGGTGGCATAGATTTGCATGCACTTACACAATCTCTAGCAAAATGCCTCATTTCCCCACAGTTATAACAGGCTCCCATAGCTCTGTAACATACCCCTCCATGCACCTTACCACATGTCTTACAAGTGCGAACTGATAATGCTCCTCTGGGCGTCTACTGACTGGATTTGGGTGGCCTTTGTACTGAAGGTCTACCTCTATTATATCTGTGAGTATGGGGTCCCCTAAAATACTTTCTCTTTCCCAAACTACTATCTGAACTCTGGCTAATAGTCTTCACACCCTTCTCAATTATCCTTTCCAACTCTATTCTTTCTAATTCAAGGTCTTGGACTTGTTTGTTGCCAGCCATCTGCTGGAATAGTCTAGCCATTTGCTACACAAACTGTGTAAGAAACTACATGGGAGGAATCTGTGCTGCCAACCCTCATACACCCTGAAGGGTCGGGGCCCCTCCTTGAGTTTCAGCTGCAACTGATTTCTCCACAGTATAATCCCTTTCTTCCATCTCAATTCACAGGGGTTTCTACTTCCTAAACCACCAACACAAAGAATTTTCCCATCAATTTTCCCATCAACATGCACTATATGTATCAATCAATGACATTTGAGCTGTTGTACTTATCAGGAAATATTTCAAATTTTCAATTCAAAACTTATATAAAACTCTTGCTCTGATACCACTAAAACATGTCATACCTTACCCCTCTATAAGATATGACATGATCCCGTAGTATACCAAATGAAATACCAAACTTCACCTACTAATAAATCATTAAATATACTACAAAGGACTTTAAACAAATCAAACTCATTTTTAAGTTAAATTATTATTGAGAAATTTAGGAGATGGAAAGAAATCATTTAAGTGTTTTACAATTTAAAGAATCTTATTTAATTTTATTTTGCGAAAAAACTACGTGGTTATGGCTATAATTTCATAAAAACAAAAATTTACACCTGTTAAAAATAACCTGTAGTAATTAATATACATAAATTTAAAATCAATCCATAATCAAGAAATAATATTATCTCAATTACAATCCAAAAGAAACATTTAATTACACTTTACAAATACTCAAGATTATAAAAACATTATTATAAAATTTATGTACAACTGCTCATTGTCTTTACACACATACGTAGAGCCATAAATACATCAAAACGAATTTACACGAGTATACTTATTATATACCCGAAGCCAAATCAAAACACTACTCCAATGTCTCTCACTCTGCAGCTTTCTCTTTTCCCCTACCTGCAACAATAAACATAAGCTATCGTTGAGCATTGAATTCAGTGGTGCACAACTATAATTTTTAAACTCAATATAAAACGTGTTTTATCAAGTCATAACAAAGGATTTGAAATATCCAAATTTTCCATAAGTCATAAAACCAATGTTACAATTTTCAATCATACAAATTATTTATTTCAATCACATTTTTATTAAAGCATTCACAAATCAATAGTGTTGCCAACAATCTCACAGCTAGGGCCATGACACAAAATTTCACAATCAATGCTGTACACCACGACAAAGCAATCTCACCCCAATAACTAAGGCTAAAGGGGGACATAAAGGATAGCTAGCAAATATGAGTACTCATCCAATCTCACCTCACTAACTGTTATTAATGAGAGACACAAATATAATCAATCTCACCTCAAATAATGAGGGACACAAATCAAATTGCCATGCCAACTGTGGTTTCAAAACAAATTTAAAATTATTTCCATTCAAATAATCACATTAAAAATCGAATAACCACATTCAATTGTTATAAATTCACATTTATGGTTGGTAACACAACAAATTCTCAAAACACTTCAAATCGCATTCAAAACTGGCTCACCCCTTTACTACAATAAGTTCAAATAGCCAACATCCACCTTTTCACCATTATAAATCCATTTCACAATTCAAATTTCTCAAAACAATTTATAAATTCTTAAATACAAAAGAAAAGCATAATTGACTCATATAAAGTCCATTCAATCCAATTACAAATTTTAAAACAAAAGAGAAATCTAGTTGTGCGCAAACCTTCTTTCAATTTCCTTTTCTTAACTTAGTTCTTCCCTTTCTTAGAGGTCTCCTTATCCACTGAAAATTCACAATTTCAAAGTCTTAATATTCATTCTAACCTTTACTAATAGCTAATCAAATAATTTCCTAACTTACCATGCAATTTAATAATTTCTAAGTTTAAGGCAGATTTAAGACCTAACTTTAGAACCCAATTTCAACCTAGTTTCAATCAAAATCTAATAAAGTAATCTGTATGAAAGTTGTTCCTCTATGTCTTAGCTTTAATTTTCTTTTTGAATCACTTAATTTGAAGTTTTGGATCTCAATTTATGGCTAAATTACTAAACACTATTTCAGGTGTCTTACCCTGCAATTTCATATTTTCCAAATTTTTACCTTAAACTTGCATTCAATATCCGAGCATCCTATGCTCAAAATTTGGACCAGGTCCCTAAAACAAAGTTTTATGTTTAAATCATTTTGAATCACTTCAATTGGAGTTTTTTAGAGGAAGTTATGGTCTAATAACCATTCACAGGTTATAAGACAATTTTGTTGAAGTGCAGGATTTCAGATTTAGCATTCCTGATTTAACTCAGCATTTTCCCTACTTTTCCCTAAGAACTAGGTTTAGGTCAAAACATGAAATTTGTATTTCTATGTCGTATGGTTATTTTGGCTCTAGAATAACCTAATTTTTTGTTGTGTAGCTTGAGTTATGGCAATTTTGCCAAAACTGGTTAGATGACAAATTACACACATTTTTAGGTTCAATCCAGAATCAGGGCAGATTTGTTAGACTAATTTTATCTAGAAATTTGATTAAGATAGGGTCATAAATTGACTTTATGATATTCATAAGAGTTGTTCTCCTATGTCTCAAGATTTCATAGGTTCTAGAATTACCCAAACTGGAGTTTCCTAGAGTAAGTTATGCTTAATTAACTAAGTATTGTTCATTTGGTTAATTTTTTTAGGTCCAGAATTGGTAACCTGGATTCAAGCTCTAATTAAGGTTCCCTATGGTCATTTTCTAGGTAAGTGTCCAAACATGAAAGTTTGAGCATTATGTCTTTAGTTTCATTTCCAATTGGTTTCACACCAATTGGAGTAGTGTAGCTCAACTTATGGACTTCTAAACACACTAGACTCAAGTGTCCAGATTTCAGCACATTGACTACACTCCTATTTCATTAATTCCTTTCGCCAACCAACATTAATTCACATTCAATACACCTCAGTTGACCATAATTTATCATCAATAACCCTAATTTCACTTCATACCACAAAAGCCCTAATTTCACCAAACCCTAAGTTCTCCATCTTCTACTTCCAAGCAATTTCAAGCAATTTTAACCATACAATTCATGTGAACACTTCATTTAACACTAGAATTTATATTCAATTTAATTAAACCATCAAACCCTATCTCCCTTCATCTTGGCCGAAATTCCCTCTTGGTGTTCATGCAAGATTTTCATCAATTTCTCAAGTCAATTCCCCACAATCAAACTTAATTCAATAAATAAGTAACTAATTAAAGCTTGTAAGACACTTACCTCTAATGGTGCTTTTTCAAACTTCAAAATCTTTCAATTTCCTTGGTTCCTTTTTCTTCAAATCTTCTCATCAAGACTCAATTTAAGGTTTTCTACTAATTTGGTATGGGATTTATGGAAGAAAAGTGGGGTTTCAAAGCTCAATTTTACTTAACAATGGAGGAAAAATGGGGGAAGGAAGAGAGAGAGAGTGAATCGGCAATTGAGGAAGAAGATGAAGAGTTTATTTGATTTTTATGTATTTTGTCTTCTTATACACATATTTTAAATAATTATTTAAATTATAATTATTATAATTATAACAATTTACTTAATTATCTCCATGTCCCATTTAATTTTCCTACACACTTCCATAATTTAATTCTTTTCCAATATTTTAATCTCACTCATTTTAATGGATATTTAGGTCAAAAGTCAACTCTTAAAGTGAATTGACCAAAATATCCCTCATTGGGTTATAATCCATCTTTTTCTATAATACCCGATGAGTCCTTAGGTTTTGATTCATTTAATTGTGCTTGTTCCCTTTTTATTTCTATGATTTCATATTTTCCAATGATTCTTCATTAATCATCAGTTAAGGATTCTATAGGGTCCCACACGAATTTCGGATAGCAACTGAACTTACAATCGTTTGCTGTGTAGGTCACCCATCACCGGGAACCTAGGCTCATTTCACTTATTCGTACTCTATTTCTTTTGTTTTCCTCTAACCTCATTTAATCTTTATTAGTTTAATTTGTGGCTTTTCTATGTGATTTAAGTATGGTTCCAGACATTCTAGCTGTCCGAACAGACATTAGTACTCGGAATAGTAAAATTTATGGAACAACTTAGTATAAGGGTATTACACTTTGCTTGTCCTCAAGCAAAGAGAAACTTAAATGAATATGAGAAGTATTTTCATTTTGGGTATAACAAGAATTGAAAATATGGAATTTTAAAGACAACCTTAAAATGATTAACATATTAATAACTCATCAAAATGCTAAGAAGTCAAACATTCATTGTATGTATCAATATCTAGCAAAGAGCAAATTACCAACCCAAAACATTTGTACCCACATCAGTTGCAAAAAATTGCTTTACTTAAATAAGCACATGTACATTTAGCAATCTCTAATGCCTTTATATGAATGTATTGTAATAAGTGCATAATTTATTAATTTTACTCCCATCACATTTAGTGTTTCTAGTGTGTTTTTATGTCTAATTCAATTGATTAAAGTATAATTATCATTTAGGCATAGTTCTAGATAGTTGTTGGAATAATTATGTTAAATAGATAAATTTTCAGCATTTGCATTAATTTGACCTTTGTTGTATTTTTTAAGTGTTTCTGAAGTTATAGGTCTCCGAATGCAACGATATTTAATTTGTTGAAAAGCTAAGTCAGAGCACTACAAATGACAAAGAGGAACCAAAGCCCAGATCAGTCTCTAAGGTTCTCAAAATTAGTTGTGAATCTAATATAAAATCCTAGACTTGATGTGTCACGACTAGTTTTAGTATTTATTTTGTATTTAGAGTTCCAAATGTCCAAATGAATCAAGCCCAAGTCCAATTGAACCTTAAGAACCACCTCTACAACTTCTATGAAGGGCTGGAAGCGAGATGAGGCCATTTTAATTGTCAAAAATGGTAATGAAGTCGTCATTATGGGCTGGATACTCTGTCAAAACTAGTCTCAGTTTTTGGCCCATAACTTGGGCTGTAGACCTCAGATTTGGGTAAATGAGCACCCGTTGGAAAGCTAAGAAATAGGGCTACAACTTTCATGAAGAAGACAGTGACAGATTCGAAAGAAAAGTGGCTGAATAATGGCCATGATTGCAAAGTAGAGAATATATCTTTTGAATTTCAAAACTTTTCTAAGTTTGGCTCTTATTTTTGGATTAGGTTTTTTAGTATAAAGACCATCTTTGGGCAGAAGCCAAAATACACCATTCAGACCTTTGAACACCATAGAAGACCTTCATTCTCCATTCCCTTTTTAGATTTCTTCTTTATTTTTCTTTAATTTTCTATAAGCCATGAACATGAGTGGCTAAGTTCTAAATTCAGTTCAATGGATTCTAGTTCTTATGCATGATTTGTGAGATCAGGTTCTTAATTTAAATTATGCCTTTTTAAATATCTATTGTTTCCTGATTTAATTGTTTTTTATCTATTGAATGATTTGCTAAAAAGGCCTATTAGTCAATTGTTTGATGTGATCAATTGCTAGTTCATCTTCATAATCTGTAATTATTGTATAAGATTGAATGTGAGTAGCAATTAGGTTTTATTGATTATGATCTAAGTTTTCGATAATAACCTAAGAAAACAATAAGGTGAATTAAATGATTTATGCTTTATAAATTATTGTTCAGCTTAACTACTTCTTATTCTTAAAGCAGTTATTAAATTGATGCGGATTGTTTAATACCAATTCAGCTAATAATTAAAGTCAATAAGAGTTCTTGTAACATCTTCACTTTACGTAGTCCGTATGTTCCACTATTTCGATGACTAATGTCTGCCCTGAAAAGTCAGAATGTCTAGAACTATACTTAATTGACAGTGAAGAAGCATAAAATAATGAAATATGTGATGAGAAAAATTAATGAAAAATAAAAGAGATTAAATGTGATTAAGTTAAGCGAGACAAGCCCGTAGCGATGGGTGACCGTATCGAGAAGTTACGGTGATGACCATTGACTAGTCCTGGATTGCGAAAAACCCAGGGGAATATTTTCGGGACCTAATTAAAGGTCTACTGAGGTGTAATTGACATTGGAAATGTGAAAGAAAATTTAGTAAGTCAATATAAACAAAAATGAAAATTTAGGAATTCGGCAGTTCAAGAAGTTTAATGTCCATTAAAAATAAGTAGTAAATGCAACTCGAAGAGGAACATTTTGGTCATTTGACACTTAGAGTGGACTTTTGACCTAAATGTCCATTAAAAATAAGTAGTATTAAATTTTGGGAACCCCATGAAAAAGGAAATTAAAAATGTAATGAAATTAAGAGAAATTAAGGGGTATGAATTAGAATAATTAAAAGTTTAATTATAATATTATTAATCTAAGTTAGTGGGGGATTGTGGACATATATAAGGTCATTTAAGGATAGATTTCTCCACTAAACAAGCTTCATCTTCCTCATTCTTCTTCCAAGCCCAAATCAAATTCTCTCCCAAACCTCCATGGCCGGCCAAGCATGCAAGCTTCAATGGTCCATCTTCAAGCTATGATTCTTCTAACTCACTTCATTAAAGTTGATCACCACACCTTGGGCAACATATAGGCAGCAAAAAGAAGAGAAAATTTCAAGGTTTTGTCAAGCTCAAGTTGAGGTTAGTGTTAGTTTTTCATCCCTTGCTTCATTAAACTTTATTTTAAGGTTGAGATGAGTTGAATGGTGTAGAAATTTGAAGGTTTTGATGAGTTATTGATGTGTACAATTTTTGATAGCCATGGAAGAATTTAGAGTTTGATTTATTCATGTGTAAAAGAGGTGTTTTGTGATGTTAATTGAGGTATTACATGGGTTAGAAAGATTATTTCATGTGTATGTTTAATGTTGATGTTTTGAGGTAGGGTTTGAGTAATTGTGAAAGACCTAGGACAAGTAGTAAATTTTGGCAGCCTTGATGAGCTTAGAAGGTTGATAATTTTATGAAATTACTTGGTGAATTATGGTATTGATGGAGCAGTGAAAATGTATTGTATATGGCTAATTGAAGTATAGGTATTAGCTAATTTAATCCCATGTTTAAGACGTTAATTTTGCCTACTTGAATTAAGGTTGTATATTGCATATTGAGGATTTATGTATACTGCTAGGAATTGACTAATTTGAGACTTGATGAATGAGATTAGAAGTGATATGAATGCTGTATTGCAGTTTGGGTGAAGAAGGATTAAACATTGGAAGTGCAATTTGTGTGTAGGTTGTGTGATTGATTAAGGCAGTGTATAATTTGAGTCATAACCTAATTTGTGTGACCCCAATTGGTATGAGGCCAATTAGAGGCAAAACTAGACAAAAAATAAACCAACTAGACATGAAATGGACCAACTTTCATGTAGAAAGCTTGCCAAAATTCTGTCCAGAAAATGACCTAAAAAGTGAACCCAAAATTTTTAACCATATGAACAGTATTCACGTAAATGGTTATAACTCCCTATAGACAGGTCCAAATGACCTGAAATTTATACTGATGGAAAGCTTAGACATAGGGCTACAACTTTGGTGAAGATTACAGAACTCAGAAATGCCATTTACTAAGTTAAATTGCTTGCACAAGTTGAGGTATCAAAACTGTCCAGAACCATTGCAACCTAGAATTTGACCATATGAACAGTAGTCACTCATTTGACTATAACTCACTCAAAATAGGTCCAAATGACTTAAAATTTATAGCAATGGAAAGATTAGACATAGAGCTATAACTCTTATGAAGACACCAATGCCTAGAAATGACCAGAACCAAGTCAAATTGTTTGCCCAAGTTAGGGTACTAAATTTGCCAGAATTGAAATTGACCTAAAAATGATCTAAATTTGTAATGAGAATGCAATCTGTCCAGATTTAGTAAATTGACCATATCTTGGTCTATACAACTCAGAATGACATGAAATCAGTGGCAAAAATTCAATAAGACATAGATCTATAAATTTGCTTATATGACCAGAATCTAAAAACCAAGGGAAAAAGGACATTTAGCTGGATCAATCAAGCATACCAAAACTGAAAAATTGACAATACTATGCAATAAAGCCTAAAAGTGAAATTTGCAACATTTGCCAACATGTGAGGAATGAAAAATGGAGCATATTAGTGACATTAAAACCAATTCACCTAGTGTGTATAAAAAGCTCAACATTTATGGTTGACTAGTGATGTGAATAGTAATAGAATGACATGATAAAACATCTGAATGTGTGCATAGGACATTAGTCCTCATCCTCAGAGAGAGGAAATCTGTTTTGAGTACAATAGTACTTCTGAACATCTGATATGATACAATGACATAATGAATGTATAAGGAATGCAATAATTATGCAATTATGACTTAGAAATCCATGTTCCCACTAGGAACAGAATCAAGTGTGACAACTTGTAATTAAAACTTATAATTAAATAATGATACTATAATACCTATTAATGTTTAATTGTACTTATGTGCCCATGTATTGCCTAGACACGTGTGTCAGATTGGAAAGGTTGGCATGCCAATAGGATAATGTTTGAGCAGTACTGCATAGCGCTTTATGCGTGAGGCTTTATGCCTATATTTCATGCTTTATACGTAGGGCTTTATGCCTGTATTACTGAGGCTTGTATGCTAAATTATCTAATTATCTGTCTGATGGCATTTTAGCCGTAATGTTTGTATCTATTATCATGGCTTTAGCCATAGCCATTGATTACATCATTGACATTCTGGTGGCTTCTTAGCCATAGTTACCATTATCCAATTTAGTCAGCCTGTCATAGGTTACTTCGGCAGTGTAATTGATTGAAATAAATTTAAGAATATTAGCAATTAAAAACATTAGAAAGAATTGAATGTAATGAGAAAAAGGATTAGCAATAGAAACACAATTGAATATTATTACTGTAAAGTTGTAAACTCGGCATTTACGAAGGGGTACAAATTAGTATATAAGATGGTTAATACTAGTAACATTCCAGTAAATCAAATTGATTATTAAATATTTAAATTATGCTCTATCCTTTCTTTATTTGTATATATGATTTCTTTTTATACAATTGCACCACTAAGTAGAAATGCTTAGCGCGATGGAATTGTTTCCTCACGTTCCATCGCGCAGGTACTTCAACTGAGATTTTTAGAGTCCAGATCTGCAGAAGTGTCAAAAGAATACAAGGTTGTCACCTCCTCAGCAATACATGTAGATAGGGCTCACATTAAGCATATAATGTATTTTCTATATTTTAATTATTTCTCATGTTGTAATTCAAATTAAGAATTTGTATTGAATAAGTCTGTGATTTACTATGTAGACTGTGAACTTGTGTAATTAGTTTACAAATTTTATTACTTAATGGAATTGAACATTTTGATATATGAGTTGATTCTGAATATGAATGAGATTGAAATTGTGAATATGGAAAATATGTGATATTTACTACACTAGTGAGATTTAATAAACAACGTTAGTGCCTAAACCATTTTTGAATAAATATATCAAGAACTGTAATGAAATCAGATAAGATCAGGTGCTCAGGCATGCCTTGCTCGGCTACATTATAGATGGGTTGTAACACCCCTCACTCGACTACAGTGTAGCCGAGCAAGGCGTGCTACATTCGGTGCCCGAGCATCCTATCTTATCTTACTTTATTCCTTTAATAATTTGATCTCATTATATTTTAATATCAATTACTTTTCCACGGAGAAACCAGCGGAGTTTTCCCTATTGTATTAAATATTGACGTGATTCACTATTCACCTGTTTGAAATTTTTAATAATATTTTCAAATAAAGATCTCATCCATTCTCATCATTTTTATAGTGTCCATACATTTCGATTCTTATTCATTACCATGCATATTCATTAATACTCATTTCATATATCAAAATTTTCAAATTTCCATTAATTACATAATTTACAATTTACATAATATGCAAATTAATTACAATTCCATAATTTATACTTCAACATAATAACTAATTATAAATACATAAAATAACTCTTGTGAGCCCTATCTACATGTATTGCTAAGGAGGTGACAACCTTATACACTTTTGACACTTCTGCAGATCCGGACTCCAAGATCCCATTCTCATATCCACTGAGCTTTATCTTTAGTACCTGCGCGAAGGAAACAATCCATCGCGCTAAGCATGGCTGCTTAGTGGTGTAATAATATAACAAGAAATAATGTATACAAATAAAGAAAGAATCAAGCATTCTAAATATTCAAGTATTAATTTGATTTAAAATGACATTTTTAGTATTAACTATCTTATATGCTAATTCGTTCCTCTTTGGAAGTACCGAGTTTATAGCCTTATAGTAATAATATTTAATATACATTTTATTTTAGGAGTATTTTATTTGAGGTCTCTCCATGATTATGCAAATTGTATTTTTGTTATGTTTCTATTGCTAATCTCTTTTTCACATTTTATTTAATACTTTCTAATGTTTTTATTTGCTAATATGCTTAAATAATTTCAATAATTTACACTGTCTAGGTAACCTATGACAGGCTGACTAAACTGGATAACGGGTCATTGGCACTGGACACCACGGTGCCTCAGGCCGTCATACCATGAGACGTGGAACGTAAACCATGTATGCAATTAGTATGGCTAAAAAGCCATGATAACACATAATCGGGCATAAAAGCCATGAGTGCGGGCATAAAGCCATGAGTGTGGGCATAAAGCTATGAATATAGGCATAAAGCCATGAATACAGGCATAAAGCCTTTCGTAGTACTACTAAAACAATACCCTATTGGCATGCTAATCTATCCAATCTAACACACGTGTCTAGGCAATACATGGGCATATAGTACCATTAAATATTAATATATTGTGTTTTATGACTTTATTATTTCATGACAAATTTCATAATTTATACATTCATTTGATAATTCATATAATCACAAATCTCATCAATAGTTCTCATGCACCATTGTGCTTAAAACATTCTTCTATGTTTTAGGGTCACTTAAATTAAAAAAAATCTCAATTCACTAATCATATTAGATATTATCAATCGTAATGGCTTCTTTAATTTCTTTTATTATTCCTTATGTTTTTGGGATTACTATTCACACATTACTATTCACTCAATTTGTTAAATTTTTCGTACATAATATATATACAAATTATAGATACATAATTATACCACATTTTGGATTCTAGATTTATTGGTATTGATTGCCAATACCATTTCAAAGCTTATTTTATGTTATTCAAAATTTTCAGATTTCATGCCTTAAGGTTACCGTTCCATTGGTCATTGTTACAGTAGAATTTTGACAAAACCTTCTTCATGAAAGTTGTTCTTTTATGTGTCTTCTTTAATTCTCTTCTGAATCACTCCATTTGGAGTTTTGTAACTCAAGTTATGGTCTAAATACCGTAACTGGCCGGATTGGTCTTGTCTAGAAATTCTGGACAGAATTTGTTTCTGCCAGATTTAGTGTCATAACTTGGGCTAGAAATTTCAATTGGTTAGGTTCAAAATTTAAGTTTTTGTTCTCCATAAAAGTTGTTTTAAATTGTCTAAGCTTTCCATTGATATAAATTTCAGGTCAATTGGACATTTTTACAATGAGTTATGACCAAATGAATGAACACTGTTCATTTGGTCATTTTGCCCAGGCAGAATGTGTGTTACCCGGATTTGGTTAATTTTTAGGGCATCCTAAATTTGTTTTCTGGACAAGGTTCCTGTATTAAAGTTGTGCCATTATGTGTCTAATTTCATGTCCAATTGGCCTTACACCAATTGAACCAACATAACTCAAGTTATAACTGCCCAAACTTGCTGGACTCACATCCAGCCTTACAGGTCACTCAAGGCAGCACACCCAACCTCAATTCTAAAGCCATAATTCACTTCATTTTCTCATTATACATAGCCAAATGGTCACTAATTTGACCATTAGAACTTCTATTCACCAAAACATGAGCAAACCTTAGGTTTTCCCCAAACCCTAACTCCACAATTTCAATTTGCTCAAACAACAAACATTCAAGTGTTCTATTCATCAAAACCATATTCAATGACATCAATACACAATTATAATTCACTTGAATCATGGAAACCCTATAGTACCTTAGGGATGCTGGAATTTAGTGTGGCTATAACATGCATATTTTGCTTTCTTTTTCCAAAATTCTTAGTTGAATTTGATGTCTTAGCATGAAACAATAAGAGGGAGAAAGAGATATGGCACTAACCTTTTGAGTGCAGAATTTTTCCAAGGTATAACTTCACTTTGTCCTCTTCCAATTGCTGCCCAAATATTGTGATAATGGTAAGGATCAATTTTTGTGAAGGGATGATAGGGTTTTATGGTGGGATGAAGGGGGAAATCAAGCTCACAAGGGAGCTTTAATAGAGGTTAAGAGAGAAAGGAGAGAGAAAATGAAGGCTCACAAAAATGGAGAAGAAAGTGAGCAGAATTTGTGTTTCATTTTTTACTCATTTTCCCCTTTTTAAATGAATTTAATGGTGTTGTTAATTGGTGATTGGTGGAGAGCACACTAATGACATCATATGATGCCATAATTCCAAATTTTCTTTCATTTTCTTTTCTTTTCTTTTCTACTCATTTTCAATTAAAATTTTAGCAATATTTATTCATACTTTATGTCATAACAATTATTTATTTAACTGGACAAGTTGGCCAAAAATCATCTCTGAAGACGAAATGACCAAAATGCCCTCCGTTTGGCTTATTGAGCCAAAATCGTCTGTACCGATCTAAAAATTTTTCTAAGCATTTTCTTAGAATTCTAATGTCATCAAAACCTCAATGACTCTTCTCTAGAGTCTTAAAAATTATTTCACGAATTTTCACCCATGTTTAGGGCTCCTAGCTGCAAGGACCGCAACTTTCCACTTGGTTTTCCATCGCTAGGGCATCGGCTCATTTAACTTGGTTGTATTTTATTTCTAAAATTTTTCCTAAATTTTTCTTGTCATTATTTGAGTTATTTATGAATCCTCATTCTGGTCTAAATATTTTCCTGACATTCTAGCTGTCTAGATTGACACTGGTCACCGGAACAGTAGAATGTACGGAATTGCTACAGTGAGGGTGTTACAACTCTTCCCCTCTAATTTAAATTTCGTCCTCAAAGTTTACCCGGTGTAAATAGTTGAGGAGCTACTACTTCCTTATTTCTTCACCTTACTAAAGAAAATGGATCTGCATTAGTGTCATCTCGACTCATATGAATGCAATGCATGTTATGCACACAAATTTATTCTATCTATCGATGCCTAGGAATGCCTAAACCGTGCTCTAATACCAATAAATGTAACACCCCTCACCTGACTACAGTGTAACCGAGCAAGGCGTGCTACATTCAGTGCCGGAGCATCCTATGTTATCTTATTTTATTCCTTTAATAATTTGATCTCGTTATATTTTAATATCAATTATTTTTCTAGGAGAAACCAACGGAGTTTCTCCTATTTTATTAAATATTGACGTGATTCACTATTCACCTATTTGAAATTTTCAATAATATTTTCAAATAAAGATCTCATCCATGCTCATCATTTCTGATAGTGTCCATACATTTCGATTCTTATTCATTACCATGCATATTCATTCATGCTCATTTAATATATCAAAATTTTCAAATTTCCATTAATTACATAATTTATAATTTACATAATACACAAATTAATTACAATTCCATAATTTATATTTCAACATAATAACTAATTATAAATACATAAAATAACTTTTGTGAGCCCTATCTACATGCATTGCTGAGGAGATGACAACTTTATACACTTCTGACACTTCTGCAGATCCAGACTCCAAGATCCCAGTCTCATATCCACTGGGCTTTATCTTTAGTACCTGCGTGAAGGAAACAATCCATTGCATTAAGCATTGCTGCTTAGTGGTGCAATAATATAACAAGAAATAATATATACAAATAAAGAATCAAGCATTGTAAATATTCAAGTATTAATTTGATTTAAAATGACATTTCTAGTATTAACTATCTTATATGCTAATTCGTTCCTCTTTGGAAGTACCGAGTTTATAGTCTTACAGTAATAATATTTAATATACATTTTTTTCTAGGAGTATTGTATTTGAGGTCTGTCTACGATTGTGCAAATTGTATTTTTGTTATGTTTCTATTGTTAATCTCTTTTTCACATTTTATTTAATACTTTCTAATAATTTTATTTGCTAATATGCTTAAATAATTTCAATAATTTTAATAATTTACACTGCCCAGGTTACCTATGACAGGCTGACTAAACTAGATAACGGGTCGTTGGCACTGGACACCGTGGTGCCTCGGGCCGTAATACCATAGAATGCAAAACGTCAACCACGTATGCAGTAAGTATGGGTAAAAAGCCATGATAACACATAATCGAGCATAAAAGCCATGAGTGCAGGCATAAAGCCATGAGTGCAGGCGTAAAGCCATGAGTGCAGGTATAAAGCCATGAATACAGGCATAAAGCCTTTTGCAGTACTGCTAAAACAATACCCTATTGGCATGCCAATCTATCCAATCTGACACACGTGTCTAGGTAATACATGGGCATATAGTACCATTAAATGTTAATATATTGTGTTTTATGACTTTATTATTTCATAACAAATTTCATAATTTATATATTCATTTAATAATTCATATGATCACAATTCTCATCAATGGTTCTCATGCACCATTGTACTTAAAACATTCTTCTATGTTCTAGGGTCACTCAAATTCAAAAATCACAATTCACTAATCATATTATATATTATCAATCATAATGGCTTCTTTAATTTCTTTTATTATTCCTTATGTTTTTGGAGTTACTATTCACTCAATTTGTTAACTTTTTCATACATAATGATAGGGTTTTATGGTGGGATGAAGGGGGAAATCAAGCTCACAAGGGAGCTTTAATGGAGGTTAAGAGAGAAAAGAGAGAGAAAATGAAGGCCGCTGAAAATGGAGAAGAAAGTGAGCATAATTTGTGTTTCATTTTTTACTCTTTTTCCCCTTTTTAAATGAATTTAATGGTGTTGTTAAATGGTGATTGGTGGAGAGCACACTAATGACATCATATGATGTCATAATTCCAAATTTTCTTTCACTTTCTTTTATTTTCTTTTCTTTTCTACTCATTTTCAATTAAATTTTTAGCAATATTTATTCATATTTTATGTCATAACAATTATTTATTTAACTGGACAAGTTGGCCAAAAATCATCTCTAAAGACGAAATGACCAAAATGCCCTCTATTTAGCTTATTGAGCCAAAATCATCTGTATCGATCTAAAAATTTTTCTAAGCATTTTCTTGGAATTCTAATGCCATTGAAACCTCAATGACTCTTCTTTAGAGTCCTAAAAATTATTTCATGAATTTTCTCCCAGGTTTAGGGCCCCTAGCTTCGAGGACTGCACCTTCCCACTAGGTTGCATATCGTGTAACACCCCTCATTCGACTACAGTGTAGCCGGGCAAGGCATGCTACATTTGGTGCCGGAGCACCCTATCTTATTTTACTTTATTCCCTTAATCATTCTCAAATTATTATCTTTTAATATCAATTATTTTTCTATAGAGAAATTAACGGAGTTTTCCCTATTTTATTAACGATTGACGTGTTTTACTATTCACCTGTTTGAAAATTTCAATAATATTTTCACAATAAAATCTTATCCATGCTAATCATTATTATCTCATCAATCATTCTCATAATTATCTCATATTTCAAATCTCATCCACATATTTCAATTTCATAATCATTTCCATACATTTCCATCCATAGTCAATTTATATGTAAAAATTTTCAAATTTCATAAATTACATGATTTATAAACTAATTACACAAGTTCATAATTTACTTAATATGCAAAATACATAAAATAACTTATATGGGCCCTATCTACATGCATTGCTGAGGAGGTGATAAACTTATACACTTCTGAAACTTCTGCAGATCAGAACTCCAAAATCTCTATTTAATATTCACTAGGCTTTATCTTCAGTACCTGCGCGAGGAAACAAATCCATCGTGCTAAGCATTGCAGCTTGGTGGTGCAATAATATAACAAGAAAATAAGATACAAAATACAGATGGAAACAAAACATGGTTCAGAAAATTTAGATCTAACTATGCTTCAGTAAGGTTTCTAAAATTTAATATCCGTTTTTTTTTTTTTATCATAATTTAGTCCTCTTTGGAGGTGCTTAGTTCATAAGATTACAGTAAGAATATACAATATACTAATATTCTAATAGCATTATTCTTAACTTTATATTATTAGGAAAGGTACATTTGTAACATTTATTTAAATTATATTTCTAATATTAATCTTTTTGTATCATTTAATTCAATACCTTCTAGGTTATCTTAAATTATTTCATAATAATTAAAGTTTCCAGTGCATTCAATAATAGATAACCTTCTTTTTTTTGTTTTTATCATCAGTCCAGTTCATTTTAATTCGTTCTAGCATTTTTATTAATCATTTTTTTTATGATTTTGAGCCTCATTTTATTGTAATAATTCTTGTTATTTATCTTGATATTTAATTTCCTTACTTCCTTTAATAATCAATTCAATTACATTTATACTTTCCCATGCCCAAGTAACCTATACAAATTGACCGGACTGGATAAACGAGTAAACTAGCACTGGGTACCAGGTACCTCGGGCCATCACACCATCGGTCACAATGTGTCTCCCGGTATGCAGACAGAATGGCTAATAAGCCATAAAAGCAATAAGGCATAAAGCCAAATATAACATCATAATCAGTATAGTCATAGGCTATCATATCACAGAATGGCATGGAGTCATACATCATACGCAGTACTGCTATTAGAACCCTATTGGCATGCCAGCCTATCCAAACCAATCACATTAGGCCTACTAGGGCATATTACAAAGTTATTTTTTGAATATTTATATTTAACATGTAAGGTTACTATTCATTTAGTCATTTAAGTCAAAATATTGACTTTCTCATATATAGTAGTTACATGAGTTTTAATCACATAGATTTACCACATTTTGGTTCTCAAAAGTGTTGGCATTAGTTGCCAATCCATACTTCTATTCAATTGAAAATAAATTAGAAATTTCAGTTTTGGGTGCTAGAGTTCACTGTTCCATTAGGCCATTCTACAATGAGAATTTGGCCAAATGTTCTTCATCAAAGTTGTTCTTTATTGTGTCTAGTTATATTTCACTTTTTTAATCACCCCACTTGGAGTTTTCTAGCTCAAGTTATGGCTATTACACCATAACTAGTCGGATTGCCTTTACCCAGAATTTCTGGGCAATTTTTGGTTTTGCCAAATTTGGTAGTCTAACTTTGGCTAGCAATTTCATTTAGTTAAGTCCAGAATTTGAGCTTGTGTTCTACATGAAAGTTGTTCTAAATTGCCACAACTTCCATTGATATAAATTTCATGTCAATTTGACATTTCTATACTGAGTTATGACCAAATGAATGAACACTGTTCATTTGGTCATTTTGCCCAGGCAGAATTGATGCTATCCGGATTTTGTCAATTTTTTTGGGCATCCTAAGTTTGTTTTCTGGACAGATTTCCTTTATCAAAGTTGTGCCATTATGTGTCTAATTTCATGTCCAATTGGCTTTGGACCAATTAAACCAACACAACTCAAGTTATAACTGCCCAAACATGCTGGACTCACATCCAGACCTGCAGGGCACTCAAGGTAGCACCTCTAACCTCAATTCCCATGGCACAATTCACTTCAATTCCTACTCAAACACAACCAAATGGTCACTAATTGATAATTAGAATTTCCTTTCACTAATACATGAGCAAAATCATAAATTTGTTGCCTAAACCCTAACTCCAACAACTTCAATTCTCCATATACATGCAATCAATGAACCAAAGCATCAAATTTATATTTAATGGCAGCCATGTATAACTATAACTCAATCTAATCAATGAAACCCTAATGTATCCTAAGGCTGCCGAAATTGGTGGAATTTATTCGTGCAAAACTTGTTTAAATTCTCTTAATTTCACCCTCATTTCATACTCCACATGATATATGTACAAAGTTTTAAGGATGAATTAACACTAACCTTGTTGTGTGTCAATCCAAGCTTGACAAACTCCTTTATTTTCACTTTTTTTTGCTACCCAAGTCTTGCTCTAGTGGTGATGACAAGTTTTTATGAAGGGAAGATGGGCTTTTGAGGTGATTTGTTCAAACTCCAAGTTTTAATGTGTTAATTTCTTCTAACCATTTGACCTAGTTCCCTTGGATTATGGGTTTTGGTTAAAAGACCAATATTGTATGTAACACCCCTATGTTCGGTAGTGCGTTCTACTGTTCCGGTGACCAGTGTTGCCCGGACAGCTAGGATGCCTAGAACTACACTTCGTTATGAGTGAGGAGACATAAAATAATGAAATACAAGAAGAGAAAACACAAGAAAAACAAAGAAAAAAATAATAGCAAAGAAATGTAACCAAGTTAAGCGAGTCGAGAACCCTAGCAATGGGTGACCGCTCCGGGAAGTCACGGCGTGGACCGTTGACTAGCCCTGGACTGCGGGGAACCCAGAAAAATATTTTTAGGACTTAAAGAGACATCATTTGAAGTATAAAAATCATTAGAAAGATCAAAGAAAAATTAATTAATTAGTACAAAGAAAAGTGAGAAATCGAAAAACGGACAAAACTCAGTGTTACCGAAAAATCGGGAATGTAACCCGAACAGGGGCATTATGGTCATTTGACATCCCGAATTGTCTTTTGACCTAAATGTCCATTAAAAATAAATAATATACACTTAGAAAATAAAATGAAAAATTAGTTTAGTGGTACCTAATGCAAATAGCCAAAAGTGGAGTGAAAATTGTGTAATTAGCACTTTAAGCTTATTATATGATTAATTTGAGCAAGTGGACCACTAAGAATTATAATATGGATTAAATTTAATCATAAGTGGGCAGATTACTCCCACTCAAACATCATCTTCTTCAATTGTTCACCCATGCCGAAATGAAGGAGTGAGAAGCTCCCATGGCCGCCCACCTTCAAAGCTTAGCAATCCCATGATCAAGCCTCCTTTTCCCACACCTAGCTTCATTAAGTTTTATCTCCACATCATAAGGAAGAATTTGATACCAAAATCAAGAAGTTTAGTGAAGGTTTAGCAAGTCCCAATAATAGGTAAGTTTGAGATTTTGAATATTGCTTTGTTAAACTTTGTATACATGTTATGGGTGTGTCCTTTGTGAAGGAATTTTTAAGTTTTGAGAAGTTCTTGATATATCCAGTTTGGACAGCCATGAATTTGTATATTTGATGATTTATTCTTACATTTATTTGATGGGAAATTATGTTGAGTAGGGTGATTAATGTCCTAGTAAGTTAATTCCATGTATATATGTGGTGATTGTGCAATTGGGATAGAAGTTGACGAATTGTGGGACACTTTGGCATTGTGGAGCATTTCGACAGCTTTGGGACTCCTTAATGAATGTTTGAATTCATGGAGATATTGGATAAATTGTGATATTGAGGATTGATGAATATGTATGTAAATTGGTTGTGTAAAGTGTATGTAAGAATTAGAAATGTTTATGTGTATATGTGGTTGTATTTGGACTTTGTGAATTAGAGTTTTATTTGGTGTATTGAGGATGTTTGTATTCTGCCCAAAATGATTTTTATGTGATGTGGTAAATGGTTTTGGTAATGTACCAAAACAAAATGGGGTTGAGAGGTGGATTTGTAGCAAGGTAAATGTGTAATGAATAGATGTTTAAGCAATGTAATTAAGGGCAGTGTGCATTTTAACCTATAAAACTAAATGTGTAACTCCAATTGGTATGAGACCAATTGGAGGTGAAACTAGGCACAAAATGTGCCAACTTTCATTGAGAAAGCATACCAAAATTCTGCTTGCAAGGTAGCATGAAAAATGACCAATTCGGATTAAGTGCAAATGAGGCCTGAAAATTAACCAATTGGGCAGCAGTTAGTGTTTAGGCCATAACTCACTCAAAACAGGTCCAATTGACCTGAAATTTTAACCATGAATAGTTAAGACCCATATCTACAAGTCTTATGAAGACACCAAAGCTCAGAAATGACTATAAGCAAGTCAAACAGCTTGCACAAGTTCGGGTCCAAAAACTGGCCGAACCAATGTTGACCAAAGTTGACCTAAAATGACCAAATTTGATGCCATTTGACCAGCAATAGTAAAATGACCATAACTTGGTCTACATAACTCAGAATGACCTAAAATTTTGTCCCGCGTTCCGTAAGACATAGATTTACTAGTTTATAGTTTTGACCGAAACCCGAAAACCGAGGAAACTAGGTTGTCTGGCTAGGTCAAACTAGTATCCCGGAATCCAGCAAGTTGCAATAAAATGCACTAAACAAGGAAATGAAACTGGTAACATGTACCAACCCTAAAAGACTATCGAATGTGACATATTAGTGACACTAAAACCTAATTAACCTAGAACGCATCGAGGGTCGGTATATTAGGTGATTAAGCAAATAATAGCTTTCAGTGAATTACTTATCAAGCATTATCGATAGAGACAGTTTAATTTAGTACTAAAACACTTTAAATTGTGTTTCTCAGTTAGTAAAGACTCAGGGAAAGGGAAGGAAACACTGAGTCCAGACCAGAGACAATTATCAGAGGTTTATGAACAACAGCTATTTCTTTTGAATTATTTTCAATTGAAATGAATTATGACTATTTGTACATTATTGTTTTAAATTGTGGAAATGTGTTTGAATGGATATTTAATTCTTGAAAAAGCATTGTAAATGGTTTGAAACTGTGAGAAATTGTTTGAATGATACTGATGGATACTTATTGATTGAAAAGCATTGGAAATGGTTTGAAACCACAGCTATCATGTATATTGATTGTATTCCTCGCTAGCTTGTCTAGTGGGACGAATTGAATTCCCTCTCTGGCTGAAGTGTTGAGGTGTGTGCCTGTTGAGGACGAATTGGATGAGTACTCATATTTTTGCTAGCTAGCTATGTTATTCCTCATTAGCCACCGGCTTTTGGGACGAATTGAATACCTCATTAGCCATCGGCTTTTGGGACGAATTGAACTTTGGAACATGATTAAGCTGTGTGTGATTTATTGATATGTATTGTGAGATTGTGAAATGAATTTAAACTCTTATTGACATATACTATCTTTTGAATTCAACCATGATCTGACTTATTGAAATTTATTGTGATATCGAGAAATGGAGTTTAAATTCTTGTTGACAATTACTGTCTTGAAATTAACTATGGTTTTAAGTATCCACTATTTATATGATTTATGAATTGTGATTTAAATTGTATTTAGTTAATGTTGTGCACCACTGAGACATTGTCTCAGCGATAGCTTTTTATTGCTATCATGAGATGAGCAGACAGGCAGAGCGTGCAGACTAGGCTGCTAGTACCTCCAATGAGAGATTCTGGGTATAATGAGTATACCAACATTTTGCATTTTGTACTGTAATGTATGACCATTGTATGTACATATAGTTTTTGGTTTTGAGCAGTTGTAAATTCAAATTGTACCTTGAAGTTGTAAAGTAAATTATGAGATATTTTGACTTGTAAAAATTGTATTATATTTCTTTATCTCAGTCCTTGAAAAATTACTGTGAATTTGACTTGAGAACTGTGTTGGGTTGAGAAAAATGTTGAAGTTGAGATTTGGAAATTTATTGAAGTGTTTTTCACAGGTTTTTTGAAGAACTGTTTTATCCAAAATACAGATGGCACTCTGCCAAAATTTTTACAGAAATTCCAAATAATTCAAATGTGTTAGTTCTATCACTTCAGTTCAAAAAGGTTTTTAACACCTGTAAATAGTGCTCACCACTGTAAAAGAAGTAAGAAAAGTTTTTAAAATCCCTTGTAGTGTATTTAATGGGTTATCAGTAGACGGAGTTGGTAATTCATTAGGTATACTACGGGATCATGTTATACCTTACAGAGGGGTAGGGTGTGACATTGTAGACCTATGTCTTATAAAACTTTTGCCATTGGTTTCATTGCATTTAAATTTTTATAGATCAAGTTATGGCCATTTTGCCGAAACTGGTCAGGTAGTCTATGTCCAAAAAATTCTGGGCAGAATGGTTCAGGTCAGTTTGTTATCCTAATTTAAGTTAATAATTCATTAGGTTAGAGGTATTTCTGGGCTTGGTATTTTGAATGAAAGTTGTATTACTATGTCTAAGCGTTCCAATGGTATAAGATTCAGGTCATTTAGACCTATCTAAAGAGAGTTATGGCCATTTGATCATTTTTCTGGGTTCAATGTTTGGATATCTGGATTGGACTAGCAAATTAGTCAACTTATGGATAGAATTTAGGCAGCATTTCTTCATGAAAAATGGGCTATTTTGAGTGTATTCTCACCTCCAATTGGCCTCATACCAATTGGAGTCACACAACATCAGTTATAGGTCAAAAAAACCTTGGACTTATAGGTCCAAATTTCTACACATAAAACATCACTTCCAATATTTTATCCTCCTTACTCCCAACTACAATTTATCACTCATAACACTTCAAATAATCAACAAATAGCCTCAACAAGATCAATCTCAAGCCATATCACCAAGGTAACAAAATTAACTCAAACCCTAACTCAAGGTCTCAATTTATGCACACCACATGTAAAACAACATGTTAATCACATTTACCTATTAAGCAACACTTATAACCCCAAGTATAACCTTCATGTCATCAAAATCCTATCAATTCTCATAGCTGCCAAAAATTTAATTCTACACAAAGTTATCATTTTCTTTTTATTTCAAGTAATTTCAACTCTTCTTAAGTCTAAATCAAACTTTAAACAAAAGAGATAATGATATTAGGCACTAACCTCTTTTGGGAGCTAACTTGAGCTTATAAATCTCCTTTATTTCTCCTTCAAATTGCTTCCTAGAGATGGTTTAAGGCATGAGGAGAAATTTTAGTGAAGACAAGGTAGGTTTTTATGGTGTAATTGAGTGAGAAATGGAGCTTGGGTGAAGGAAAATGGTGGAGCTCCAATGGTGATTCTCGGCAAGAAGAAGAAAAAAGAGCAATCTAATTTTTTTTTTATTTTCTGCCCATTTAATTCATTTTAAGTGAGTTATACCCATGTGTCACAATTTGATTGGGTGGGAGTGCTTTAGTGACATCATCCCATGTCATAAATCAAATTAAATTCCATTTTCTTTTCTTCTTTTCCTTTCGTCTTTCTACTCATTTTTTTTATTAAATTTTTAGCAATATTTATTCATTTTTTATATCATATAATTTATTTACTTAATTGGACAAGTCAGTCAAAAATTATCTGTGAAGGCGAAATGACCAAAATGCCATTCGTTTGGCTTATTGAGCCAAAAACGTCTGTACCGATCGAAAAAATTTTCTAAGCATTTTCTTAGCATTCTAATGCTATAGAAACCTCAATGACTCTTCTCTGGAGTCCCAAAAATTATTTCATGAATTTTCTCCTGGGTTTAGGGCTCCTAGCTACGAAGACTGCAACTTCCCACTAGGTTACCCATTGCTAGGGCACCGACTCATTTAACTTGGTTGTATTTTATTTCTAAAATTTTTTCTAAATTTTTCTTACCATTATTTGAGTTATTTATGACTCCTCCCTCTATTCTAAATATTTTTTTAGACGTTCAAGCTGTCCGGACCGACACTGATCATCGGAACAGTAGAATGTATGGAATTGCTACAGTGAGGGTGTTATAACTCTTCCCCTCTAATTTAAATTTCGTTCTCGAAATTTACCTTATGTAATTAGTCGAGGAACTACTATCTCCTTATTTTTTCACCTTACTAGAGAAAACAAATTTGCATTAGTGTCACATCGACTCATATGAATGCAATGCATGTTATGCACACTATCCCTTTCCATCTATCTATGCCTAGGAACTCCTAAACCATGCTTTGATACCACTAAATGTAACACCCCTCACCCGACTACAGTGTTGCCAAGGAAAGCATGCTACATTCAGTGTCGGAGCACCCTATCTTATTTTACTTTATTCCCTTAATCATTTTCAAATTATTATATTTTAATATCAATTATTTTTCGACAGAGAAACTGACGGAGTTTCCCCTATTTTATTAACGATTGACGTGTTTTCACTGTTCACTTGTTTGAAAATTTCAATAATATTTTCACAATAAAATCTTATCCATGCTAATCATAATTATCTCATCAATCATTCTCATAATTATCTCATATTTCAAATCTCATCCACATATTTCAATTTCATAATCATTTCCATACATTTCCATTCATACTCAATTTATATGTAAAAATTTTCAAATTTCATTAATTTATATGATTTATAAACTAATTACACAAGTTCATAATTTACATAATATGCAAAATACATAAAATAACTTATATGGGCCCTATCTACATGCATTGCTGAGGAGGTGATAAACTTATACACTTCTGACACTTTTACAGATCAGAACTCCAAAATCTCTGTTTAATATTCGCTGAGCTTTATCTTCAGTACCTGCTCGAGGAAACAAATTCATTGCGCTAAGCATTATTTCTTAGTGGTGCAATAATATAACAAAAAAATAATATATAAAATACAGATGGAAACAAGACATGGTTCAGATAATTTAGATCTAATTATGCTTAAATAAGGTTTCTAAAATTTAATATCTTTTTTTTTATAATAATTTAGTCCTCTTTAGAGGTGCTTAGTTCATAAGGCTACAGTAAGAATATACAATATACTAATATTCTAGTAGCATTATTCTTAACTTAATATTGCTATGAAAGGTACATTTGTAACATTTATTTAATTTATATTTCTATTATTAATCTTTTTGTATCATTTAATTCAATTCCTTCTAGGTTATCTTAAATTATTTCATAATAATTAAAGTTCTCAGTACATTCAATAATAGATAACTTTTTTTTTATCATCAGTCCAGTTCATTTTAATTCTTTATAGCATTTTTATTAATCGTTTTCTTTGATGATTTTGAGCCTCATTTTATTGTAATAATTCTTGTTCTTTATCTTGATATTTAATTTGCTTACTTCCTTTAATAATCAATTCAATTACATTTTTTATAACACCCTAGGCAAATCCCAAATCGGCAAAACACGGGATAGATGCTGGGTTTATAAGTTGGTGGTTCGTAACCCCTAGTGACGTGTTTTAAAACCGTGAGGGCTTCGGCCCAGAGCGGACAATATCACTAGTGGGCCGGGCCATTACATTTGTGGTATCAGAGCCGCTCTGCATGCAACCTTGAGCGATGGTGGGGCAAACCTCAGCGAGGACGCTGAGTCCCATAAGGGGGTAGATTGTGACACCCTAGGCAAATCCCACATCGGCAAAACACGAGAGAGATGCTGGGTATATAAGTTGGTGGTTCATAACCCCTATTGACGCGTTTTAAAACAGTGAGGGCTTTGGCCCAGAGCGGACAATATCACTAGTGGGCTGGGCCATTACATTTGTGGTATCAGAGCCGCTCCACGTGCAACCTTGAGCGATGGTGGGGCAAACCTCAGCGAGGACGCTGAGTCCCATAAGGGGGGTGGATTGTAACACCCTAGGCAAATCCCACATCGGCAAAACACGGGAGAGATGTTGGGTTTATAAGTTGGTGGTTCGTAAACCCTAGTGATGTGTTTTAAAACTGTGAGGGCTTCGGCTTAGAGCGGACAATATCACTAGTGGGCCGGGCCATTACATTTGTGGTATTAGAGCCATTCGACATGCAACCTTGAGCGATGGTGGGGTAAACCTCAGCGAGGACGCTGAGTCCCATAAGGGGGGTGGATTGTAACACCCTAGGCAAATCCCACATTGGCAAAACACGGGAGAGATGCTGAGTTTATAAGTTGGTGGTTCATCAGGGGCACAGTAGCAGTAAAGGAGAACCATCATTGGGTATTTTGGTAAGGACACAACAGGCCTTCCTAAAGCAAATGACTCAATTGCTCCGTCAGGTCACTGGAGCTATGCCACCACCTCCCAAGCTAGTATATAGGACCCCAGTAGAGAGAGTTAGAAATGATGAGCAGGTAATTTATGTATAGAATTTTTTTTTTAATATTATTTCTGTGGAGACCCGGATGGATCCTCCACTGTTTTATTAGCATCTGGCGGGTTCCACTATCACCTATTAACATATTTATAGTCATCTCACATATTTCCATATCATATTCTCTTTTATCATATCATTCACAACTATTTATGAGATCTTAAAATGAAGTGTCATCTATTGCATTCATATGAAAATTCATAGATAATAAATTATAAGTTTTCATTTCAAGTCCAAAATGAAATACATCATCAACTAGTAATTACATCATGACTAAACATAATGAACCAAAATACTAGTCTATACATGGGCCCTACCAAAATACAAAAGACTTGTGAGGTGACTCTGGTCGGTGGCAGATCTGGTCGAAACTCTGTCCGAATACTACTGTGGCAGCTGCTCATCTTCAGTCCCTACGCGATGGAAAACCAACGCACTAAGCATAACGCTTAGTGGTGCATAATTTATAATAACAATAATTTAACAATTGAAATAATATCTGCAAATCATAATTTCTGGGTCTTTCACATTTTTATTGCTCTTTAGAAACAATTAACATTATCGGGATCTTTCCTGTTTACTTATTGTATATTCAGTATTAATTAATTATTATCAATGCCCAAGAAACCTATAACAAAATATAAAAGCTGCATACATGGGTGTATACTAGTTAGATAGCCATATGTCTGTCCAGTATACATCTGTCAGGCACGAGGCCAGCTGTCGGGCATGAGACCCTCTGTCAGGCTTGTAAAGCCAGAAATAAAATAGGCACAATGGCCAGTAAGTAGGCATATAGCCAGTAGAATAATCATACCAGACATATATTGTCAGTTTATGATTTTTTCGGTAGGCAGTACTGCTATCTGTAATCCCTAATTGGTATACTAATTTATCCAAACTAAATAAATAAGTCTAGGTATACTATGGGCAATTAAACATTTTTAATTATTTTAGACTATTCACTGTTACTATTTTCTGGTACTGTTCATTAATACAATTAATTTCATATTAATAGGACATTAGTCCCAATTTACATATTCATATCATTTTTAATATTTAATTATCCTTATGAGTATTTTAATTATCGTATATAGCATTTTTCCCATGAACCTTTCTTTAGGTTCATGTTGATGTGTTATCTTTATCTAGGAATTTGACTAGGTTAGGATGTCTATTTAGTCACACTTCCTTCATAACAATTGCTCCTCTATGTTTAAACTTGAATTTCAGTTTTTGAATCACTGAATTTGGGACAATAGAACTCAAGTTATGGTCAAAATACCATAACTGGTCCTTTTGCCTCTAAGCTGTCCAGAATTTACAATTCCGGGTTAATAAACTTTGACCAGTCATTTGATCATTTTATGGTCATTTTTAGACTTAGGTTCCTTCACAAGATATGTTCCTCTATGTCTTAGGGACTCCCAGGTACAATTTCATAATTTTTCAAGCTTGGTATAGTGAGTTATGGTCAATGTATTAACCTGGACTCTCAGTCCTATAAGGGCAAAAACCAACTTCAGGCAGTATGTTTGACCCTCTTTTTAGGGTCTTTACACTTAGAATTTGGCAAAGGTGTCTAAATCAATGTTGTAGCCCTAAGTATCATGTTTCCAGATCATATTGGCACATCTCAAATGGAATTTCCTAGTAGAAGTTATGGCCAAATGAACAGTACGTGTTCATTTGGTCATAACTCTCTCTATAATGGTCCAAATGACCTGAAATTTCATCAATGGAAAGTTTAGACATAGGGCTACACTTTTCATGAAGACCACTTAACCCAGTTTTTCCTTTAACCAATTCAAATTGTTAGCACAAATTGGGTCACTGAAACTGCCAACCCAGAAAATGACCAAATGAACAGTACGTGTTCATTTGGTCATAACTCTTTCTATAATGGTCCAAATGACCTAAAATTTCATCAATGGAAAGTTTAGAAATAGGGATACACTTTTCATGAAGACCACTTAACCTAGTTTTTCCTTTAACCAATTCAAATTGTTAGCACAATTTGGGTCACTGAAACTGCCAACCCAGAAAATTACCAAATGATTTGGTCATAACTCTCTCTATACTGGTCCAAATGACCTAAAATTTCATCAATGGAAAGCTTAGACATTGGGATACACTTTTCATGAAGACTACTTGACCCAGTTTTGCTTTTAACCAAATTAAATTGTTAGCACAAGTTGAGTCACTAAAACTGCCAACCCAGAAATTGTCCAAAAATACTGTTCCTTTGGTATGCTTGACCATTTTTGGCAAAAATTGTAACACCCTAGGCAAATCCCACATCGGCAAAACACGGGAGAGATGATAGGTTTATAAGTTGGTGGTTCGTAACCCCTACTGACGCGTTTTAAAACCATGAGGGCTTCGGCCCAGAGCGGACAATATCACTAGTGGGCCGCTCTGGGTCGAAGCCCTCACGGTTTTAAAACGCGTCATTAGGGGTTACAAACCACCAACTTATAAACCCAGTATCTCTCCCGTGTTTTGCCGATGTGGGATTTGCCTAGGGTGTCACAATGCACCCCCCTTATGGGACTCAGCGTCCTCACTGAGGTTTGCCCCACCATCGCTCAAGGTTGCACACGGAGCGGCTCTTATACCACAAATGTAACGGCCCGGCCCATTAGTGATATTGTTCGCTCTGGGCCAAAGCCCTCATGGTTTTAAAATGCGTCACTAGGGGTTACGAACCACCAACTTATAAACCTAGCATCTCTCCCGTGTTTTGCCGATGTGGGATTTGCTTAGGGTGTTACAATCCACCCCCCTTATGGAACTCAGCGTCGTCGCTGAGGTTTGCCCCACCATCGCTCAAGGTTGCGCCCAGAGCGGCTTTCATACCACAAATGTAATGGCCCGGCCCACTAGTGATATTGTCTGCTCTGGGCCGAAGCCCTCACGGTTTTAAAACGCGTCACTAGGAGTTACAAACCACCAACTTATAAACCCAGCATCTCTCCCGTGTTTTGTAGATATGGGATTTGCCTAGGGTGTCACATTTTTACTTTTCCATGCCCAAGTAACCTATATAAATTGACCGAACTGGATAAATGGGTAAACTAGCACTGGGTACCAGGTACCTTGGGCCATCACACCATCGGTTACAATGTGTCTCCTGGTGTGCAGACAGAATGGCTAATATGCCATAAAAGCAATAAGGCATAAAGCCAAGTATAACATCATAATCAGTATAGTCATAGGCTATTATATCATAGAATGGCATGGAGCCATACATCATACGTATTACTGCTATCAGAACCCTATTGGCATGCAGACAGAATGGCTAATATGCCATAAAAGCAATAAGGCATAAAGCCAAGTATAACATCATAATCAGTATAGTCATAGGCTATCATATCACAGAATGGCATGGAGCCATACATCATACGTATTACTGCTATCAGAACCCTATTGGCATGCCAACCTATCCAAACCAATCACATTAGGCCTACTAGGGCACATTACAAAGTTATTTCTTGAATATTTGTACTTAACATGTAAAGTTACTATTCATTTAGTCATTTAAGTCAAAATATTGATTTTCTCATATATAATAGTTACATGAGTTTTAATCACATAGATTTACCACATTTTGGTTCCCAAAAGTGTTGGCATTAGTTGCCAATCCATACTTCTAATCAATGGAAAATAAATCAAAAATTTCAGTTTTGGGTGCTAAAGTTCACTGTTTCATTATGCCATTTTACAGTGAGAATTTGGTCAAATGTTCTTCATCAAAGTTGTTCCTTATTGTGTCTAATTACATTTCACTTTTTTGAATCACCCCATTTGGAGTTTTCTGGCTTAAGTTATGGCTATTGCACCATAACTAGTCGGATTGCCTTTACCCAGAATTTCTGGGCAATTTTTGGTTCTGCCATATTTGGTAGTCCAATTTTGGCTATCGATTTCATTTAGTTAAGTCTAGAATTTGAGCTTGTGTTCTGCAAGAAAGTTGTTCTAAATTGCCTCAGCTTTCCATTGATATAAATTTCAGCTCAATTGGACCTTTCGACACTGAGTTATGACCAAATGAATGAACACTATTCATTTGGTTAATTTGCCTAGGTAGAATTAATGCTACCCAGATTTGGTCAATTTTTTAGGGCATCCTAAATTTGTTTTCTGGACAGATTTCCTTCATCAAAGTTGTGCCATTATGTGTCTAATTTCATGTCCAATTGGTCTTGCACTAATTGAACTTACACAAGTCAAGTTATAGCTGCCCAAACATGCTGGACTCACATCTAGATCTGCAAAGCACTCAAGGCAGCACATCTAACCTCAATTCCCATGGCACAATTCACTTCATTTCCTACTCAAACACAACCAAATGGTCATTGTTGACCACTAGAATTTCCTTTCACCAATACATGAGAAAATCATAAATTTGTTGCCTAAACCCTAACTCCAACAATTTCAATTCTCCATATACAGGCAATCAATGAACCAAAGCATCAAATTTATATTCAATGGCAGCCATATACAACTATAACTCAATCTAATCAATGAAACCCTAATGTATACTAAGGCTGCCAAAATTGGTGGAATTTATTCATGCAAAACTTGTTTCAATTCTGTTAATTTCACCCTCATTTCATACTCCGCATGATATATATATACAAAGTTTTAAGGATGAATTAGCATTAACCTTGTTGTGTGTCAATCCAAGCTTGACAAACTCCTTTATTTTCACTTCTTTTTGTTGCCAAGTCTTGCTCTAGTGGTGATGATAAGTTTTTGTGAAGGGAAGATGGGCTTTTGAGGCGATTTGGTCAAACTCTAAGTTTTGATGTGTTAATTCTTCTAACCATTTGACCTAGTTCCTTTGGGTTCTGGGTTTTGGTTAAAAGACAAATATTGTAGACCTATGTCTTATAAAACTTTTTCCATTAGTTTCATTGCATTTAAATTTTTATAGACCAAGTTATGGCCATTTTGCCAAAACTAGTTGGGTAGTCTATGTCCATAAAATTCTGGGCAGAATGGTTCAGGTCAGTTTAGTGTCCCAATTTAAGTAAACAATTTCGTTAGGTTAGAGGTATTTCTAGGCTTGGTATTCTCAATGAAAGTTGTAATACTATGTCTAAGATTTCCCATGGTATAAGATTCAGGTAATTTAGACCTGTCTAAAGAGAGTTATGGCCAAATGAACATGTATTGTTCATTTGGTCATTTACTGTTCATTTGGTCATTTTTCTGGGTTCAGTGTTTGGATATCCGGATTGGACTAGCAAATTGGTCAACTTATGGATAGAATTTGAGTAGGGTTTCTTCACGAAAAATGTGGTATTTTGAGTCTAGTTTCACCTTCAATTGGCCTCATACCAATTGGTGTCACACAACTTCAGTTATAGGTCAAACCAGACCCTGGACACTTAGGTCCGAATTTCTGCACATGAAACATCACTTCCAATATTCCATCCACCTTACTCCCAACTATAATTTATCACTCATAACACTTCAAATGATCAACAAACAGCCTCAACAAGATCAATCTCAAGCCATATCACCAAGGTAACAAAATTAACTCAAACCCTAACTCAAGGTCTGAATTTATCCACACCACATGTAAATCAACATGTTAATCACATTTACCTATTAATCAAAACTTATAACCACAAGTATAACCTTCATGTCAACAAAATCCTATTAATTCTCATAGCTGCCAAAAATTTAATTCTACACAAAGTTATCATTTTCTTTTTATTTCAAGTAATTTTAACTCTTCATAAGTCTAAATCAAACTTTAAACAAAAGAGATAATGATATTAGGCACTAACCTCTTTTGGGAGCCAACTTGAGCTTATAAATCTCCTTCATTTCTCCTTCAAATTGCTGCCTAGAGATGGTTTAAGGTGTGAGGATAAATTTTAGTGAAGACAGGGTAGGGTTTTATGGTATAATTGAGTGAGAAATGGAGCTTGGGTGAAGGAAAATGGTGGAGCTCCAATGGTGATTCTCGGTAAGAAGAAGAAAGAAGAGCAATCTGATTTTTTTTTCTTTCATTTTCTGCCCATTTAATTCATTTTAAGTGAGTTATAGCCATGTGTCACAATGTGATTGGGTGGGAGTGCTTTAGTGACATCATCCCATGTCATAAATCTAATTAAATTCCATTTTCTTTTCTTCTTTTCCTTTCGTCTTTATACTCACTTTTTTATTAAATTTTTAACAATATTTATTCATTTTTTATATCATATAATTTATTTACTTAATTGGACAAGTCGGTCAAAAATCATCTCTGAAGGCGAAATGACCAAAATGCCCTTCGTTTGGCTTATTGAGCTAAAATCGTCTATACAGATCGAACAATTTTTCTAAGCATTTTCTTGGCATTCTAATACTATAGAAACCTCAATGACTCTTTTCTGGAGTTTTCTGGAGTCCCAACAATTATTTCATGAATTTTCTCCCGGGTTTAGGGCTCCTAGCTACGAAGACCGCAACTTCCCACTGGGTTACCCATTGCTAGGGCACCGGCTCATTTAACTTGGTTTTATTTTATTTCTAAAATTTTTCTAAATTTTTCTTACCATTATTTGAGTTATTTATGACTCCTCCCTCTATTCTAAATATTTTTCCAGATGTTCTAGCAGTCCGGACCGACACCAGTCACCGGAATAGTAAAATGTACAGAATTGCTACAGTGAGGGTGTTACACATCGCTAGGGCATTGGCTCATTTAACTTGATTGTATTTTATTTCTAAAATTTTTCCTAAATATTCTTACCATTATTTGAGTTATTTATGACTCCTCACTCTAGTCTAAATATTTTTCTAGACATTCTAGCTATCTAAACTGACACCGGTCATAGGAATAGTAAAATGTTTGGAATTGCTACAGTGAGGGTGTTACACGGGTGAGGGGTGTTACATTTAGTGGTATCAGAGCATGGTTTAGGCTTTCCTAGTCAAAGATAAGTAGAAAGATAATGTGCATACATGCATTGCATTCATAAGAGTCGAGGTGACACTAATACAAATCTGTTTACTTTTGATTATTCAAGGTTAAGATATGGACTCAGAGTCGCAGAGGGCATTAGAGAAAGAAGTAAAGAGCTATAATCCGGCTAGGAGTGATATGGGAATTAATGATGGAAGAGTGAACAAAATTATGAGATGACGATAGTCTTAGTTATTTGAATCCGATGAATTTTGAGGACGAAATTCCTTTTTAGAAGGGAAGAGTTGTAACATCCTCACTTTATGTAGTCCGTATGTTCCTCTATTCCAATAGCTAATGTCTGCCCCGGAAAGTCAGAATGTCTAGAACTATACTTAATTGACAGTGAGGAAGCATAAAATAATGAAATATGTGATGAGAAAAGTGATTAAGTTAAGTGAGCCGAACCCATAGCGATGGGTGACTGCACCGGAAAGTTACGGCGAGGACCGTTGACTAGCCCTGGACCGTGGGGAACCCAAGGAAATATTTTTAGGACCTAATTAAAGGTCTACTACATTGGAAATGTAAAAGGAAATTTAGTAAGTAAATATAAACAAAAACGAAATTTAGGAATTCAGTGGGTCAAGAAGTTAATTGGTAGCACCGAAAAATTCGAAATGCAACCCGAAGAGGGACATTTTGGCCATTTCACATTTTGAGTGGACTTTTGACCTAAATTTCCATTAAAAATAAGTAGAATTAAATTTTGGGAACCCCATGAAAAAGGAAATTAAATATATAATGAAATTAAGAGAAATTAAGGGGTATGAATTAGAATAATTAAAAGTTTAATTATAATATTATTAATCAAAGTTAGTGGAGGATTGTGGACATATATAAGGCCACTTAAGGACAGATTTCTCCACTAAACAAGCTTCTTCTTCTTCATTCTTCTTCCAAGCCGAAATCAAATTCTCTCCCAAACCTCCATGGCCGACCAAGCATGCAAGCTTCAATGGTCCATCTTCGAGCCATGATTCTTCTAACTCACTTCATTAAAGTTGATCACCAAACCTTGGGCAACATATAGGCAGCAAAAAGAAGAGAAAATTTCAAGGTTTTGTCAAGCTCAAGTTGAGGTTAGTGCTAGTTTTTCATCCCTTGCTTCATTAAACTTTGTTTTAAGGTTGAGATGAGTTGAATGGCGAAGAAATTTGAAGGTTTTGAGGAGTTATTGATGTGTACAATTTTTGGTAGCCATGGAAGAATTTAGAGCTTGATTTATTCATGTGTAAAAGAGGTGTTTTGTGATGTTAATTAAGGTATTACATGGGTTAGAAAGATTATTTCATGTGTATGTTTAATGTTGATGTTTTAAGGTAGGGTTTGAGTAATTGTGGAAGACCTAAGACAAGTGGTAAATTTTGGCAGTCTTGATGAGCTTAGAAGGTTGATAATTTTATGTAATTACTTGGTGAATTATGGTATTGATGGAGTAGTGAAAATGTATTGTATATGGCTAATTGAAGTATAGGTATTAGCTAATTAAATCCCATGTTTAAGATATTAATTTTGCCTCCTTGAATTAAGGTTGTGTATTGCATATTGAGGATTTATGTATACTACTAGGAATTGACTAATTTAAGACTTGATAACTAAGATTAGAAGTGCTACGAATGCTGTATTATAGTTTGGGAGAAGGAGGATTAAACATTGGAATGCAATTTGTGTGCAGGTTGTGTGATTGATGCAGGCAGTGTACAATTTGAGTCATAACCTAATTTGTGTGATCCCAATTGGTATGAGGCCAATTGGAGGCAAAAATAGACATAAAATGGACCAACTTTTATGTAGAAAGCTTGCCAAAATTCTATCCAGAAAATGACCTAAAAAGTGACCAAATCCGGATTGCCATTAGTGAACCCAGAATTTTTGACCATATGAATAGTATTCACATAAATGACCATAACTCCCTGCAGACAGGTCCAAATGACCTGAAATTTATACCGATGGAAAGCTTAGACATAGGGCTATAACTTTTGTGAAGATCATAGAACCAAAAAATGCCATTTACTAAGTCAAATTGCTTGGATAAATTGAGGTATCAAAACTGTCTAGAATCATTACAACCCAGAATTTGACCATATGAACAGTGGTCACTCATTTGACCATAACTCACTCAAAACAGATCCAAATGACCTAAACTTTATATCAATGGAAATATTAGACATAGAGCTATAACTCTTATGAAGACACCAAAGCCCAGAAATGACCAAAACTAAGACAAATTGCTTGCCCAAGTTAGGGTACTAAATCTGCCATAATTGAAATTGACCTAAAAATTATCTAAATTTGTAATGAGAATGCAATCTATCCAGCTTTAGTAAATTGACCATATCTTGGTCTATACAACTCAGAATGACATGAAATTAGTGGCAAAAATTCAATAAGACATAGACCTATAAATTTTCTTCTTTGACTAGAATCTAAAAACCAAGGAAAAAAGGACATTTAGCTAGATCAATCAAGTATACCAAAACTGAAAAATTGACAATATTATACAATAAAGCCTAAAAGTGAAATTGGCAAAATTTGCCAACATGTGAGGAATGAAAAATGGAACATATTAGTGACATTAAAACCAATTCACCTAGTGTGTATAAAAAGCTCAACATTTATGTTGACTAGTGATGTGAATAGTAACAGAATGACATGATAAAATATCTGAATGTGTGCATAGGACATTAGTCCTCATCCTCAGAGAGAGGAAATCTGTTTTGAGTATAATAGTACTTCTGAACATCTGATATGATACAATGACATAATGAATGTATAAGGAATGCAATAATTATGCAATTGTGACTTAGAAATCTATGTTCCCACTGGGAACAAAATCAAGTGTGACAACCTGTAATCGAAACTTATAATTAAATAATGATACTGTAATACCTATTAATGTTTATTTATACTTATGTGCCCATGTATTGCCTAGACACGTGTGTCAGATTGGATAGGTTGGCATGCCAATAGGATAATGTTTGAGCAGTACTGCGTAACACTTTATGCGTGAGGCTTTATGCTTATATTTCACGCTTTATGCGCAGGGCTTTATTCCTGTATTACTGAGGCTTGTATGCCAAATTATTTGATTATCTGTCTGATGGCTTTTTAGCCGTAATGTTTGTATATATTATCATGGATTTAGCCATAGTCATTGATTACATCATTGACGTTCTGGTGGCTTCTTAGCCATAGTTACCATTATCCAGTTTAGTCAGCCTGTCATAGGTTACTTGGGCAGTGTAATTGATTGAAATAAATTTCAGAATATTAGAAATTAAAAACATTAAAAAGAATTGAATGTAATGAGAAAAAGGATTAGTAATAGAAGCACAATTGAATATTATTACTGTATAGTTGTAAACTCAGCATTTCCGAAGGGGTACAAATTAGCATATAAGATGGTTAATACTAGTAACATTTCAGTAAATCAAATTGATTATTGACTATTTAAATTATGCTCTATCCTTTCTTTATTTATATATATTATTTCTTGTTACACTATTGCACCACTAAGCAGAAATGCCGCGATGGAATTGTTTCCTCGCACAGGTACTTCAACTCAGATTTTTGAAGTCCAGATTTGCAGAAGTATCAGAAGAGTACAAGATTGTCACCTCCTCAGCTATGCATGTAGATAGGGCTCAGATTAAGCATATAATGTATTTTGTATATTTTAATTATTTCTCATGTTGTAATTCAAATTAAGAATTTGTATTGAATAAGTCTATGATTTACTGTGTAGACTGTAAACTTATGTAATTAGTTTACAAATTATGTTACTTAATGGAATTGAACATTTTGATATATGAGTTGATTCTGAATATGAATGAGATTGAAATTGTGAATATGGAAAATATGTGATATTTACTACACTTGTCAGATTTAATAAACATCGTTCGTGCCTAAACCATTTTTGAATAAATATATCAAGAACTGTAATGAAATCAGATAAGATCAGGTGCTCCGGCACTCCGTGTGGCACCCCTTGCTCTGCTACACTGTAGACGGGTGAGGGGTGTTACAGTGCTGGGCTCAAATTAATGAGTATAAGAAAATTAGGGGTTTTACCTCACTTTTTGGTAAATCTACGTTAAGTATTCAATAAGAGATAATTGTATTTCTTTTGTCTATGATTGAATCAATGCATTGAAATGTGAATTACCTTAGCCTGAAGTTTGTTTAAATTGAGAGTTTCATATTTTTTGTTCTTTAATTTCTGAACGTGATTTTTCTAATTTAGTGTTTCAACCTTCCCCCCCCCCCCCCCCCCCAACTTTTGCTCTTTTTTTGTTACACAAGTGCATGAAATTTAGTAACTCAGTCACTAGGATTTGACTTGGATTACCACTTACTGTAGAAAATATTTCATTACTGGTAATTTTAGTTAATTTAATTTTTGGTGGATTCGGCAACCATCAAGAATTTTAGCCCCATTGTCGGGGACTGAAAGTTTATTGGATTTCATGTTTTTAGTGTTATGATATTTCTGTTATTAACCTTATTTGTGAAGTGTTGTTGTTTTCAGGTTTTCAGTAAAAATTACAGTGTTACTATTTATTAACAGATTTTTGGTTGAATTAGAGGGCGCTCCAAATTTTTTTTGAAGGAAATGACATTCTGATCAAGACTAATCAATCTATGAGATTCATTAGTCCCACCCACTTTAGGCCAAATTCCATTGTTTTCTAGGGTTTTGAGGCATATTTCTATTTTTACTTTGATTTCTTTTAGCTTATGACAAGAACTTCTCAATCTGGTGAGTTGATCTTTGATCCAGAAGTAGAAAAAACAGCTAAACATTTGAGAAAATTTGTCACACCCTACTCCCCTGTAAGATGTAACATGATCCCGTAGTACACCTAATGAATTACCGTACTTCTCCTACCGATAATCCATTAAATATACTAAAAGGGATTTTAAAACAATTTTTGTGAAATTTAAATCATCGATTAAAATCTGGTGTTATAAATTTTTTTTCAAAATTTCGGCAAAGTGCCGGCTGTATTTTGAGAAAACAGTTCTTCAATCCTGCAAAAGAAAATGCTCCCAATATGTTTTCTCAAATACAACTCCAATAAACTTTAATTCAATTCACAATTCAATTCTCAATAAACAATCAATTCATTTTCAAACTAATCTCATCATGAAGAAATATTTCATTGATTATAAGACTCAAAATTTATATTACAAAACTAATCAAGTAAATGAAATCTTAAATTTATATTTACAATAATTTACATTTAATTACCTACCAAAATATTTTACAAGAGTTTTTATACAACTGCTCAAATAATTTACATACATATTATTACATGCATACATCAAAACCTATGTACATGGGTATACCTATAATATACTGAGTGATCTGAAAGTGTCTTCAAAGAAACTTACTCACTGCTCTATGCTCTTCTTACCTGCGACAGCATACAAAGCTATCGCTGAGTGGTGAACTCAGTGGTGCACAACTATAATTTAAAACATAGTACAATATACATTGACAAAATTTACAGTAAATAATTTAGAAATCTGAATACTCAACAAATTCCAAAACTCAAAATATTCGTTGCCAATAATGTAAATCATTTGTATAAATGACTTTGATCACAAAATTCAATTTATCAAATCATGACTAACCATTTATGTAATTCCAACAAAATCAATTATACATAAACCATAATTGAAATCACAATTCTTTACCATTCAAAAGCCATTCTGTATCTCAAAAATCATTATGTATCTCAAAAATCAATCTTTATCTCACTAACTATGCAAGACTAATCCGAAAGGGCCATATTCGATGTGATTCTAACTCCCTATGGTTGGGGAGGTCGAATCAGATTCTAACTCCCTATGGTCAGGGAGGTCGAATCATCGTGCACAGTACCATCACAATAATGAATCTTCCGTAAGGGCCATAACGATAAAATAAACTTAGATCTAACCACAAATCAGAGGAAAATATAAGCTTGTGCACGTACCATGGTAATCAAAACACAACTAACTCCATTGTCTTCTCAACAAATGAGAGAGACGAGTAATAACCTAGTCAAGCATCTATAATGAGATATAAAACAATATCACAATCCTTTTAGTGAGCATAAATCACAATATAATTCGATTCAAAGTCAATTCCAATATACAATAATTTTTTATGCTCATCACAATTCAAATCATAAATTTGCATTTTTCCATGAAAATTACCATCATAATTCAAAACATGTTCTATCACAATTTTCAAAAAAATAATTTATTCAATCCATAACAATGCTTAATACTTGTGGAAATACCATTTCACAAAGCTAAATTCATACATACTATAACAATTTCAATAATCATTGAATTAAATCCAATGCTTATTAAACATAATACATAAGAAAATATGTCATTTAATCATATGAAATATTCAAAACAAAATCAGTTAAAAACTAGCTGTGCACAAACCTCTGATAACTGTCTCTTGGATCTGACTCAGTGTTTCTTTCCCTCTCCCTGAGTCTTTGCTAACTGAGAAACACAATTTGAAGTGTTTCAGTACTTAATTAAACTGTCTCTAATGATAATGTTTGATAAATAATTCACTAAATGCTATTATTTGCTTAATCAACTTAATATATCGACCCTCGATGCGTTTTAGGTAATTTAGGTTTTAACGTTACTAATATGTCACATTCGATAGTCTTTTAGGGTTGGTACATGTTACCAAGTTCATTTCCGTGTATACTGCATTTTCTTGCAATTTGCTGGATTCCGGGATACTAGTTTGACCTAGCCAGACGACCTAGTTCCCTTGGTTTTCGGGTTTTGGTGAAAACTACAAACTTGTAGATCTATGTCTTATGGAACGCAGGGCAAAATTTCAGGTCATTCTGAGTTATGTAGACCAAGTTATGGTCATTTTACTATTGCTGGTCAAATTGCACCAAAATTGGTCATTTTAGGTCACTTTAGGTCATTTTAGGTTCGGCCAGTTTTTGGACCCGAACTTGTGCAAGCTTTTTGACTTCCTTATGGTCATTTCTGGGCTTTGGTGTCTTCATAAGACTTGTAGATATGGGTCTTAACTATTCATGGTTAAAATTTCAGGTCAATTGGACCTATTTTGAGTGAGTTATGGCCTAAACACTAACTGCTGCCCAAATGGTCAATTTTCAGGTTTCAATTGCACTTAATCCGGATTTGGTCATTTTTCAAGCTACCTTGCAAGCAGAATTTTGGCAAGCTTCCTTCATGAAAGTTGGCACATTTTGTGCCTAGTTTCACCTCCAATTGGTCTCATACCAATTGGAGCCACACACTTAAAGTTATAGGCCTAAAACTGAAACTGCCTTATTACATTTCTTGCATACACATCAAGCATCACTTTTGACAATCACCAAACATTCAAACCAATTCTGGTTGTACCACAACCTAAACATAATTCACAACACATTATAGGTCATTTTGGCAGCTTAAAATTGCATTCAACATACACCAACAAGTGCAGAATTTTTTAATCCAATTTACAACAATTCAATCACCTTTTTATGCTCATTTACATGTCCCACTTCACACCACCTTACACACACTCAAACTGCCATAACAACCAACACATTTTAACATCATTATTCCATGAACCAAGCATGAATTCCAGCATTCTTCAAGAGCTAACAAACTGCCACAATGGTACACTTACATTCCATTACTTTCCAAGCTTTAAATCTCATTTTACATTTACATATACTAAGTATACATCACCCAAACAATTTCCTACACAATATACATTTAATCAATCATTTAATTCACCATTTACAAGCACAAATAAACTGCCTTCAAGGTGCTTCCATGGCTGCCAAAAGTGCACATTCCCATTCAACATCAAAACTCAAAAATTTCTTCATAAATCAAACACCCATAACATTCCTACTAACTTTGATGAAGCAATAACCCAAAAATACAAACTTACCACTTTGGAAATTCTTCAAAATCTCTCCAAAACTTGGTTTTCTTGCTGCCTATCTACTGCCCATGGTGTGAGGATTAACTTTAATGAAGGAAGGTGCAAAGAAGGAAGCTTAAATCAAGATTGCATGAAGCTTTCAAATGGACGTCAATGGTGGATTTTCTTGGGAGAAATTTGGCTGGTTCTTGGAGAAGTGAGGAAGAAGATGATCTGCTGTCCAAATGAAGTGGTAGTGGTCCACTTTCATGAATTACTGGAGCACTATGTCAAAATAAATTATTACTTTAATCTAAAATTTCATTTTCCCACATTAAGCTTCCCATTTTTGCTATTTACATTAGGTACCCATAAATTAATTTTTCATTATATTTTCCAAGTATAATATTATTTATTTTTAATGGAAATTTAGGTCAAAAGACACTTCGGGATGTCAAATGACCACAATGCCCCTGTTCGGGTTGCATTCCCGATTTTTCGGTAACACCGAGTTTTGTCCACTTTTCGATTTCTCACTTTTCTTTGTATTAATTATTTAATTTTTCTTTGATATTTCTAATGATATTTATACTTCAATAGGGGTCTATTTAAGTCCTAAAAATATTTTCCAGGGTTCCCCGCGGTCCAGGGCTAGTCAACGGCCCACGCCGTGACTTCCCCGTGCGGTCACCCATCGCTTGGGTTCTCGGCTCATTTAACTTGGTTACATTTCTTTGCTATTATTTTTCATTTATTTTTCTTGTATTTTCTTTTTTTGTATTTCATTATTTAATGTCTCCTCACTCATATCGAAGTATAGTTCTAGGCATCCTAGCTGTCCGGACAACACTGGTCACCGGAACAGTAGAACGCATTATCAAACATAGGGGTGTTACAATTCTCCCCCCCTTAAAATAAATTTCGTCCACGAAATTTTACCCAATAGGTATCTTACAATAGTCATACGTTTATTTTTTTCCTTTTTATACGATCGTATAATCTTCTTTTCCTCAAATTTGTATAAGACTTTTAACAATCTAATACAACGTTTAATTTGTTTGTATATCACCAATCTTCTCTTACTATTGTCCTGTCTAATATTTCGATTCATGTTCCTTCTTGAATGACCCTTGAGGTCATGTTAGAATCATTTATCTAGTCATTGGTCCTCTGACCATTCTAGTCCATAGTCTTCCTCACATTCGTAACATTTCTTTGTTATATTTGAACCAATTGTTCGAATTTTTTTTTTTACTTTCATAACTCTATTTATCTGTCAATATTCTATAACTTACTTCCTTTTGTACTGAACTATAACCTTTCGATATTCTAACCTTTGAGTTTTAGATCCCTAAGTAGGAATTTCAAACTTATTTCTAACAATTAAATTATGTCCTGGCATAACTATACCAAAACAGATGCCATTGGTAACTATTCTTATCTAGGTATACTATCAGGTAGTACGTAGCTCTACACAATAATCTCAAGTCAGTACTGTAATCTGCAGCTTACAGTATAAACATCAAGAACATTGCATAGTTACTACGATATATCCCAATAGATCAAACTTTCCTATCTTTTATCCTTTTCGAATTCACCGATACCTGAAACTTATTCTGATTACAATATCCATTAACAATTAACAACTGTAACATCTCTGCCTTCATCTAGAACAATTATATTATCGCATCTTACTTTTACGTCCTCTTGCCTTACATTAAGTAGGATTACCATTTAGCTTCATAATTTATGGTGTGTTAGAAAATACTTTTCGCCGATAAACTCTTCCAAAACTAATTTCACTTATTATCACAATGCTTATCTTAAGGACTAATCACTAATGCATCAAAATTTATTCCCCTGTAAAGGAATAACAACAGAACATATAGTTCTAACTCTAACATAAAAGTATGCAGACCCTAGGTCAAATAATACATAAACGAAGAGTGCCATCGTTCTTCTTAACAAACAATACTGGCGCTCCCCATGGTGACACACTAGGGCGGATGAAGCCCTTTTCAAGTAGTTCTTGCAACTGTACCTTCAACTCCTTCAACACTGCTGGTGCCATTCTGTATGGTTTTATGGAGATTGGATCCACACCAGGCATAACATTAATTTCAAACTACACCTCTCTTTCCGGAGGTAATCCTGGCAATTCATCAGGAAACACGTCTAGAAGGTCGTATATTGTAGGGATGTCCCTCAATGCTGGACTCTCCACTTGGGTGTCTACCACATGTGCCAAGTATACTTCACACCCTTTGCTGATCATTTTCTGGCTAGTGCAGCCGAAATAATGTTTGATGGCTGCCTCTTCCCATGTATTACCACATCACTATACTGAGGGAGACCGAAAGTGACTGTCTTCAGCCTACAGTCAATCATGGTATGATGCCTAGCTAACCAATCCATGCCCAAGATGATATCATAATCTCTAAAGGGCATTTCAATGAAATCAAATAGAAAAGTGTGTCCTTGGATCACCAAAGGACAATCTCTATACATTCTATTAACCCTGACCTCCTGTCCTAGCAGACTTGTTACTAGCACCTCAAAGTCCATTTTTGTACATGGAACAACAATGCAATCAATGATGCTAGCACTCACATAAGAATGGGTAGAACCCAGATCAAATAACACAAACACATCTTAGTTAAAAGTTGAGAAGGTACCAGCCACAACATCAGATGTCTCGACTTCTTCCCTCTGTCTCATTGCGTAGACTCTAACCGGAGCACTGTCTTGCTCTGATTGCTTCACTGTGCCTTGGCTGCCTGCTAGGCTACCTCTACCCCTGCCTCTACCTCTGCTAGGTGGTTGTGAACTTCTAGTGACAGGGCTCTGAACTGATCCTTCTGTAGTAGTAGGAGGTGGTCCAACTCAGCCACTACTAGTGCAGTCCTTGGCAAAGTGTCCTATGCCTCCACAGTTATAACAGGCTCCAATAGCCTTGTAGCATATCCCACCATGATATCTTCCATAAGCTTCACATTGACGAGAAGGGTAGGAACTTTTAATTGTTTGACGACTGGACCTTGGTGGTCTCTGCCTTGATGATCCACCTCTGTTATATCCCTAAGCTCGGGGCTCCTCAATTTCTTTTCTCTTTCTCAAATTACTGCTTGAGCTCTGACCCATAGGTTTCTCCCTCTTCTCTATTTCATGTTGCCCTTGTGGGGGTTGGAGTGCTCAGACTTGGGCTTGGTGACAGATTATCGCCATTTGTTGAAAGAAAGTGGCCATTCTTTGGGCCATTTGTGCAAGAATTGATACCGTAAAGCGGTATAGTCGGGCTTTCGACATTTTGTGGAGTGGGGCCTCAACTTGTTCTTACGCCATCACAGCATCGTTTCTCTGTCTCATTCTTCTCTTCCATATCTTTTCACAAGATTTTCTATTCCTGTACAACCAACATAAGGAGATTCCTCTCCATTAGTTCATATTTATGATGTAAATGTACTATATATATCAAACATTTGAGCAGTTGTAGTTACCGACAAAAAGATTTCAAATTCACAGTTCGAAATTCACTTTAAAACCATTGCTCTGATACCACAAAACATGTCACACCCTACTCCCCTGTAAGATGTAACATGATCCCGTAATACACCTAATGAATTACCGTACTTCTCCTACCGATAATCCATTAAATATACTAAAAGGGATTTTAAAACAATTTTTGTGAAATTTAAATCATCGATTAAAATCTGGTGTTATAAATTTTTTTTCAAAATTTCGGCAAAGTGCCGGCTGTATTTTGTGTAACACCCCAAAGTTCGGTAGTGCGTTCTGCTGCTCCGGTGACTAGTGTTGTCCGGACAGCTAGGATGCCAAGAACCGTACTTCGATATGAGTGAAGAGACATAAAATAATGAAATACAAGAAAAGAAAGTACAAGAAAAACAAAGGAAAAATGATAGCAAAGAAATGTGATCAAGTTAAACGAGCCGGGAAACCTAACGATGGGTGACCGCACTGGGAAGTCACGGCGTGGACCGTTAACTGGCCCTGGACTGCAGGGAACCCTGGAAAACATTTTTAGGACTTAAATAGAACCTTATTGAAGAACAAATATCATTAGAAAGATCAAAGAAAAATTAAATAATTAGTACAAAGAAAAGTGAGAAATCGAAAAACATAAAATACGGTATCTTGAAAAATCGGGAATGCAACCCGAACAGGGGCATTATGGTCATTTGACATCCCGAAGTGTCTTTTTACCTAAATGTCCATTAAAAATAAATAGTGTTACACTTAGAAAATAAAAGGAAAAATTAATTTAGTGGTACCTAAAGTAAATAGCTAAAATCATTGGTTAAATGTGGAATAAATGAACAATTACCTTATTATATGATTTAAACTTTGTTAGTGGACCACTAAAGATTTAATTAAACATAAAAAGGTGCTGATGCAAGTCCACTAACCAGCTGAACTTCATCTTCCTCAAAGTGATCTCAACATTGCCGTGAATGAAGGTGAGAGGAAACACCATAGCCGTTTTTCATGCAAGCTCATCTAACCACTCATTTCACTTCTAATCACTTGAGTTCCTTCATAAAACTTTGTCTACACATCACAAGGAAGATATTGATACCAAATTTGAGAAGTTTGGTGAAGGTTTAGCAAGATACAATCAAAGGTAAGTTTACATTTTTGAGAATTCCTTTGTTATGTTTTGTGTGCATGTTATGGGTATTGGTTTTGTGAAGGAAAATTTTGAGTTTGAAGAGTTATTGTTGTTTTCATTTTGGACAGCCATGGAGTCACGTTTTTGATGAGATAATTGTGCATATAATTGATGAGAAATAATGTTGATCATGGTGATTTAATATCCTAGTGAATTACTTCATGTTTATATGGTGATTTTGGCACTTGAATGAGAATTGATGAATTGTAGGGCAATGTGGTGTTGAAGAAGGTTTGAGGCAGCTTGGGGACACTTGAATAATTGTATGTATTCATGGAAGTGTAGGCAGAATATTGATCTAAAAGGATTGATGGATATGTATGGAGATTGATATTGTAAAGTGTATGTAAGATTTGTAATGGTTAGGTGTGTATGTAATGGTATTTAGAACTTGTAAATGTGAATTATATTTGGTGTGTTGAGGGTAATTGTAATCTGCCCAAAGTAATGTTAGTGTAAAGTAAAATATGCTTTTGGTAATGTACCAAAACAGATTGGTAGGGAAGTAAACAAATTGCAAGTTAAATATGTGTTTGAAGTGGGGTGTGAAAGGCATATTGAGGGCAGTGTACATTTTAGCCTATAACCTTAAATGTGTAACCTCAATTGGTATGAGACCAATTTGAGGTGAAACTAGGCACAAAATGTGCCAACTTTCATTGAGAAACCATACCAAAATTCTGCTTGCAAGGTGACCTAAGAAAATGACCAATTCGGATTAGGTGCAATTAGGACCTGAAAAATGACCAATTGGGCAGCAGTGAGTGTTTAGGCCATAACTCACTCAAAAAGGGTCCAATTGACCTGAAATTTTAACCATGAATAGTTAAGACCCATACCTACAAGTCTTATAAAGACACCAAAGCCCAGAAATGACCATAAGCAAGTCAAACAACTTGCACAAGTTCGGGTCCAAAAACTGGCCGAACCAGAGTTGACCAAATTGACCTAAAATTGACCTAAATTGGTACCATTTGACCAGCAATAGTATAATGACCATAACTTGGTCTACTTAACTCGGATTGACCTGAAATTTTGCCCTGCGTGCAATAAGACCTAGGTCTACAAGTTTGTAGTTTTGACCGAAACCCGAAAATCGAGAGAATTAGGCCGTCCGGCTAGGTCAAACCAGTATCCCGAAATCCAGCAAGTTGCATTAAAATGCACTAAACAAGGAAACGAGTTTGGCAAAACGTACCAAACCTAAAACCCTATCGAATGTGACATATTAACGACACTAAAACCTAATTTACCTAAAACGCAATGAGGGTCGGTATATTAGGTGATTAAGTGAATAATTGAGTTCAGTGCATTATTTACCAAACACCATCAATAGAGACAGTTTAATTTAGCACTGAAACACTTCAAATTGTGTTTCTCGATTAACAAGGACTCAAAGAAAAGGGAAGGAAACAACGAGTCGGCACTGTGGGGACAATCATCAGAGGTTTGTGCACAACAACTGTTTCTTTTGAATTATTTTCAATTGAAATAAATATTGACTATTTGTATATCATTGTTTTAAATTGTGAAAATGTGTTTGATGGACACTTATTGATTGAAAAATATTGTGAATGGTTTGAAACTGTGAAAAATTGTTTGAATGACATTGATGGATACTTATTGGTTGAAAAGCATTGGAAATGGTTTGAAACCACAGCTATCATGTATATTGATTGTATTCCTCATTAGCTTGTCTAGTGGGACGAATTGAATTCCCTCTCTGGCTGAAGTGTTGAGGTGTGTGCCTGTTGAGGACGAATTGGATGAGTACTCATATTTTTGCTAGCTAGCTATGTTATTCCTCATTAGTCATCGACTTTTGGGACGAATTGAATACCTCATTAGCCATCAGCTTTTGGGACGAATTGAACTATGGATCAAGATTAAGCTGTGTGTGATTTATTGATGTGTATTGTGAGATTGTGAAATGGATTTAAACTCTCATTGACATATACTGTCTTTTGAATTCAAACATGACCTGACTTATGAAAATCTATTGTGATATTGAGAAATGGAGTTTAAATTCTTATTGACCTTTCTTGTCTTAAATTTGACTATGGTTTTAAGTATCCACTATTTACATGATTTATGAATTGTGATTTAAATTGTATTTGGTTAATGTTGTGCACCACTGAGACATTGTCTCGTGATAGCTTTTATTGTTGTCGCAGTAGAGAGACAGATGTGGCAAGCAGACTAGGCTGCATATACATCCAGCGAGGGATTACCTGGTATAATGAGTATACCAGTATTTTGCATTTTGTACTGTAATGTATGACACTGTATGTGCATTTTGTTTTTGGTTTTGAGCAGTTGTAAATTCAAATTGTACCTTGAAGTTGTAAATTAATTATAGTTATTTGACTTGTGAAAATTGTATTATATTTCCTTATCTCAGACTTTGAAAAATTTCTATGGAATTGAGTTGATAAATTGTTGTGTTAAGAAATGTATTGGGGTTGAGATTTGGAAAATTATTGAAGTGCTTTTTTACAGGTTTTCTGAAGAACTGTTTTGTCCAAAATACAGATGGCACTCTGCCAAAATTTTTACAGAAATTCCAAATAAATCAAATGAGTTAGTTATTTCACTTCAGTTCACCAAAGTCTTTAACACCTGTAAATAGTGCTCACCACTGTAAAAGAAGTAAGAAAAGTTTTTAAAATCCCTTGTAGTGTATTTAATGGGTTATCAGTAGACGGAGTTGGTAATTCATTAGGTATACTATGGGATCATGTTATGCCTTACAGAGGGGTAGGGTGTGACATGTTTTAGTGGTATCAGAGCAAAGTTTTTAAATTCTGTTTTCACCTGTTATTTGAATGTCCTTTCTTCGTAGTACAACTGCTCAATATCATTGTTTGATACATACAGTACATTACATTATAAATATGCAATAACAGGAGGAAATCTCCTTGTGTTATTGGTTCAGGAGATCTTAAATCCTCGCATTGAATATGGAAGAGGGTGATCGTTCAGTCGATCAGTCTATTGAGGCTGAGGTGCAAGGGGATGCCCCAGGCCTACAAAATGTTAGTGGTTCACAAAGACCAGCCCAGCACCACAGATTCTCGCTGGTTCGCCACAGATGGCTGCAATGTTCCAACAAATGGCTGGTAATGCGCCTACTCAAGTCCCAATACAGACACCAGTGGTACAACCACAGTCTCCTACGAGGCAGTATGAAAAATTGATAAAGTATGGGGCTACAGAGTTTAAGGGGACAGTAGATCCTCTAGAAGCTGAACAATGGTTAGAGAGGATGGATAGGGTGTTCAAGAAGCTACATTGTACAGAAGAGCTTAGATTTGAATACTCAGTGTCCTTACTACAGGGGGATGCTTATGACTGGTGGAAAACCATTCCCCATAGTTTGGTAGAGCCTGCAGTGCTAACATGGAATGACTTCCTCAGGGAATTCAGGCAGAAATATATCCCTGATGCTTATGTAGACCAGAAGCTGCAAGAGTTCCTAAGTTTGAAATAGGCATCGGTGGTTGAGTATGAAAGAGAATTTTCCCGCCTTAGCCATTATGCAATGAGTCTACTCTACCAAAGAGGAAAGATGCAAGAGGTTTGAAACTGGCTTGAAGCCCAGTATCAGAGTACATGTGCTCGGCTTTAAACACACTAACTTCTCTGAACTTGTTTCTCAAGCCCTAGAGTTGGAAAGAGTTGAATTTGAGACTGCTCCTGAGAAGAAGAGGTCAGAGAAGACAGAGAAAGAGGGAAAATCAGTAGAACAGAGTTCCAGTGGTCATACTGGAAAGAGGAAGAACTATGGGGGACATGGCAGAGGTGGCAAGAAATCTGGTAGGGGAAGATATTCGTGAGAGACCTCCCCAATCTGGACAGCAGAGTACCAGAGGTTCCTATCCTCCCCGCCAATGTGAAACATGTGGAAGAAATCATGGTGGGATCTGCTACAAGGCTATTGGAGCCTGTTATAACTGTGGAGGCACAGGACACTTTGCCAAGGACTGCACCAGTAGTCGCAGAGTTGGACCACCTCCTACTACTGCAGAAGGGTCAGTTCAGAGCCCTGTCACCAGAAGCTCACAACCACCTAGCAGAGGTAGAGGCAACCCAGCAGGCAGCGAAGGCACAGTAAAACAATCAGAGCAAGATAGTGCTCCAGTCAGAGTCTATGCCATGAGACAGAGGGAAGAGGCAGAGACATCTGATGTTGTGGCTGGTACCTTCTCAACTTTTAACCAGAATGTGTTTGTGTTATTTGATCCGGGTTCTACCCATTCTTATGTGAGTGCTAGCATCATTGATTGCATTGCTGTTCCATGTACAAAAATGGACTTTGAGTGTCTGTTAGGACAGGAGGTCAGGGTTAATAGAATGTATAGAGATTGTCCTTTGGTGATCCAAGGACACACTTTCCTGTCTGATTTCATTGAAATGCCCTTCAGAGATTATGATATCATCTTGGGCATGGATTGGTTAGCTAGGCATCATGCCATGATTGACTGTAGGCTGAAGACAGTCACTTTTGGCCTTCCTCAGTACAGTGATGTGGTGATACAAGGGGAGAGGCAGCTATTGCCATCAAACCTCATTTAATTTGCACTAGCATTAAAAATGATCAGAAAGGGGTGTGAAGCATACTTGGCACATGTGGTAGACACCCAAGTGGCGAGTCCAGCGTTGAAGGACATCCCTACAGTACATGACTTTCCAGATGTGTTTCCTGATGAATTGCCAGGATTACCTTCGGAAAGAGAAGTGCAGTTTGAAATTAATGTTATGCCTGGTGTGGATCCAATTTCCATAACGCCATACAGAATGGCACCAGCAGAGTTGAAGGAGCTGAAGATACAATTGCAAGAACTACTTGAAAAGGGCTTCATCCGCCCTAGTGTGTCACCTTGGGGAGCACCAGTGTTGTTTGTTAAGAAGAAGGATGGTACTCTCCGCTTATGTGTTGACTACCGGCAGTTGAATAAGGTGACAATAAAGAACAGATATCCATTGCCTCGTATTGATGATCTGTTTGATCAATTGAAGGGTGCAGCTGTATTCTCCAAAATTGATTTGCGATCTGGTTACTATCAGTTGAAGGTGCAAGAGCAGAGTATTCCAAAAACTGCTTTCAGAACTCGATATGGCCACTATGAGTTTCTAGTAATGCCATTCGGGTTGACAAATGCTCCAGCTGCTTTTATGGATCTGATGAACACTATCTTCAGACCATATCTTGATCAATTTGTGGTGGTGTTTATTGATGACATTTTGATATACTCGAGGAATGCAGAGGAGCATGACAGACATCTGCGGATTGTACTGCAGACCTTAAGGGAGAAACAGCTATACGCCAAATTGTCGAAGTGTGAATTTTGGCTGAAAGAAATCTCCTTTTTGGGACATGTTGTGTCAGCTGAAGGGATCAAGGTAGACTCCAGCAAGGTAGAAGCTATCCTTAATTGGAAGCCGCCCAGGAACATCACAGAAATTCGTAGTTTTCTGGGTCTAGCTGGATATTATCGTCGGTTTGTGAAGGGATTCTCTATGTTATCTTCTCCACTGACTAAGCTGCTTCGGAAAGATGTAAAATTTCAGTGGACAGACAAATGTCAGCAGAGTTTTGATGAGTTGAAGAGGTGCTTAACTGAAGCTCCAGTTCTCACTTTACCTATTCCGGGTAAAGAATACACAGTTTATAGTGATGCTTCTCACAATGGGCTAGGCTGTGTACTGATGCAAGATCGGAATGTCATTGCTTATGCATCACGCCAGCTGAAACCGCATGAGAGGAATTACCCAACACATGATCTGGAGTTAGCAGCTATTGTTTTTGCTCTGAAGATCTGGAGACACTATTTGTATGGGGAGAAATGCTACATTTTCACAGATCACAAGAGCTTGAAGTACTTAGGTACCCATAAGGAATTGAATTTGAGGCAGAGGAGATGGTTAGAACTCATTAAAGACTATGATTGCTTAATAGACTATCAGCCAGGGAAAGCAAATGTGGTGGCTGACGCCTTAAGTCGCAAGACTATGGCAAGTCTCAGAGTTTCTCCTTTGTCCATGGTATATGAGTTGAAAGCACAACATGCCAGTTTAGAGATTGATGATGAAGGACAGACAGTAGTTGCTTGGCATGTACAGCCAGTGTTGATTGATCATATCAGAATGGCTGCTCAGAGTGATGAAAAGTATCAGAAGCTACTGAAAGAAGTCCAGCAGGGCAAGAAATCTGAATTCTCTGTGAGAGAGGATGGTTTATTGCTACATCAAGGTAGAATGTGCGTTCCTAGTGATGTGGAATTGAGACAGATCATTATGAAGGAAGCACATGAGTCTCCATTTGCTATGCACCCTGGTGGAACTAAAATGTACAGAGGGCTGAAAGAGCATTACTGGTGGATGGGCATGAAAAGAGATATAGCTGAATTCGTTTCCAAATGCCTAACTTGTCAGCAAGTAAAGGCAGAACATCAAGTTCCAGCTGGTTTGTTACATCCTTTGTCAGTACCAGAGTGGAAATGGGAACGGATAACTATGGATTTTGTTACAGGACTTCCAAGAACACAGAGTAGTCATGATGCAGTATGGGTTATAGTTGACAGGTTGACCATGTCTGCTCACTTTTTACCAGTTCTGATGGACTATAGCCTGGAAAGATTGGCTAGATTGTACATATATGAGATTGTAAAATTGCATGGAGTGCCAGTATCAATTGTGTCTGACAGAGATCCTAGGTTCACTTCTAGATTCTGGGGTAGTCTTCAGAGAGCCCTAGGAACTAGATTGAACTTCAACACAGCATTCCACCCACAGACAGATGGCCAGTCTGAGAGGGTTATTCAGATATTGGAGGATATGCTACGGGCTTGTGTGATTGAATTTGAAGGTAGTTGGGATACACACTTGCCTTTGATTGAGTTTGCTTATAACAACAGCTACCAATCAAGCATTGGGATGCCTCCATATGAAGCTTTGTATGGTAGAAAGTGTAGAACTCCCTTATGTTGGGATGAGGTAGGTGAAAGGAAGATGATTGGGCCAGAAATTGTTCAGCAGACAGAGGAAAAGATCAGATTGATTAGAGATAGACTCAAGGCTGCATCAGACCGTCAGAAGTCCTATGTTGATATGAAAAGAAGAGATATTGAGTACGCAGTGGGTGATAAGGTATTCCTCAAAGTTTCTCCTTGGAAGAGGATTATGAGATTTGGCAGAAAGGGGAAACTGAGTCCTCGTTTCATCGGACCATATGAAGTTCTGGAAAGAGTGGGTCCTTTGGCATATCGGTTGGCATTACCTCCAGAGCTAGCAAGGATACACAGTGTCTTCCATGTGTCCATGTTAAGGAGGTACAGATCTGACCCATCTCATGTACTATCAGTTGAAGAGATTGAAGTAAATCCAGACCTTTCATATGAGGAAGAACCCATAAAAATTCTGGCATATGAGGTGAAGCAGCTGAGGAACAAACAGATACACCTGGTTAAAGTGCTGTGGAACCATCATTCAGGCCAGGAAGCTACTTGGGAACGTGAAGAGGATATGAGGAGACAGCACCCACAGCTGTTCAGAGACTAATGCCAGGTAAAATTTCGAGACGAAATTTATTTAAGGGGGGGAGAATTGTAACACCCCAAAGTTCGGTAGTGCGTTCTGCTGCTCCAGTGACTAGTGTTGTCCGGACAGCTAGGATGCCAAGAACCGTACTTCGATATGACTGAGGAGACATAAAATAATGAAATACAAGAAAAGAAAGTACAATAAAAACAAAGGAAAAATGATAGCAAAGAAATGTGATCAAGTTAAACGAGCCGGGAAACCTAACGATGGGTGACCGCACTGGTAAGTCACGGCGTGGACCGTTGATCGCCCTCGGATCATGGGAACCCTGGAAAACATTTTTAGGACTTAAATAGAACCTTATTGAAGAACAAATATCATGATAAAGATCAAAGAAAAATTAAATAATTAGTACAAAGAAAAGTGAGAAATCGAAAAACAGACAAAATACGGTATTACCGAAAAATCGGGAATGCAACCCGAACAGGGGCATTATGGTCATTTGACATCCCGAAGTGTCTTTTGACCAAAATGTCCATTAAAAATAAATAGTGTTACACTTAGAAAATAAAAGAAAAGATTAATTTAGTGGTACCTAAAGTAAATAGCTAAAATCATTGGTTAAATGTGGAATAAATGAACAATTACCTTATTATATGATTTAAACTTTGTTAGTGGACCACTAAAGATTTAATTAAACATAAAAAGGTGCTGATGCAAGTCCACTAACCAGCTGAACTTCATCTTCCTCAAAGTGATCTCAACATTGCCGTGAATGAAGGTGAGAGGAAACACCATAGCCGTTTTTCATGCAAGCTCATCTAACCACTCATTTCACTTCTAATCACTTGAGTTCCTTCATAAAACTTTGTCTACACATCACAAGGAAGATATTGATACCAAATTTGAGAAGTTTGGTGAAGGTTTAGCAAGATACAATCAAAGGTAAGTTTACATTTTTGAGAATTCCTTTGTTAAGTTTTGTGTGCATGTTATGGGTATTGGTTTTGTGAAGGAAAAATTTGAGTTTGAAGAGTTATTGTTGTTTTCATTTTGGACAGCCATGGAGTCACGTTTTTGATGAGATAATTGTGCATATAATTGATGAGAAATAATGTTGATCATGGTGATTTAATATCCTAGTGAATTACTTCATGTTTATATGGTGATTTTGGCACTTGAATGAGAATTGATGAATTGTAGGGCAATGTGGTGTTGAAGAAGGTTTGAGGCAGCTTGGGGACACTTGAATAATTGTATGTATTCATGGAAGTGTAGGCAGAATATTGATCTAAAAGGATTGATGGATATGTATGGAGATTGATATTGTAAAGTGTATGTAAGATTTGTAATGGTTAGGTGTGTATGTAATGGTATTTAGAACTTGTAAATGTGAATTATATTTGGTGTGTTGAGGGTAATTGTAATCTGCCCAAAGTAATGTTAGTGTAAAGTAAAATATGCTTTTGGTAATGTACCAAAACAGATTGGTAGGGAAGTAAACAAATTGCAAGTTAAATATGTGTTTGAAGTGGGGTGTGAAAGGCATATTGAGGGCAGTGTACATTTTAGCCTATAACCTTAAATGTGTAACCTCAATTGGTATGAGACCAATTTGAGGTGAAACTAGGCACAAAATGTGCCAACTTTCATTGAGAAACCATACCAAAATTCTGCTTGCAAGGTGACCTAAGAAAATGACCAATTCGGATTAGGTGCAATTAGGACCTGAAAAATGACCAATTGGGCAGCAGTGAGTGTTTAGGCCATAACTCACTCAAAACAGGTCCAATTGACCTGAAATTTTAACCATGAATAGTTAAGACCCATACCTACAAGTCTTATAAAGACACCAAAGCCCAGAAATGACCATAAGCAAGTCAAACAACTTGCACAAGTTCGGGTCCAAAAACTGGCCGAACCAGAGTTGACCAAATTGACCTAAAATTGACCTAAATTGGTACCATTTGACCAGCAATAGTATAATGACCATAACTTGGTCTACTTAACTCGGATTAACCTGAAATTTTTCCCCGCGTGCAATAAGACCTAGATCTACAAGTTTGTAGTTTTGACCGAAACCCAAAAACTGAGGGAATTAGGCCGTCCGGCTTGGTCAAACCAGTATCCCAAAATCCAGCAAGTTGCATTAAAATGCACTAAACAAGGAAACGAGTTTGGCAAAACGTACCAAACCTAAAATCCTATCGAATGTGACATATTAACGACACTAAAACCTAATTTACCTAAAACGCAACGAGGGTCAGTATATTAGGTGATTAAGTGAATAATTGAGTTCAGTGCATTATTTACCAAACACCATCAATAGAGACGATTTAATTTAGCATCAAACACTTCAAATTGTGTTTCTCGATTAACAAGGACTCAAAGAAAAGGGAAGGAAACACCGAGTCCGGACTGAGGGGACGATCATCGAGGTTTGTGCACAACAACAAGCTTTCTTTTGAATTATTTTCAATTGAAATAAATATTGACTATTTGTATATCATTGTTTTAAATTGTGAAAATGTGTTTGATGGACACTTATTGATTGAAAAATATTGTGAATGGTTTGAAACTGTGAAAAATTGTTTGAATGACATTGATGGATACTTATTGATTGAAAAGCATTGGAAATGGTTTGAAACCACAGCTATCATGTATATTGATTGTATTCTTCATTAGCTTGTCTAGTGGGACGAATTGAATTCCCTCTCTGGCTGAAGTGTTGAGGTGTGTGCCTGTTGAGGACGAATTGGATGAGTACTCATATTTTTGCTAGCTAGCTATGTTATTCCTCATTAGTCATCGACTTTTGGGACGAATTGAATACCTCATTAGCCATCGGCTTTTGGGACGAATTGAACTATGGATCATGATTAAGCTGTGTGTGATTTATTGATGTGTATTGTGAGATTGTGAAATGGATTTAAACTCTCATTGACATATACTGCCTTTTGAATTCAAACATGACCTGACTTATGAAAATCTATTGTGATATTGAGAAATGGAGTTTAAATTCTTATTGACCTTTATTGTCTTAAATTTGACTATGGTTTTAAGTATCCACTATTTACATGATTTATGAATTGTGATTTAAATTGTATTTAGTTAATGTTGTGCACCATTGAGACATTGTCTCAGCGATAGCTTTTATTCTTGCCGCAGTAGAGAGACACAGGCATACAGACTAGGCCGCATATACATCCAATGAGGATTACGATATAATGAGTATACCAAGATTTTGCATTTTGTAATCAGAATGTATGACACTGTATGTACATTTTGTTTTTGGTTTTGAGCAGTTGTAAATTCAAATTGTACCTTGAAGTTGTAAATTAATTATGAGTTATTTGACTTGTGAAAATTGTATTATATTTCCTTATCTCAAACTTTAAAAAATTTCGATGGAATTGAGTTGATAAATTGTTGTGTTGAGAAATGTATTGGGGTTGAGATTTGGAAAATTATTGAAGTGCTTTTTTACAGGTTTTCTGAAGAACTGTTTTGTCCAAAATACAGATGGCACTCTGCCAAAATTTTTACAGAAATTCCAAATAAATCAAATGAGTTAGTTATTTCACTTCAGTTCACCAAAGTCTTTAACACCTGTAAATAGTGCTCACCACTGTAAAAGAAGTAAGAAAAGTTTTTAAAATCCCTTGTAGTGTATTTAATGGGTTATCAGTAGACGAAGTTGGTAATTCATTAGGTATACTACGGGATCATGTTATGCCTTACAGAGGGGTAGGGTGTGACATTTTGAGAAAACAGTTCTTCAATCCTGCAAAAGAAAATGCTCCCAATATGTTTTCTCAAATACAACTCTAATAAACTTTAATTCAATTCACAATTCAATTCTCAATAAACAATCAATTCATTTTCAAACTAATCTCATCATGAAGAAATATTTCATTGATTATAAGACTCAAAATTTATATTACAAAACTAATCAAGTAAATGAAATCTTAAATTTACATTTACAATAATTTACATTTAATTACCTACCAAAATATTTTACAAGAGTTTTTATACAACTGCTCAAATAATTTACATACATATTATTACATGCATACATCAAAACCTATGTACATGGGTATACCTATAATATACCTGGAGCTGATCTGAAAGTGTCTTCAAAGAAACTTACTCACTGCTCTATGCTCTTCTTACTGCGATAAAGATACAAAGCTATCATTGAGTGGTGAACTTCGATGGTGCACAACTATAATTTAAAACATAGTACAATATACATTGACAAAATTTACAGTAAATAATTTGGAAATCTGAATACTCATCAAATTGCAAAACTCAAAATATTCATTGCCAATAATGTAAATCATTTGTATAAATGACTTTGATCACAAAATTCAATTTATCAAATCATGACTAACCATTTAAGTAATTCCAACAAAATCAATTATACATAAACCATAATTGAAATCACAATTCTTTACCATTCAAAAGCCATTCTATATCTCAAAAATCATTATGTATCTCAAAAATCAATCTTTATCTCACTAACTATGCAAGACTAATCCGAAAGGGCTATATTCGATGTGATTCTAACTCCCTATGGTCGGGGAGGTCGAATCAAATTCTAACTCCCTATGGTCGGGGAGGTCGAATCATCGTGCACAGTACCATCACAATAATGAATCTTCCGCAAGGGCCATAACGATAAAATAAACTTAGATCTAACCTCAAATCAGAGGAAAATCTAAGCCTGTGCATGTACCATGGTAATCAAAACACAACTAACTCCATTGTCTTCTCAACAAATGAGAGAGACGGGTAATAACCTAGTCAAGCATCTATAGTGAGATATAAAACAATATCACAATCCTTTAGTGAGCATAAATCACAATATAATTCGATTCAAAGTCAATTCCAATATCCAATAATTTTTTTATGCTCATCACAATTCAAATCATAAATTTGCATTTTTCCATGAAAATTACCATCATAATTCAAAACATGTTCTATCAAAATTTTCCAAAACATAATTTATTCAATCCATAACAATGCTTAATACTTGTGGAAATACCATTTCACAAAGCTAAATTCATACATACTATAACAATTTCAATAATCATTGAATTAAATCCAATGCTTATTAAACATAATACATAAGAAAATATGTCATTTAATCATATGAAATATTCAAAACAAAATCCGTTAAAAACTAGCTGTGCACAAACCTCTGATAACTGTCTCTTGGCTCTGACTCAGTGTTTCCTTCCCTCTCCCTGAGTCTTTGCTAACTGAGAAACACAATTTGAAGTGTTTCAGTACTTAATTAAACTGTCTCTAACGATAATGTTTGATAAATAATTCACTGAATGCTATTATTTGCTTAATCAATTTAATATATCGACCCTCGATGCGTTTTAGGTAATTTAGGTTTTAACGTTACTAATATGTCACATTCGATAGTCTTTTAGGGTTGGTACATGTTACCAAGTTCATTTCCGTGTATACTGCATTTTCTTGCAATTTGCTGGATTCCGGGATACTAGTTTGACCTAGCCAGACGACCTAGTTCCCTCAGTTTTCGGGTTTCGGTCAAAACTACAAACTTGTAGATCTATGTCTTATGGAACGCGGGGCAACATTTCAGGTCATTCTGAGTTATGTAGACCAAGTTATGGTCATTTTACTATTGCTGGTCAAATTGCACCAAAATTGGTCATTTTAGGTCACTTTAGGTCATTTTAGGTTCGGCCAGTTTTTGGACCCAAACTTGTGCAAGCTTTTTGACTTCTTTATGGTTATTTCTGGGCGTTGGTGTCTTCATACGACTTCTAGATATGGGTCTTAACTATTCATGGTTAAAATTTCAGGTCAATTGGACCTGTTTTGAGTGATTTATGACCTAAAAACTAACTGCTGCCCCAATGGTCAATTTTCAGGTCTCAATTGCACTTAATCTGGATTTGGTCATTTTTCAAGCTACCTTGCAAGCAGAATTTTGGCAAGCTTCCTTCATGAAAGTTGGCACATTTTGTGCCTAGTTTCACCTCCAATTAGTCTCATACCAATTGGAGCCACACACTTAAAGTTATAGGCCTAAAACTGAAACTGCCTTATTGCATTTCTTGCATACACATCAAGCATCACTTTTGACAATCACCAAACTTAACATTCAAACCAATTCTGGTTGTACCATAAACATAATTCACAACACATTATAGGTCATTTTGGCAGCTTACAATTACATTCAACATACACCAACAAGTGCAGAATTTTTTAATCCAATTTACAACAATTCAATCACCTTTTTATGCTCATTTACATGTCCCACTTCACACCACCTTATACACACTCAAACTGCCATAACAACCAACACATTTTAACATCATTATTCCATGAACCAAGCATGAATTCCAACATTCTTCAAGAGCTAACAAACTGCCACAATGGCACACTTACATTCCATTACTTTCCCAGCTTTAAATCTCATTTTACATTTACATATACTAAGTATACATCACCCAAACAATTTCCTACACAATATACATTTAATCAATCATTTAATTCACCATTTACAAGCACAAATAAACTGCCTTCAAGGTGCTTCCATGGCTGCCAAAAGTGCACATTCCCATTCAACATCAAAACTCAAAAATTTCTTCATAAATCAAACACCCATAACATTCCTACTAACTTTAATGAAGCAATAACCCAAAAATACAAACTTACCACTTTGTAAATTCTTCAAAATCTCTCCAAAACTTGGTCTTCTTGCTGCCTATCTACTGCCCATGGTGTGAGGATTAACTTTAATGAAGGAAGGTGCAAAGAAGGAAGCTTAAATCAAGATTGCATGAAGCTTTCAAATGGACGTCAATGGTGGATTTTCTTGGGAGAAATTTGGCTGGTTCTTGGAGAAGTGAGGAAGAAGATGATCTGCTGTCCAAATGAAGTGGTAGTGGTCCACTTTCATGAATTAGTAGAGCACTATATCAAAATAAATTATTAGTTTAATCTAAAACTTCATTTTCCCACATTAAGCTTCCCATTTTTGCTATTTACATTAGGTACCCATAAATTAATTTTTCATTATATTTTCCAAGTGTAATATTATTTATTTTTAATGGACATTTAGTTTAAAAGACAATTCGGGATGTCAAATTGCCACAATGCCCCTGTTCGGGTTGCATTCCCGATTTTTCGGTAACACCGAGTTTTGTCCATTTTTCGATTTCTCACTTTTCTTTGTACTAATTATTTAATTTTTCTTTGATATTTATACTTCAATAGGGGTCTATTTAAGTCCTAAAAATATTTTCTAGGATTCCCCGCGGTCCAGGGCTAGTCAACGGTCCACGCCGTGACTTCCCCGTGCGGTTACCCATCGCTTGGGTTCTCGGCTCGTTTAACTTGGTTACATTTCTTTGCTATTATTTTTCCTTTGTTTTTCTTGTATTTTCTTTTCTTGTATTTCATTATTTAATGTCTCCTCACTCATATCGAAGTGTAGTTCTAGGCATCCTAGCTGTCCGGACAACACTGGTCACCGGAACAGTAGAATGCATTACCGAACATAGGGGTGTTACAAAATTGGCTAAGCAATCTAGGCAGATTTCGAGTACATCTAAAGGAGTCCAATCTCCAAGAGAATTAAGTTTGGATTCAGATTCGCATTCAGATTCTGAAAATGAAATCATGGCTGCTAGGACTTTGAAAGAGTTGGCTGCTCCTGATCTAAACTGATGGGTGTCGAATCCACTAGAAATAAAATTAACTGAAATTACCATTAATGAAATATTTTCTATAGCAAGTGGTAAATCCAGGTCAAACCCTAGAGACTGAATTATTAAATTTCGTTCACTTATGTGTAATGAAAAATAAAAGAAACAAAGATTTGGGGGGGGGGGGGGGTCTGTAACACAAAATTATAAGAAATCAGAAATTCAAGAACTAAATATGAAAATCTCAATTTAAACTAACTTCAGTCCAAGGTAATTCGTATTCCAATGCATTGATTTGATCATAGACAAAAGAAATACAATTATCTCTTATTAAATACTTAACGTAGATTTACTAAATAGCGAGGTAAATCCCTGACTTCCCTATACTCATCAATTCGAGCCCAGCACTCTTATTGACTCTAATTATTAACTGAGTTGGTATTAAGCAATCCTCATCAAATTAATAACGGCTTTAAGAAAAGGAAGTAGTTAAGCTGAACAATAGTTTATGAAGCATAAATCATTTAATCCATCATATTGTTTCCTTTGGTTATTATCGAAAACTTGGATCATAATCAATAAAACCTAATTACTACTCATATTCAATCTTACACAACAATTACAGATTATGAAGATGAACTAGCAATTGATCAAATCAAACAATCAACTAATAGGCCTTTTTAACAAATCATTCAACAGATAAAAAATAATTAAATCAGAAAACAATAGATATTCAAAAAGACATAAATTAAATTAAGAACCTGATCTCACAAATCACACATAAGAACTTGAATCTCTTGAACTGAATTAAAAACTTAGCCACTCATGTTTATGGCTTACAGAAAAATAAAATAAACAAATCTAAAGAAGAATTCTAAAAGACGAATGGAGAGGCTGCTGAATGGTGTTATGGAGAATGAAGGTCTGAATTGGGATGTTCTTAGCTGCTGCCCAAAGACGTATTTATACTAAAAAAACCTAATCCCAAAGATAGGAACCAAACCAAACTAGGAAAGGTTTTGAAATTCAAGATGCAGATTTTCAGCCTGCATTCACATTTCTGGAATCAAGGCAGATTTTCATCGACTTTCTTTCCCAACCTGCCTTTGACCTCTTCAGGAAAGTTGTAGTGCAATTTCTTAGCTTTTCAATGGGTACTCATGGACCCAAATTCGAGGTCTACAGCCCAAGTTATGGGCCAAAAATCAAGACTAGTTCAGTCAGATAGTCCAACCCATTTTGATGATTTCATTGCCGTTTTTGACAATAAAAATGGCCTCATCTCTCATCTAGCCCTTCATAGAAGTTGTAGAGGTGGCTCTTAAGGTTCAATTGGGCTTGGCCTTGCTTCATTTGGACATCTGAAACTCAAGATACAAAATAAATACTAAAACTAGTCGTGACCCATCGAGTTTGGGCTTTTGCAATAGATCCATAGCTCATTTTGTCAACCTTGGAAACTGATTTGGGCTTTAGTCCCTCTTTATCATTTGAAGTGCTCTATCTTAGCTTTTCAATGGATTAAACAACTATCAATTTGGAGACCCACAACTTTAGAAACACTTGAAAAATATAACAAAGGTCAAATACTGAAAATTTATCCATTTAACACAATTATTTCACAACTATCTAAAAATATGTCTAAATGATAAATATATTTTAACCAACTGAATTAAACATTAAAAACACACTAAAAATACTAAATATGATGGGAGTAAAATTAATAAATTATACACTTATCAAATTCCCCCACACTTATTCCATGCTTGCCCTCAAGTATGACTTAAATTCTCAATCAACTCCACTTAGAAGTTCCTTAACTTCACCCTACCACAACATTCTCTAACAAAAGATTAAAAGCTTGAAAGAAGAGGCAAGTAAGGTAATAACCATCACAACAAATTTCATCAGCACCATACCAATATAATAATAATTTTCCAATACAAAACAAAAGGCTTGAAATCAATTAAGCTCACACAATTAAAGTTCCATAAAATTTTAAGTCAATACACACTAAAACACAAGGCTAATTTATCAAGGCACAACCATTATAGCTCTTTGCAAATCTTAGGGGAGATAGAAATGCCTTTTTATTTAATTATATATATATATATATGTATGTATGTATGTATGAAATTGGTACTTCTCTCTTGTCGTAGTTACTTTCTTTTATTTTTTATTTTTATTTCAACCGTCACCTTCAAAAAAGTACCTTGCTCATATCCTAGCTAGCTTCTGGCCTGAGAATCGACATGGGGTTCATGAAGACCCCTGGTTAGTTTGCTTAACTAAAATAGCGGAGCAATTTTCAAGTTCAACCTTTTATTTCCCCCAATTTATGCATCTACATATTATAAAGTGCTATGATAGATTAAACAAAGTTCTGAAATATGCATGATACTAGTTTAAAGTACACATAACTAATCATTTCACCATTAAATCAAGCCTAAGTGATTTATGCAGAAAAAAATTGCTCTATGGTATGGAGAAGAGGGAAAATTCATCATTAAAGTTACTATTACCTTGCCTAAAATCTCAAAATTCAATCTAAAATAAAAAATTCATTTCAAGGACAAAGCATTTCTCTCCGAAAGTTAATATAGAATCATGAATCAAGCTTATAAGAACAAATTTATTTATTTATTTATTTTTTATTTTTATTATTTTTTTTTTCAATTTTTTTATTCCAAAAGATTGCAGTAACAAATTTCTCCTCCCCCACACTAAAAACTTACATTGTCCCAATTGTAAAGCCCAAATGCAAAAGAAAAGAAAAAAAAATGATAGAAAATAAAATAAGATAAAGAAAAGAAAACAAATCTGATTGTGGCTGACAAGCCACCCATGGGTTGCTTCCCAACAAGCGCTTTTGTTTACCATCGTTAGCTCGGCATGGCAAAGCTCCTTAGTCCACATAAATTAGGTTACTCAATTTGAGCTCCTTCACTGTATGCTCCTGAAACCCTTCATAAAATGGCTTGAGTCTATGACTGTTGACCTTGAACACCTTATTAGTTCCTAAACTTTGAATTTCAACTGCACCATAAGGAAACATATTAGTAACAACAAAGGGTCTAATCCAACGAGAACGCAACTTACCAGGCATCAGCTTCAATATGGAATTATACAATAAAACTTTTTGTCCAACCACAAACTACTTCCTTAGAATTAGTTTGTCATGAAATGCCTTGGTATTTTCTTTATAGATCTTAGAGTTCTCATAAGCCTCAAGTCAAATTTCCTATAATCCCGCAATTGTAATTTTCTTCCTACACCAGCAGTATCCAAATCCAAATTACATTGTCTAAAAACCCAATAGGCCTTATGTTCTAACTCAACAGGAAGGTGACACAACTTACCAAATACCAATCTGTAGGGGGACATACCTATGGATGTCTTATAAGCAGTCCTGTCAGCCCACAAAGCATCATTAAGTCTAAGGCTCCAACCTTTTCTATTTGGCTTCACTGTTTTTTCTAAAATAGACTTAATCTCTTTGTTAGACACCTCTGTTTATCCACTTGTTTGAGGGTGATAAGCTGTAGATATTCTATGGTAAACACCATATCTCCTCAACAATGCCTCAACAGTTCTATTACAAAAATGTGTGCCCCGGTCACTGATTAAAGCTCTAGGAACTCCAAACCTGCTAAAAATGTGTGACTTGATAAAACCTACAACAACTTTGGAATCATCAGTCCTGATGGCTTTGGCTTCCACCCATTTCGAGACATAATCAACAATAAGTAATATATAAACAAAGCCAAAAGAAGAAGGAAATGGACCCATAAAATTACCCTACACATAAAAAATCTGACAAACAAGTATTGGATTCTGAATCATCTCATTCCTGCGAGTTAAATTTCCTGTTCTTTAACATTGTTCACAATTTTTGCAAATCAAATATGAATCACGAAATATAGTGGGCCAGTAAAAACCACAGTCTAATATTTTTCTACCTATTCTCTTTGGTCCAAAATGACCTCCACATGCATAGGCATGATAAAAAGCAAGAATATATTGAATCTCATTATGAAGACCACATCTCCTAATAATTTGATCTGAATAAAATTTCCACAAATATGGGTCATCCCACACATAATACTTAGCCTCACTTTTCAATTTCTCTTTCATAGCTCTACTCAAATCAAAAGAGATAACCTTAGTAACCAAATAATTTATCAAATCAGTATATGAAGGGATCATACCTTACAATTTAAATAACTGCTCATCAAGAAAAAGTTTTTGCAAAGGAAGTGGATCTTCTTGTGTCACTAACCTGCTCAAATGATCAGCAACCAGGTTGTCAGCTCCTTTCTTATCCTTGATTTGAAGATTAAATTCTTATAGTAAAAGGATCCATCTAATCAACCTTAGTTTTGCTTCCTTTTATGGCAAGAGATACTTCAACACTACATGATCAGAGAAGATAATTATTTTAGAACCAAGCAAATATGACCAAAATTTATCTAAAGCAAAAACTATAGCCCAAAACTCTTTTTCGATAGTAGAATAATTGCGCTGAGCTGAATTGATTATTCTGGATGCATAATAAATCACATGAAAGAGCTTTCCAACACACTGCTTTAAAACTAATCCCACTACATAATTACTCACCTCACACATAATTTTAAACAGTATTGTCCAATCAGGAGCCTGGATAATAGGGGGAGATGTCAATGCAGATTTTAATTTGTCAAAAGCTTCCTTACACTCTTCACTAAACTCAAAAAAACATCTTTTTGCAAGAGTCTAGACAAAGGCAATGCTATCTTAGAGAAATCCTTAATGAACCTGCGATAGAAACCTGCATGACCAAGAAAAGAGCGTACTTCCCTCACAATTGTGGGGTAGGGTAAGTTCACAATAAAATCAATTTTAGACTTATCCACCTCAATACTCCTATTAGAGATAACATGACCGAAAACAATCCCCTGTTCCACCATAAAATGACACTTCTCAAAATTTAAAACAAGATTTTTCTCAATGCATCTCTCAAGAACAGAATTTAAATGATGTAAACATGCATCAAATGAATCACCATACACAATAAAATCATCCATGAATACCTCAATGCAAGTATCAATGTAATCTGAAAATATGCTCATCAAGCATCTCTGAAATGTGGCAGGTGCATTACAAAGCTCGAAGGGCATCCTTCTAAAAGCAAAAGTTCCAAAAGGGCAAGTGAAGGTAGTCTTCTCTTGATCCTCTAGTGCAATCACAATTTGATTATATCCAGAAAAGCCATCAAAAAAGCAGAAATAAGACTTTCTTGCTAATTGCTCAAGCATCTGATCAATGAATGGCAGCGGGAAGTGGTCCTTCCTTGTTGTTGAATTTAGCTTGTGATAGTCTATGCACATTCACCATCCACTCTGAATCCTTGTTGGAACAAGTTCATTATCTTGATTTGCAACCACAGTAACTCCTGATTTTTTTAGCACTACTTAGACTGGACTAACCCATTCGCTGTCTGAAATTGGGTAAATAACTCCTGCATCTAGTAGCTTTAAAATCTCTTTCTTCATAACCTCCATCATCTGTGGGTTCAATCTCCTTTGAGCTTCTCTACTTGGTTTAGCCTCATCCTCCAGTAAAATCCTGTGCATGCACACTAATGGACTTATACCTTTGATGTCAGCTATTGTCCATCCAATTGCTTCCTTGTGTAGTCTCAAAACCCTAGTCAATCTATCTTTTTCAATTTTTGTTAAATTACTTAAGATGATAACTGGAAGTGTCTCACTGTCTCCCAAGTAAACATACTTCAAATGCTCAGGTAAAGGCTTGAGTTCAAGGACTGGTGCCTGCACAACAGAAGGTAACAATTTTGTGTGAGATATAGGTAAGTTGATCTTTGGTACTCCATACCTTTTTTGAATAGGAGGTAATGACTGCAATGCCATTACTGCCTCTTGAACCTCAACACTTAATGGTGGATTGGTACTGATTTCTTGAATTCCTTGACTAATCACCACTTCTAACTCATCCTCCATGCTTAACTCAAAGACATCCTGCACAATTGTATCAACAACATCAATAGAAAAGACAGAATGATCATCAGCAGGATACTTCATGGCATTAAAGATATTAAATTTTGACAGTCTCTCGATCAAACTCCATAGTTAATGTACCATTATCCACATCAATTTTTATCTTGGCCGTTTTGAGGAAAGGTCTTCCAAACAATATCAAAGCGGACTTTGATGTGGGAACACTATCCTCCATATCCAGAATGTAAAAGTCTACAGGAAAAATCAATTCTCCAACCTGCACCAACACATCCTCAACTACTCCCAATGGGTAAGCATTAGAATGATAAACTAACTGAATAATGACACTGGTTTCTTTCAAAAGACCCAAATTTAAAGTTTGAAAAACTAAATTTGACATAACATTAATAGATGCTCCTAAATTTGCCATTGCACGTTCAAATTTAGAATCACCTATTCTGCAGGGAATAGAAAACGAACCTGGATCCTTACCCTTAGGGGGTAATTTTTGCTGAATTAATGCCGACACATTTTCCCCCACACTGATCTTCTCACTATTTCTCAACTTACGCTCTGTAGTGCATAATTCCTTAAGGAATGTAGCATACCTGGCGATTTGTTTGATCGCATCAAGTAAAGGTATATTGACCTCTACCTCCCTCAAAGTTTCCAAAATTTCTTTCTCTTATTCTTCTTTCTTATTTTTAGCCAACCTACATGGGAATGGAGGAAGAACAGAATTATTAACCTGATTCAGTTTAGGTTCAGTATTTACCTTAACTTCAGGAACTTCAGACTCTTTTGGCTCTTTTTCTCCTTGCTTTTTCTTTTTCATTAGCTCATGTGGAGTATGGTTATCAACTTCTTTCCCACTTTGTAATAGTATAGCACTCGCATTTTCTCTGGGGTTCATAACTATTTGTGATGGAAGCCTTCTAGAACCTTGAGCTTCCAGCTTACTCACAGATGAAGCTAATTGACCAATCTGCCTCTCTATGCTTTGAATGCTATTTCTGGTCTCCTGTTGAAACTGTTGTGTATTGTTAGCCAAAGCCTTAACAATTTCATCAAGTGACATACGTTGATTTGAGGGAGGTGGAGGTGGTTGATTCACTTGTCTCTGCTAATGGTATCGGTTTTGCACTGATTGATTCCCATAACTCAGATTAGGATGATCTCGCCATCCTGGATTATAAGTATTAGAATAGGGATCATACCTGAATTGTGGCTGTCCATAATGTCCTTCTGTATTAGCATGTTGCATTAATTCATCCACTTGTAATGCAGGACACAAATCAGTAGCATGACCCGAACCCAAACAAATTCCATATGCCTTAACAGGTTGCATGTTCCCTACAGCCAACTGCCTCACCAAAGAAGTTAAATCAGAAATTTGTTTCTCAAGGTTAGATGTACTTACCTCATTAACCTTCATAAGTGTGATCCATTCTCATTCCAAACTGTTGAGAATTTGCCAACCAGCCTCCTTGCCTCTTCTGGTGTCTTGTCAACCAAAGCTCCTCCACTAGCAGCATTTATTATACTGCGGTCCATTAGTAGAAGTCCCTCATAGAAATACTGAATCAAAAGCTGCTCACTTATTTGATAATGGGGACAGCATGCACACAGCTTCTTAAATCTCTCCCAATACTCATACAAGCTCTCTCCATTGTACTGCCGGATGCCACAAATTTCTTTTCTTATGTTGGCAGCATGGGAAGTAGGAAAATACTTCTCCAGAAATATCTGCTTCATTTTATTCCATGAGTTGACAAATCCAGAACGAAGGCAATACAATCAATCCTTAGCTGTGCCCTCCAGTGAGAAAGGGAAAGCTCGAAGCTTGATTTGATCCTTTGAAACTCCTTGAGGTTTCATGCTGGAACACACAACATGAAATTCCTTTATATGCTTATGTGGATCCTCACCTGCAAGACCATGAAACTTAGGCAACAAATGGATTAGTCCAGATTTCAATTTAAAAGCAATATTTAAAGTAGGGCATTAGATACACAAAGGTTGTTGGTTTAGATCAGGAGTAGCCAACTCTTTCAAAGTCCTAGCAGTAGCCATGGTCTCATTTCCAGAACTTGACTCTGAATCCGAATCCGAACTTAGCTCCTTTAGAGATTGGACTCCTTCAGATGTACTTGGAATCTGCCTAGCTTGCTTAGCCAATTTTCTCAACTGTTTAGCTATTTTTTATACTTCTGGATCAAAGATCAACTCACCAGATTGAGAAATTCTTGTCACAAACAAAAAGAAATTAAAGTAAAAATAGAAAAAAGCCTTAAAACCCTAGAAAACAATCGAATTTGGCCTCAAGAGGGTGGGGCCAAGGAATTCTATGGATTGATTGGTCTTAATCAGAGTGTCGTTTCCTTCAAAATAGGTATGGGCCGCTCTCCAAATTTAACCAAAATTATTAATAAATAATAACACTGTAATTTTTTTTTTGAAAACCTGAAAATAGCAACACTTCACAAACAGAATTAATAACAAAATGTCCTAACACCAAAAACATGAATTCCAATAAATTTCAGTCCCCAGCAACGACGCCAAAATTCTTGATGGGTGTCGAATCCACCAGAAATTAAATTAACTGAAATTAACAGTACTGAAGTATTTTCTGCAGCAAGTGGTAAATCCAGGTCGAACCCTAGAGACTGAATTATTAATTTTCGTATACTTGTGTGTAATGGAAAATGAAAGAAACAAAGATTAGGGGGGATTTTGTAACACAAAATCAGAAGAAATCAGAAATTAAAGAACTAAATATGAAAATCTCAATTTAAACAAACTTCAGTCCAAGGTAATTCGCATTCTAATGCATTAATTTGATCATAGACAAAAGAAATACAATTATCTCTTATTAAATACTTAACGTAGATTTACCAAATAGCGAGGTAAACCCCTAACTTCCCTATACTCATCAATTCGAGCCCAACACTCTTATTGACTCTAATTATTAACTGAGTTGGTATTAAGCAATCCTCATCAAATTAATAACGGCTTTAAGAAAAGGAAGTAGTTAAGCTGAACAATAATTTATGAAGCATAAATCATTTAATCCATCATATTGTTTCCTTTAGTTATTATCGAAAACTTGGATCATAATCAGTAAAACCTAATTACTACTCATGTTCAATCTTACACAACAATTACAGATTATGAAGATGAACTAGCAATTGATCAAATCAAACAATCAACTAATAGGCCTTTTTAACAAATCATTCAACAGATCAAAAACAATTAAATCAGAAAACAATAGATATTCAAAAAGACATAAATTAAATTAAGAACTTGATCTCACAAATCACACATAAGAACTTGAATCTCTAGAACTGAATTAAAAACTTAGCCACTCATGTTCATGGCTTACAGAAAAATAAAATAAACAAATCTAAAGAAGAATTCTAAAAGACGAATGGAGAGGCTGCTGAATGGTGTCTATGGAGAATGAAGGTCTGAATTGGGATGTTCTTAGCTACTGCCCAAAGATGTATTTATACTAAAAAAACCTAATCCCAAAGATAAGAACCAAACCAAACTAGGAAAGGTTTTGAAATTCAAGATGCAGATTCACATTTTTGGAATCAAGGCAGATTTTCAGTGACTTTCTTTTCAAATCTGCCTCTGCCCTTTTCAGGAAAGTTGTAGCCCTATTTCTTAGCTTTCCAAAAGGTACTCATGGACCCAAATCCGAGGTCTACAGCCCAAGTTATGGCCCAAAAACTTCGACTAGTTCAATGAGATGGTCCAGCCCATTGTGATGACTTCATTGCCATTTTTGACAATTAAAATGGCCTCATCTCTCGTCTAGCCCTTCATAGAAGTGGTAGAGGTGGCTCTTAAGGTTCAATTAGGCTTAGCCTTGCTTTATTTGGACATCTGAAACTCTAGATACAAAATAAATACTGAAACTGGTCGTGACCCATCGAGTCTGGGCTTTTGCAATAGATCCATAGCTCATTTTGTCAACCTTGGAGATGGATTTGGGCTTTGGTCCCTCTTTTTCATTTGAAGTGCTCTATCTTAGCTTTTCAATGGATTAAACAACAATCATTTTAGAGAGCCATAACTTTAGATACCTGAAAAATATAGCAAAGGTCAAATACTAAAAATTTATCCATTTAGCACAATTATTCCACAACTATGTAAAAATATATCTAAATGATAAATATATTTTAACCAACTGAATTAAACATAAAAAACACACTAAAAATACTAATTGTCATGGGAGTAAAATTAATAAATTATGCACTTATCATAAACCAATAGCCTTTGTGTATTTAGTACCCTGCATTAAATGTTGCTTTTGAATTAAAATCTGGACTAATCCATTTGTTACCTAAGTTTCATGGTCTTGTAGGTGAGGATCCACATAAGCATTTAAAGGAATTTCATATTGTGTGTTCCAGCTTGAAACCTCAAGGAGTTTTAGAGGATCAAATCAAGCTTCGAGCTTTTCCTTTCTCATTGGAAGGCACAGTTAAGGATTGGTTGTATTACCTTCCTTCCGGATTTGTCAACTCATGGAATGGGATGAAGTAGATATTTCTGGAGAAGTATTTTCCTGCTTCCCTTGCTACCAACATAAGAAAAGAAATTTATGGCATCTGACAGTATAATGGAGAGAGTTTGTATGAGTATTGAGAGCGATTTAAGAAGCTGTGTGCAAATTGTCCCCATCATCAAATAAGTGAGCAGCTCTTGATTCAGTATTTCTATGAGGGACATGTATCAATGGACCGCAGCATGATAGATGCTGCTAGTGGAGGAGCTTTGGTTGATAAGACACTAGAAGAAGCAAGGAGGCTAATTGCTAACATGGCAGTAAACTCTCAGCAGTTTGGAATGAGAATGGATCACACACCTAAGAAGGTTAATGAGGTAAGTACATCTAACCTTGAGAAACAAATTTCTGATTTAACTTCTTTGGTGAGGCAGTTGGCTGTAGGGAACATGCAAACAGTTAAGGTATGTAGAATTTTTTTGGGTTCGGGTCATGCTACTGACATGTGTCCTACATTACAAGAGGATGAATCAATGCAACATGCTAATGCAGTAGGAAATTATGGACAACCACAACGCAGGTATGATCCCTTTTCTAATATTTATAATCCAGGATGGTGAGATTGTGACATCCCTTACCCGTCTACAGTTTAGCCAAGCAAGATATGCCACAAAGTGTACTGAAACACCCTATTTTAATTCAATCATTTTTATTCTTCCTAATTTATTTTTTTTTTCATAGTTATGGAGTAAAATTTGTGAAATATAATTTATTTAAGTCATTTATTGAAATCATAAATTTATTTGAGGTTCCGTAAATTTTATAGAAAATCCGGCAGAGTACCAGCTAAAAATAGAGAAAACAGTTCTTCGGAACCTGTGAAAAACACTTCCAATATTTTCAATTAATCCAAACTCCATTTCATTAACAAAATCTCAATATTTTTTTCAACAACATTTCCATTTCACAATCATTCATCTCATATGATAATCATATAAAAGTCATGAATAAATATTCACTTTTTCATTCATAAACATAATTTTCACTATTTACATTAATACCAAAATACATTTTATAAGTTTCAATTACATATGAGAAAATAAAAGTTAATTACAAAATACCCAAAATGAAACCTAGTGTCCTACCAATGCACTGACGTCGCTGAGGTGACACGAATACTATGCAGAGCTACAGAAGGTCTCACCCAGTCTGTGGTCTACTGGGCTCTCGGTTGGTCTCTCCAGAACCTACTCGTGGCAAAAGCAACGCGCTAAGCAATAATGCTTTGTGGTGCCAGTAATAAAATAAAAAGAAATATCAGAAAATAAATATGCAGTGAATGTATTGATGTCTCATTGCAAACAAATTTTCGATGAGTATTTGTAGTCTTACTTATTTTGTACTTGTTATATTCATTATTTCATTAAATTTATCCACTTTCATTTTTGGTTGCCCAAGTAACCTATACTGGACGACTGGACTGGATAAATAGGTAAATTGGCACTAGGTATCAAGTACCTCGGGCCGTCACACCATCGGTCACATATGTGTCTCCCGGTGTGCAACAGAATAGCTAATATGTGACACTCCTTACTCGTCTATAGTGTAGCTGAGCAAGATATACCACACAATTCAATTTACCCTTTTTACTTATTTATTTAAAATTTTTGATTAATCTAAATCTTTCCGCAAATTTTACAGAAAATCCAGCAGAGTGCCGGCTGTAAATTGGAAAAACAGTTCTTCTGAATCTGTTAAAAACACTTCCAATAAAATCATCACATCATTCTCAGTCAACTACCAATATATTCTCAGCAATTTCTCAATTGACTTCAGTATCTCAAAATTAAATTCAATTCATATCACAGTCAACTCAATGAGAAATGCTCACATTTATTAATGAACATAATTCATAGATAGTTACATCAAAAACATAATTACATGAATTTATAATATTCATTACAGAAGTTTACAAAATACAAAATACCAAAATACCAAAAGTGGCCTAATGTCCTACCAAATGTACTGCAATGTTAGGTGACTCTGAACTCTGTGTGCAGATCTGAAGGCTCACCCTGTATGAGACCTGCTGGACTCCCCAGCTATCTCTCCAGTACCTGCGTGTGGCAAAAGCGACGCGCTAAGCAATTCTGCTTTGTGTTGACAATATAAAATAAAATAACTAAAATAAAGTAAATATGCAGAATGTGTGTTTACATTTTTTTTGTAGACTTAATTCCTGATGTTTATTGCAGTATTATTCGATTAAAATTTGGTAAAATTTATTATCATTCCCCGAGTAACCCATACTAGTCGACTGGACTGGATAAATGGGTAAACTGGCACGGGTACTAAGTACCTCGGACCATCACACCATCGATCACATTGTGTCTCCCGAAGTGCAACAGAATAGCTAATAAGCTGTAATAATTATCAGGGATGAAACCCAAATATAATATCTCAATCAACATAGCCAAAGGCTATTTTATCACAAAATGGCACGTGAGGCCATAAAACTCAGAATGGCATGAAGCCATATGCAGTATTGCTAACAGAACCCTATTGGCATGCCAACCTATCCAAACCAATCATGCTAGGTATACTAGGGCATATTACACTTTTAAGTTTCACAATTCTTGAAATTCAAGTTTTGGTGTTACTATTCAGTTCATTAGTCAACAAAATGTTGACTTTTACATGGACAATAGGCACATTGGTTTTAATACTCCCAACATACCACATTTTGCATTCTAAAATTGTTGGTATTGGTTGCCAATACCATTTCTAAGCTTAATGTTAATTGTTCAAAATTTTCAGTTTTCAAGCTCTGTGTTTACTGTTCATTAGTCATTTTTGCAGTAGGAATTTAGCAAAATGATCAACATAAAAGTTGTTCCTTATTTTGTCTAGTTATATTTCTTTTTTTGAATCACACTATTTGGAGTTTTGTAGCTCAAGTTATGGCCCAAAAACCACAACTGGCCAGATTATAATTTTTCCAGAATTTCTGGACTGACCAAATCTATAGTATTTTGAGCAGTGATTGCAAGTCATTTTTTGAATATGTTAGGGTCATAATTTGGGTTCAGTTTCTTCATAAAAGTTGTAGATCTATATCTCAGCTTGTTTCTGGTAAAATTTCAGTTCAATTGGACCTTTCAACACTGAGTTATGACCAAATGACTGAACACTGTTCATTTAGTCATTTTGCCCAGGAAGAATGCAGGTCACCCCGATTAGGGCAATCTTTAGGTCAACTTAGTTTGATTTTCTGGGTATGGTTTCTTCACCAAAGTTGTGCCATTATGTGTCTAGTTTCATTTCCAATTGGCCTTGCACCAATTGAACCTTTAGAACTCCAGTTATCGCTGCCCAAACCTGCTAGACTCATGCCCAGTCCTGTAGGTTACCAAGGGCAGCCACACCAAACTCAATTCCCACTACACAACCCACTTCATTTTTTATTCAAACAAAACCAAATGGTTACTAATTGACCATTAAAACCTACTTTCATCATCACATGATCAAAGTCTCATTTTCATCCCAAACCCTAACTCAACTATCACAAACCATGCATTATAATTTGTATTTCATCACTCCACTTAAGAGATTCATAATAAGGGCAGTCATACTACAATTTTAGCTCCATAAAAATCATCACAATCTTACCCCAACCAAGGTTGCCAAAAATATGGGATGGGCATACACATGGTATTTAATAAATTTCTTTGTAATTTGCACTCAATCATAGTCCTTTAACATGAATTTAAAGAGAAAATCAAGGTTAGGTCACAAACCTCTAATGGAGTGAAATTCCCACTGGCTAGGATTCTTCTTTTTCTTTTCTTTTTGCTCCCAAAAAGACTCACTAATATGTAAGAACAAGTTTTTGTGTTGGGAACATAGGGTTTAGTTGGGTAAAAACTATGGAAATCAAGCTTTAAAAAGCTTGATAATGGTGGCCATGGAGGGAGAGTGAAACGGCAAGGAAGAAGGGTTGAGAAGCTTTTGACCTTTTTCTTCATTTTTCTACCCAATAAATCTTTTTAAATAAACTTATGCCATGTTTCAACATTGGATTGGGTGGGAAAATTTTAATGACATCATTATGATGTCAAAATTCCAATTTCTTTCATTTTCTATCCTTTTCCTGTCTATTTAATTTCAATTAAATTTTTAACAACATTTATACATATTTTATATTATATAAATTATTTATTTAACTGGACAAGTTAGCCAAAAATTATCTCTAAAGATCAAATGATCAAAATGCCCTCCATTTGGCTTAACGAGCCAAAATTGTGTTTACCAATAGAAAAATTTTTCTAAATATTTTTCTTGGCATTCTAATGCCATAAGAACCTCAATGACCCTTCTTTGGAGTCCCAAAAATTATTTTATAATTTTTCCTTTGGGTCTAGGGTTGCTAACGGCCTTCACCGTCACTTTCCTTCCGGGTTACTCATCCCTGGTGTTTCGGCTCATTTAACCTTAGTGTATTTCGTTCCTATAAATTTTCCTTGATTTTTATGAGCTCATTTAATACAATTTTTCCGCACATGCCGTGTTGTACACCACGACAAGACACACTCACCCTAATAATCGAAATCAATGAGGGAGGAAGCTAGCTAAATAATGAGAACTCATCCACACTCACCTCAGACTGGCAAGTTAAAGAGAGAGGAACATAATCACACTCACCCCAAATTGATAAGTCAAAGAGGGAGGAATATAATAATAGTGTCATGCCAAGTGTGAATCAAAACAATTCCAAATCACAATATTTCATACAATTGCCAAATCACATTTCTTCTCAAAATTTCCAATTGCAAAGTAGGCAACACAACAATTTCCAAATAAGATTCTCAAAGCCAAAACAATAAAAAATTATTCATAACTCATTTTTCCAAATAAATTTTCTAGTAAAAGCAGTGAATATAAAAAGTATTGTGCACAGACATAATTTAAAACTATAATGTTCAAATAAATTTTTAAGTAGAAAATAAAAAATCAAAATTATTGTACACAAACACAATTTAAAATAATAACATACAAATAATCATAATTTATTTCAATTGAAAAATTCAAAAGAAATAACTATTGTGCACAAACCTCTGATATATGCCTCTTGGCCCTGACTCAGTGTTCCTTATGCTTCTCAATATCCTTTTCAATTGAAACACACAATTTAAAGTGTTTCAGTACTTAATGAATTTGTTTCAAACAATAAAATTCAATATTTAAATTTTCTTGGTACTATTCCATTCAATTCATTTTATTAGTCAACCTATAATATTGACCCATGATGCACTCTAAGTGAGTCAATTCTAATGTTACCAATATGTCACATTTAATAGCCTTTTAGTGTTGGTACATGTTACCAAATTCATTTTCTAGTATATTGCATTTTATTGCAATTTGCCGGATTTCGATATACTAATTTGACCTAGCCGGATGACCTAGTTCCCTCTGTTTTCGGGTTTTTGTCCAAACTACAAACTTGTAGTTCTATGTCTTATTGCACGTGGGGAAAAATTTCAGGTCATTTTGAGTTATGTAGACCAAGTTATGGTCAATCTACCAATGCTGGTTAGAATGCATCAAAATGGTAACTTTAGGTCATTTTTAGGTCACTTTTGGTTCGGCCAGTTTTTGGACCTGAACTTGTGCAAGCTATTTGGCTTGCTTCTGGCCATTTCTGGGCTTTGGTGTCATCATAAGAATTGTAGGTATATGTCTCAAATATTCACGGTAAAAATTTCAGGTCAATTGGACCTGTTTTAAGTGAGTTATGGCTAAAAAAACTAACTGCTGCCCAAATGGTTAATTTTCAGGCTTTCAATGCACTAATCCGGATTTGGTCATTTTTCAAGTTACCTTCCAAGCAGAATTTTAGTAAGCTTCCTTCATGAAAGTTGGCACATTTTGTGCCTAGTTTCACCTCCAATTGGTCTCATACCAATTGGAGTCACACACTTAAGGTTCTAAGCCAAAACCTACACTGCCCTATTGCACATTGTTCATCACTCATCAATTACACATTTAACACTTACCAAGTTACACATCCATGCCAATTCTGGTTTGTACCATAACATAAACACATTTTACTTCACATTGTTGGTCATTTTGGTAGCTTGTAATCACACTCAATATGCACATTATAGTACAGAATTTACCAAGTCTAAATTACAAACAATTTGACCACATGACAAGCTCATTTACATGTCCAAACTCAAACCTTTATACACATGTACATGCTGCCATAACAAGCATCATAATTCAACAATATAATTCCATAAACCAAACCATGAAACAACACATTTTGGTCTACACTTCAAGTTTGCCGAATTGTACATTTCTCCAATTAGCTTCCAAGCTTCCAAAATCAAGTGTACAATCACACACACATTTAGTATACATTATCCAATTTATTCCTACACAAATAAATACTTACATCAACACTTTAATCTACAATTTACATGCAAAGATAAACTGCCCTTATTGAAGTTCCATGGCTGCCAAAAATGTACCTCTCCCTTAACTCATCAAACTTCAAAAATCCTTCCATAATTCAACTACCCATAACATCCATACAAAGTTTAATGAAACAAGCATAAAAAATACATACTTCCCACTTTTGAAACTCTTCAAAACCTCACCAAAACTTGATTTTCTACTGCCTATTTGCTGCCCAAGTTTTGTAGAACAACTTTAGTAAAGGAATCAAGTGGAAAAATGGCTTGGATCATGGGAAATGAATGCTTGGCCATGGACGGCCATGGACGGCCATGGAGGTTTCTTTCTTCTTGGTTTCGGCTGGCTTTTGGGAGGTTGAAGAAGGTGAGTTTCTACTGTCCAAAATGAAGGTTAATGGTCCACTTTAGGTGTTACTGGAGCACTAAATGAGAATGCAATATTTGTTTGTTCTAAAGTTTTCATATTTCTACATTTAACTCCTATCTTTTGCTATTTAATTCATGTACCACCAATTAAATTTTTGATGACATTTTCCGAGCGTAGCATCATTTATTTTTAATGGATATTTAGATTAAAAGACAACTTGGGGTGTCAAATGACCACAATGCCCCTATTCAGGTTGCATTTCCAATTTTTCGGTAATACCGAGTTTTGTCGTTTTCCCGATTTCTCACTTTTCTTTATACTAATTAATTAATTTTTCTTTGATATTAATAGGTCTTTAATTATTTCTTAAAAATATTTTTCAGGGTTCCTCGCGGTCCAGGGCTAGTCAACGGTCCACGCCGCAACTTCCCGGTGCGGTCACCCATCGCTATGTTTCTCGGCTCGTTTAACTTGGTTACATTTCATTGCTATTATGTTTCCTTTTTTTTTTTGTCTTTTCTTTTCTTGCATTTCATTATTCTATGTCTCCTCACTGATATTTAAATATAGTTCTAGGCATTCTAGCTATCCGGACAGACACTAGTCACCGGAGCAGTAGAACGCACTACTGAACATAGGGGTGTTATAATTCTCCCCCCCTTAAAATAAATTTCGTCTGCAAAATTTTATCCAATAGCCATTTTACAATAGTCATACGTTTATTTTCTCCTTTTTATATGATCATATAATATTCTTTCCCTCGAATTTGTATAAGACTTTTAACAATATAATATAACATTTAATTTGTTTGTATAACACCAATCTTCTCTTACTATTGTGCTGTCTAATATTTCAGTTCATGTTCCTTCTTGAATGACCCTTGAGGTCATGTTAGAATGATTTATCTAGTTACTGGTCCTCTGACCATTCTAGTCAATAGTCTTCCTCACATTCGTAACATTTCTTTGTTATATCTGAACTAATTGTTCAAATTTTTACTTCCACAATTCTTTTTATCCATTAATATTCTATAACTTACTTCCCTTTGTACTAAACTATAACCTTTCGATTTTCTAACTTTTGAGTTTTAAATCCCTAAGTAGAATTTTCAAACTTATTTCGAACAATTAAATTCTGTCCTGGCATAACTATACCAAAACAGATGTCGTTGGCAACTATTCTCATCTTGGTGTACTATCGAGTAGTACATAGCTCTACACAATAATCTCAAGTCAGTACTGTAATCTACAGCTTACAGTATAAACATCAAGAACATTGCATAGTTACTACGATACATTCCAATAGATCAAACTTTCCTATCTTTTATCTTTTTTGAATTCACTAATATCCGAGACTTATTCTGATTACAATATCCATTGAAAATTACTAACTGTAACATCTTTGTCCTCATCTAGAGCAATTCCATTACTATAACTTACTTTTAGGTAACTAATAAATTTTTTTTTTATATGAGGGACAGCAGGAAGGCAAACAATACTAGTACTAACATAAAAGTATGCAGACCCTAGGTCAAACAATACATATATATATTAGTTACTAGTTTAGAGAGTACCAGCAATGATGTCAAAAGTCTCAGCCTCTTCCCTCTGTTGTATAGCGTATACTCTAGCTGAAGCATTACCCTGTTCTGGCTGATTCACAGTACTCTAACTTCTAGGTGTACTACCCCTACCTCTACCTCTGCCTCTACTAACTGATGGTGAACTATTTGGGGTAGAAACTTGGGTTGAGCCCTCTGGTGTAGTAAATGATTCAGAACGGCATGGATTTATACAATCCCTAGCAAAATGACCAATCTTTCCACAATTAAAACATGCTCCTATGGCTCTATAACATAACCCACCATGTGGTTTACCACAAGTTTCACAAAGTTGATCTGACAGCGCATTTCTGGGTTTCTGTCGAGTTTGCTGATCGGATCGAGGTGGTTTCTGTCCAGAAGATCTATCTCTATCGGACTTCTTACCACCTCTGTTGTGTCCCCCAAAGTTTTTTCTCTTCCAAGAGGGACAACCGAACTCGTTTCTCTTGACTTTCCTCTTTTTCTATCTTCTCTGACTTCTTTTTCTTAGGGGCCGCTTCAGATTCAATTCTTTCTAATTCTAGTGCTTGAGAAATAAGCTTAGAGAAGTTGTTATGTTTGAATCCGACCACTTGTAATCTGATACTAGGCTCCAAACTGGTTTCAAACCTCTTACATCTCTCCCTACTGGTAGAAAGTAGACTTACTGCATAATGACTCAGGTGGGAAAATTCCCTTTCATGTTCAGCCACTGATCTATTTTAGACTTAGGAACTCTTGCAGCTTCTGATCCACATAAGCATCAGGGACATATTTTTGTCTGAACTCCCATAGAAAATCATTCCATGTTAGCACTGAAGGTTCTACTAGACTATGGGGAATGGTTTTCCACCAGTCATATGCATCCCCTTGTAGCAGAGATACTGAATATTCAAATTTGAGCTCCTCTGTATAATGTAGCTTCTTGAACACCCTATCCATTCTCTCTAACCACTGTTCTGCCTCTAGAGGATCTACTGTCCCCTTGAACTCAATAGCCTTATATTTCATCAATTTGTCATACTGCCTAGCAGAAGACTATGGTTGTACCACTGGTGTCTATAGTGGGACTTGAGTAAGCACGTTACCAGCCATCTATTGGAATATTACGACCATCTCGAGCGAGCGAGCAGAAATCGCAGATCGAGGGGTTGGTGTGGCTGATCCACTGACATTATGTAGGGCTGGAGCATCCCCTTGTACCTCAGCCTCTATCGATTGATCGACTAAACGATCACCCTCTTCCATAGTCAATGCGAGGATCTTAGATCTCCTAAACAGATAACACAAGGAGATTTCCTCCCGTTAGTGCATATGTATACTGTAATGTACTGTATGTATCAAACAATGACATGGAGTAGTTGTACTATGAAGAAAAAGTATTCAAATTATAGGTGAAAACAAAATTTAAAAACCTTGCTTTGATATCACTAAAACATGTCATACCCGACCCCTCTGTAAGGCATAACATGATCTCGTAGTATACCTAATGAATTATCAAACTTTGCCTACTGATAACCCATTAAATACACTACAAGGATTTTAAACCTTTTCTTACTTCTTTTTACAGTGGTGAGCACTATTACAAGTGTTAAAATGTTTCTTTTACTGAAGTGAAATAGCTAACACATTTGAAGAATTAATAATTTCTGTAAAAATTTTAGCAGAGTGCCATCTATATTTTGAATAAAATAGTTCTTCAAAACCTGTAAAAAGTACTTCAAATATATTTCTCAATCTCAAACTCTAACATCCAAATCAAAACAATAAGTTTCTCAACATTTGTCTACTCAATTCACAATAATTTTCCAGTGTTTTCAAAAGCTGAGATAAAAGAAATATATCATAATATTTACAAACCAAAATAATTTACAAATTTAGTTTACAACTTTAATGTACAATTTTAATTTACAACTACTCAAAACCAAGAACACTATATACATACAATGTACATACATTACAATACAAAATGGAAAATATGGTGTACTCAATATACCCGATGAACTCTCAATATAGCATAATCTGCTGCCCTGTCAGTCTATCTACCTGCGACAGCAATGAAAAGCTATCGCTGAGTAAACTTTACTCAGTGGTGCACAATAACAATTTGAAATGCGATATATAAATCTTTTATTGACAATACACAAATCACATAATTCACAATTCCATTTCACAATTTACAAAGTTCATATAACACAAATTTGATCAAACAATTGAATAACACAGTTTTGCTAATCAATAACACCATTTGATCAAATAACTGAATAATACAGTTTGATCAAATAACTGAATAATACAGTTTTGCCAATCAATAACACCATTTGATCAAATAACTGAATAATACAGTGTTGCCAATCAATAACACAATTTAGGCCATGACACAATTTTTCCGCACATGCCGTGTTGTACACCACGACAAGACACACTCACCCCAATAATCGAAATCAATGAGGGAGGAAGCTAGCTAAATAATGAGAACTCATCCACACTCACCTCAGACTGGCAAGTCAAAGAGGGAGGAACATAATCACACTCACCCCAGACTGATAAGTCAAAGAGGGAGGAATATAATAACAGTGTCATGCCAAGTGTGAATCAAAACAATTCCAAATCACAATATTTCATACAATTCCCAAATCACATTTTATCTCAAAATTTCCATTTGCAAAGTAGACAGCACAATAATTTCCAAATAAGATTCTCAAAGCCAAAACAATAAAAAATTATTCATAACTCATTTCTCCAAATAAATTTTCTAGTAAAAGCACTGAATATAAAAAGTATTGTGCACAGACACAATTTAAAACTATAATGTTCAAATAAATTTTTAAGTAAAAAATAAGAAATCAAAATTATTGCGCACAAACAAAATTTAAAACAATAACATACAAATAATCATAATTTATTTCTATTGAAAAATTTAAAAGAAATAACTATTGTGTAGAAACCTCTGATATATGCCTCTTGACCCTGACTCAGTGTTCCTTATGCTTCTCAATATCCTTTTCAATTGAAACACACAATTTAAAGTATTTCAGTACTCAATGAATTTGTTTCTAACAATAAAATCCAATATTTAAATTTTCTTGGTACTATTCCCTTCAATTCATTTCATTAGTCAACCTATAATATTGACCCTTGATGCACTCTAAGTGAGTCAATTCTAATGTTACCAATATGTCACATTTAATAGCCTTTTAGTATTGGCACATGTTACCAAATTCATTTTCAAGTATATTGCATTTTATTGCAATTTGCCGGATTTCGGTATACTAATTTGACTTAGCCGGATGACCTAGTTCCCTCGATTTTCGGATTTTGGTCCAAACTACAAACTTGTAGGTCTATGTCTTATTGCTTGCGGGGAAAAATTTCAGGTCATTTTGAGTTATGTATACCAAGTTATGGTCAATCTACCAATGCTGGTCAGAATGCATCAAAATGGTAACTTTAGGTCATTTTTAGGTCACTTTTGGTTCGGCCAGTTTTTGGACATGAATTTGTACAAGCTATTTGGCTTGGTTCTGGCCATTTCTGGGCTTTGGTGTCTTCATAAGAATTGTAAGATATGTCTCAGCTATTCATGGTAAAAATTTCAGGTCAATTGGACCTGTTTTGAGTGAGTTATGGCCAAAACACTAACCACTGCCCAAATGGTCAATTTTCAAGCTTTCAATGCACTAATCCAGATTTGGTCATTTTTCAAGTTACCTTCCAAGCAGAATTTTGGTAAGCTTCCTTCATGAAAGTTGGCACATTTTGTGCCTAGTTTCACCTTCAATTGGTCTCATACCAATTGGAGTCACACAGTTAAGGTTCTAAGCCAAAACCTACACTGCCCTATTGCATATTGTTCATCACTCATCAATTACACATTTAACACTTACCAAGTTACACATCCATGCCAATTCTGGTTTATACCATAACATAAACACATTTTACTTCATATTGTTGGTCATTTTGGCAGCTTGTAATCACACTCAATATGCACATTATAGTACAGAATTTACCAAGTCCAAATTAAAAACAATTTAACCACATGACAAGCTCATTTACATGTCCAAACTCAAACCTTTGTACAAATGTACATGCTGCCATAACAAGCACCATAATTCAACAATATAATTCCATAAACCAAACCATGAAACAACACATTTTGGTCTGCACTTTAAGTTTGTCGAATTGTACATCTCTCCAATTAGCTTCCAAACTTCCAAAATCAAGTGTACAATCACACACACATTTAGTATACATTATCCAATTTATTCCTACACACAGAAATACTTACATCAACACTTTAATCTACCATTTACATGCAAAGATAAACTGCCCTTATTGAAGTTCCATGGCTGCCAAAAATGTACCTCTCCTTAACTCATCAAACTTCAAAAATCCTTCCACAATTCAACTACCCATAACATCCATACAAAGTTTAATGAAACAAGCATAAAAAATACATACTTACCACTTTTGAAACTCTTCAAAATCTCACCAAAACTTGATTTTCTTGCTGCCTATCTACTGCCCAAGTTGTGTAGAACAACTTTAGTGAAGGAATCAAGTGGAAAAATGGCTTGGATCATGGGAAATGGAAGCTTGGCCATGGACGGCCATGGAGGTTTCTTTCTTCTTGGTTTCGGCTGGCTTTTGGGAGGTTGCAAAATGTGAGTTTCTGTTGTCCAAAATGAAGGTTAATGGTCCACTTTAGGTGTTAGTGGAGCACTAAGTGAGAATGTAATATTTGTTTATTCTAAAGTTTCCATATTTCCACATTTAACTCCTATCCTTTGCTATTTAATTCATGTACCACCAATTAAATTTTTGATGACATTTTCCAAGTGTAGCATCATTTATTTTTAATGGAAATTTAGGTTAAAAGACAATTCGGGGTGTTAAATGACCACAATGCCCTTGTTCGGGTTGCATTCCCGATTTTTCAGTAATACCGAGTTTTGTCGTTTTCCCAATTTCTCACTTTTCTTTGTACTAATTAATTAAATTTTCTTTGACATTTCTAATGATATTTATGCTTCAATAGGTCTTTAATTATGTCTTAAAAATATTTTCTAGGGTTTCTCGCAGTCCAAGGCTAGTCAACGGTCCACGCCGCAACTTCCCAGTGTGGTCACCCATCGCTATGGTTCTCGGCTCGTTTACTTAGTTACATTTCATTGCTATTATTTTTCCTTTGTTTTTCTTGTCTTTTCTTTTCTTGTATTTCATTATTCTATGTCTCCTCACTAATATTTAAATATAGTTCTAGGCATTCTAGATGTCCGGACAGACACTAATCACCAGAGCAGTAGAACGCACTACCGAACATAGGGGTGTTACAGCTTTATTGTCTCTTCACTTTCCCAAGTTTCCTCTTCAGTGTTGTGATGCCTCCAAAGCATTTTCACCAGTGGAATTTGTTTATTTCTCAGGTCCTTCACTTTCTGAGCTAGGATCTGTATGGGTTCTTCTGTATATGTCAAGTCCGGTTGGATTTCAATCTCTTCCATGGAGATGACATGTGAAGGGTCTGAGCGATATCTTCTCAGCATAGAAACATGGAATACATTATGGATTTTATCCAGTTCTGGTGGTAAAGCTAGCCGATAGGCCACTGGTCCCACATTTTCAATGACTTCATATGGGTCAATGAACCTAGGGCTTAACTTACCCTTTCTTCCAAACCTCAGTACTTTCTTCCACAATGAGACTTTGAGAAACACTTTATCACTAACTGCATACTCTATCTCTTTTCTCTTCAAGTCGGCATAAGATTTCTGTCTATCTGAGGCAACCTTTAGGTTAGCTTTGATTATCTTCACTTTCTCCTCAGTCTGTTTTACCAGGTCTGGTCTTACCAGCTTATCTTCGCCCAATTCAGTCTAACACACTGGGGTTCTACATTTCCTCCCATACAGTGCTACATACGGAGCCATTTGAATGCTAGCTTGGTAGCTATTATTATATGCAAATTCTGCCAGTGGGAGGTATCTATCCCAACTCCCCTCAAACTCAATGGCACAACTCCTCAGCATATCCTCCAGGATCTATCACATAATTCACATTGTTACTATCATTTCAATTTATTAACTATGAAAATTCAATTAGTTCTTAGGTTTACCTGGATTACTCGTTCTGACTGTCCATCCATTAGAGGATGAAAAGCCGTGCTGAAGCGGAGTTGTGTGCCCAAGGCTTATTGCAACTTTTTCCAAAATCTCAATGTAAACCTTGGGTCTCGGTCAGATATGATGGAAAGTGGGATTCCATGCAGTCTAATTATCTCACTGATATACAATTTTGCTAGCTTCTCCAGTGAGTAGTCTGTCCTAACTGGCAGAAAATGTGTTGACTTCGTCAATCTATCCACTATCACCCATACTGCATCATGCTTTTTCTGGGTGAGAGGTAGACCACTAACAAAATCTATAGTGACTCGGCCCCATTTCCATTCAGGTATGCTAACTCAAGGTCATGAGTAGGGTAGTTCTGTTCATGTGGCCTTAACTGCCTGGAAGCATAGGCGACCACTTTCCCCTCTTGCATCAATACACACCCTAGCACATTATGCGAGGCATCACTATAGACCATAAAGTCTTTTCCCGATACTGGCTGTGTTAACAATGGTGCTTCTATCAACATAGCGTTCAGCCTCTCAAAACTGGCTTGGCACTTGTCGTTCCAGCCAAATTTCACATTCTTGTGCAACAACTTGTTCATTGGAGCAGCTATAAGAGAGAACCCCTTCATAAATCTTCTATAATACCTAGCTAGCCCCAAGAAACTTCTGACCTCAGTTATATTTCTAGGAGGCTTCCATTCCATCACTGCTTCTATCTTTTTGGGATCCACTCTAATCCCCTCTGCTGATACTATGTGTCTAGGGAAAGAGATTTCACTCATCCAGATGTTACACTTGGACAACTTAGCATACAGCTTCTTCTCTCGTAGGGTTTGCAGAACAATCCTCAAATGTTCATCATGTTCTTCCCTGGCCTTGGAATACACCAGAATATCATCAATAAAGGCCACTACAAACCGATCTAAGTATGGGTGGAAGATACGGTTCATAAGGTCTATAAATACTGCTGGTGCATTTGTTAACCCAAACAACATCACTAGAAATTCATAATGTCTATACCGGGTTCTGAATGTAGTTTTTGACACATCTGCATCCTTTACCCTCAACTGATGATACCCTGATCTGATATTAATTTTTAAAAATACACCGGCTCCCTTCAACTGATCAAACAGATAGTCAATTCTGGGCAATGGATATTTATTCTTCACAGTTACCCTTTTCAACTGCCGGTAATCAATACACAATCTCAAGGTTCCATCCTTCTTCTTCACAAACAACACCGGAGCTCCCCATGGTGACACACTGGGGCGTATGAACCCCTTATCGAGTAACTCTTGCAATTGAATTTTCAACTCCCTTAATTCAGTGGGTGCCATCCTGTAAGGAGCAATAGAAATTGGTGCTATACCCGACATTACCTCAATAGCAAACTCGACTTCCCTTTCTGGTGGTAAACCAGGCAACTCTTTAGGAAATACATCTGGAAAGTCTCTTACTGTGGGTATATCACATAGGTTTGGCTTAGCCTGCCTAGTATCAACCACGTGTGCTAGGTAAGCTTCACAGCCTTTTCTTATAAATCTTCTTGCAACTGTGGCTGAGATAACATTAGACAGGAAATCTGTCCTTCCACCCACAATAGTAATCTCATTACCCTCAAAAGTTTTCAGAGAAATCCTCTTCAATTTGCAATCAACTATTGCCTGATGACGTGACAACCAGTCCATTCTCAAAATCACGTCAAACTCGCGGAAGGGCAATCCAATTAGGTATGTCGAGAATTCATACCCCTAAATCCTCAACGAGCAACCTTTATACACCTTATTCAGTACCACACTGTGGCCTACTAGATTTGTGACCAGAATGTCTTGATCACTCTCCTCTACTGGAACTCCCCTCTCTATGGGTAGTTTGATGCAAATGTAGGAATGAGTGGATCCTGGATCCACCAATGCATGCACAAAAATGTTGTAGAGGGAGAATGTACCCCTGATGACATCTGGGGCATCTTGCTCCTCCTGAGCTCTGATGGCATTCTAGTCTGATGGCCCTGGCTGGTATTCTAGTCTCTGGCCTCTCAGCTGACTCGGATGCAGGCCTCAGTGATGGACCAGCTACCTCAGATTTACCAGGTTTCCTACCCCTTTGCGGTTGGCTTGTGTTGGTGCAACTGTGGTAGTCCTCTTCGGACAATTCTCGATCTGATGTTTTGTAGATTCACACCGTGAGCATGCACCAGTCACTCACCAACAGTCCCCCTTATGCCACTTCCGCAAGACGGTGTAAAAGATGCCGGGTGATCCTCGAACATCGTTCTGGAGAGCTGCCCACTGATGGTGTGGACTGGCCTCTCCTAGGTGTGAACTATGGTCTGAGCCCCTGGGACTGACCCTAACCTTGTGGTTATCCTGAACCCTGAGCAGGAGGACCCTTACTCTTCTTACTGGGAGCAGAAAATGAACTGGATTGACCTGGACCCCTCTTCTGCTGTCTTTCCCTTCTAGTTTGCTCATTTATTCGGACCCTTTCTACTTTTGATGCAGCATCTACTAATTTAGCAAAATCTGTGATCTCCAATGCTGTTATCATGACTTTGATATTGTCATTGAGCCCTTCTTCGAACCTTCTGCACCTCTCTACTTCTGTAGGACTATCTCCCTCCCATACCGGCTTAGTCTGACAAACTCACGCTCATACTCTACCACTGATAATTGTCTCTATCTCAGACTGATAAATTCTCTCTTCGCTCTTCTAAATACACTTTGCTAACATATTTCTTCCTGAACTCTGTGAGGAAGAATTCCCAGGTGATTCGTTCTGGTTGCACCTCATTGGTCACTGTGTCCCACCACTGATATGCATCATCCTGAAGTAGGGACACAGCACACTCCAGGTTCTGCTCGGGGGTTCAATTAAGCTGTTTTAGCACTTTGATTATTCTATCCAACCAGTTTTCTGTTGTCATGGGATCATACTCCCTCTTTCCAAAGAAATCTACAGCCCTATGTTTTTGCAGTTTCTCCAGATGGGACTTCTGTGGTGCTGGTGGAGGTTGTGGCTGTGGCTGTGGTTGTGGTAGTGGAATTGCCCCCATCATTTGCTGGTAAAACTCGGTCATTTGCTGAAATAGTGCAAACTGAGGTTGGGTAGGTGCCTCAGCTGCTGGTGGAGTAGATTCTCCGCTGCCCCCAGATTCAGCCCTTGGTAGAGCACGACTCTCCACCTCTTCATCAACTGCTCTTTGAGAAGCAGGATCCATATCCTATTTAAAATAAGAAAATAAATAGATCTGCATCAGTGTCATCTCAACACTTACAAATGCAATGCAATGGTATGCAATCTATCTAGGCCCAGAAACGCCTAAACCAATGCTCTAATACCACTAAATGTGACACCCCTTACCCGTCTACAGTGTAGCCGAGCAATATATACCACACAGTGTGCCGGAGCACCAAATCATATTTCAATTCAATTTACCCTTTTTACTTATTTATTTAAAATTTTTTATTAATCTAAATCTTTCCGCAAATTTTATAGAAAATCCAGCAGAGTGCCGGCTGCAAATTGGAAAAACAGTTCTTCTGAATCTGTTAAAAACACTTCCAATAAAATCATCACATCATTCTTAGTCAACCACCAATATATTCTCAGCAATTTCTCAATTGACTTCAGTATCTCAAAATTAAATTCAATTCATATCACAGTCAACTCAATGAGAAATGCTCACATTTATTACTGAACATAATTCATAGATAGTTACATCAAAAACATAATTACAAGAATTTATAATATTCATTACAGAAGTTTACAAAATACAAAATACCAAAATACCAAAAGTGGCCTAATGTCCTACCAAATGCACTGCAATGTGAGGTGACTCTGAACTCCGTGTGCAGATCTGAAGGCTCACCCTGTATGAGGCCTGCTGGACTCCCTAGCTACGTCTCCAGTATCTGCGCGTGGCAAAAGCAGCACCCTAAGCAATTCTACTTAGTGGTGACAATATAAAATAAAATAACTAAAATAAAGTAAATATGCAGAATGTGTGTTTATATTTTTTTGTAGACTTAATTCTTGATGTTTATTGCAGTATTATTCGATTAAAATTTGGTAAAATTTATTATCATTGCCCGAGTAACCCATACTAGTCGACTGGACTGGATAAACGGGTAAACTGGCACTGGGTACTAAGTACCTCGGACCATCACACCGGTCACATTGTGTCTCCCGGTGTGCAATAGAACAACTAATAAGCTGTAATAATTATCAGGGATGAAACCCAAATATAATATCTCAATCAACATAGGCAAAGGCTATTTTATAACAATGGCACGTGAGGCCATAAACTCAAAATGGCACGAAGCCATATGCAGTACTGCTAATAGAACCCTATTGGCATGCCAGCCTATCCAAACCAATCTTGCTAGGTATACTAGGGCATATTACACTTTTAAGTTTCACAATTCTTGAAATTCAAGTTTTGGTGTTACTATTCAATTCATTAGTCAATAAAATGTTGACTTTTACATGGACAATAGGTACATTGGTTTTAATACTCTCAACATACCACATTTTGCATTCTAAAATTGTTGGTATTGGTTGCCAATAACATTTCTAAGCTTAATGTTAATTGTTCAAAATTTTCAGTTTTCGAGCTATGTGTTTACTGTTCCATTAGTCATTTTTTCAGTGGGAATTTGGAAAAATGATGAACATAAAAGTTGTTCCTTATTTTGTCTAGTTATATTTCCTTTTTTGAATCACTCCATTTGGAGTTTTGTAGCTAAAGTTATGGGCCAAAAACCACAACTGGCCAGATTGTAATTTTTTCAGAATTTCTGGACTAACCAAATCTATAGTATTTTGAGTAGTAATTACAAGTCACTTTTTGAATATGTTATGGTCAAAATTTTGGTTAGATTTCTTCATGAAAGTTGTAGTTCTATATCTCAGCTTGTTGCTGGTAAAATTTCAGGTCAATTGGACCTTTCTACACTAAGTTATGACCAAATGACTGAACACTATTCATTTAGTCATTTTGCCCAGGCATAATGCAGGTCACCCGGATTAGGGCAATCTTTAGGTCAACTTGGTTTGATTTTCTGGGCATGATTTCTTCACCAAATTGTGCCATTATGTGTCTAGTTTCATGTCCAGTTGGCCTTGCACCAATTGAACCTCTACAACTCCAGTTATTGCTGCCCAAACCTGCTGGACTCATGCCCAGTCCTACAGGTCACCAAGGGCAGCCACACCAAACTCAATTCCCACTGCACAACCCACTTCATTTTTTATTCAAACAAAACCAAATCGTCTCTAATTGACCATTAAAACCTACTTTCATCATCACATGATCAAAGTCTCATTTTCATCCCAAACCCTAACTCAACTATCACAAACCATGCATTATAATTTGTATTTCATCACTCTACTTAAGAGATTCATATTAAGGGCAGCCATACTACCATTTTAGCTCCATAAAAATCATCACAATCTTACCCCAACCAAGGCTGGCGAAAATATAGGATGGGCATACACATGGTATTTAATAAATTTCTTTGTAATTTGCACTCGATCATAGTCCTTTAACATGAATTTAAAGAGAAAATCAAAGTTAGGTCACAAACCTTTAATGGAGTGAAATTCCCACTTGCTAGGGTTCTTCTTTTTCTTTTCTTTTTACTCCCAAAAGACTCACCAAGATGTAAGAATAAGTTTTTGTATTGAGAACATAGGGTTTAGTTGGGTAAAAACTATGGAAATCAAGCTTTAAAAAAGCTTGATAATGGTGGCCATGGAGGGAGAGTGAAACGGCAAGGAAGAAAGGTTGAGAAGCTTTTGATTTTTTTCTTCATTTTTCTGCCCAATAAGTCTTTTTAAATAAACTTATGCCATGTGTCAACATTGGATTGGGTGAGAAAATTTTAATGACATCATTATGATGTCATAATTCCAATTCCTTTCATTTTCTATCCTTTTCTTGTCTATTTAATTTCAATTAAACTTTTAACAACATTTATTCATGTTTTATGTTATATAAATTATTTATTTAACTAGACAAGTTGGCCAAAAATCATCTCTGAAGACGAAATGACCAAAATGTCCTCCGTTTGGCTTAACGAGCCAAAATTATGTGTACCGATAGAAAAAAATTTTTAAGCATTTTCTTGGCATTCTAATACCATAAGAACCTCAATGACCCTTCTTTGGAGTCCCAAAAATTATTTTATAATTTTTCCCCTGGGTCTAGGGTTGCTAACGGCTTTCACCGTCACCTCCCTTTCGGGTTACTCATCCCTGGTGTTTCGGCTCGTTTAACCTTAGTGTATTTCGTTCCTATAAATTTTCCTTGATTGTTATGAGCATTATTTAGTTTCTTTATAAATCCTCACTCTAGTCTATTTAAAATTTCAAACATTCTAGCTGCCCGAACCGACATTGGTCACCGGAGCAGTAGACTGTACGGACTAGCTAAAGTGAGGATGTTACATAATAAGCTGTAATAACATTAGGCACAAGGCCAAGTCTCAACACAATGTCAGAATGACTAAAAGTCATAAAATCACAGAATGGCATAATGCCATGTGCAGTACTACTAACTAAACCCAATTGGCATGCCAACCTATCCAAACCAATCTTGCTAGGTGTACTAGGGCATGTTACACTTTTAAATTGTACAATTCTTGAAATTTAAGTTTAGGTGTTATTATTCATTTCATTAGTCAACTAAAATGTTGACTTTTACATAGACAATAGGTACATTGGTTCTAATACTCCCAACATACCACATTTTGCATTCTAAAATTGTTGGTATTAGTTGCCAATACCATTTCTAAGCTTAGTGTTAGTTATTCAAAATTTTCAGATTTCAAGCCTCATATTTACTGTTCCATTGGTTATTTATACAGTAGGAATTTGGCAAAATTGTCTTCATGAAAGTTGTTCCTTATTTTGTCTAGTTACATTTTCTTTTTAAAATCACTCCATCTGAAGTTTTGTATCTCAAGTTATGGCCTAAACACCATAACTGCCCGAATTAGACAGAATCTAAAATTCTGGGCAAAACTGGTTCTGCCAGATTTGGTAACTTAAGTTTGGTTGACAATATGACTAGGTTATGGTCAGAATTTGGATTTGTGTTCTTCATGAAAGTTGTAGGTATATGTCTCAGCTTTCTGCTGGTAAAATTTCAGGTCAATTAGACCTTTCTACACTGAGATATGACCAAATGAATAGATACTGTTTATTTAGTCATTTGCCCAGGCAGAATGCAAGTCACCCGAATTAGGGCAATTTTTAAGCCAACTTGTTTGGTTTTCTGGGCAGAGTTTCTTCACCAAAGTTGTGCCATTATGTGTCTAGTTTCATGTCCAATTGGCCTTGTACCAATTGAACCTATACAACTCCATTTATGGCTATCCAAATCTACTGGACTCATGGTCAGTCCTGCATGTCAGCCAAGGCAGCTTACCAATCTCAAATACCAAGCCACAACTCTCTTCATTTCTTCATCATACATAGACAAATGGTCACTACTTGACCATTTAAACTTTCATTCACCAACACATGAACAAAATTTAAGTTTTATACCTCAAACCCTAAGTCCAACAACTAAAATTTTTATACACATACAATCCATAGTTTATAACACCAATATCATGTTCAATGGCAGCCATACACAAAATTTTTAGAATAAATTGGCACTAACCTTGACTAAGGCACTTTCCAAGGCTTAAAAACTTCACTTTCTTCCTTTCAAATTGCTGCCCAAAGCTTGCTCTAGTGGTAGGGCTAATTTTTAATGAAGGCAAGTTAGGGTTTTGAGGTGGTTTAAGGTGGGAATTGAAGCTTTGATAAGCTTTCAATGGTGGTTTGGATGTGGAAGAGGAAACGGTTGGAAATGGGGAAGGAGATGAATCTGATTGCTTTTATTTATTTTTGTCTCAATTATCCCATTTTAATAGGCTAGCTTAATTGTGATTAGTGGGGAAAGGATTGATGACATCATGTGATGTCAAAATTGTCATTTAATCTCATTTTCTTTCCTTTTCTTCTCTACTCATTTTCAATTTAATTTTTAGTAATATTTATTCACATTTTGTGTCATAATAATTATTTACTTAACTGGACAAGTCGGCCAAAAATCATCTCTGAAGACGAAATGACGAAAATGCCCTCCATTGGGCTTAACAGACTAAAATTGTCTGTACCAATTGAAAATTTTTTCTAACCATTTTCTTGGCATTCTAATGCCATAGAAACCTCGATGACCCTTCTATGGAGTCCCAAAAATTATTTTATGAATTTTCCCCCAGGTCTAGGGCTCCTAGTTGTGAGAACCGCAACTTCCTACTAAGTTACCCATCGCTTGGGCACTGGCTCATTTAACTTAGTTGTATTGTATTTCTAAAATTTTTTCTAAATTTTTCTTATTAATATTTGAGTTAATTATGGTTCCTCACTTTAGTTTAAATATTTTTCCGGATGTTATAACTGTCCGAACCGACACTGGTCACCAGAATAGTAGAATGTACGGAGTTGCTACTGGGAGGGTGTTACAGAGATCATCCCAATTTGAGTTATGGCAATCAACCGATGCAAAACTGATACCAGCAGCAGAGACCACAAGTGAATAAACCACCTGCACCTTTGCCTGCCTCAAATCAAGGTATGTCACTCGATGAAATTGTTAAGGCTTTGGCTAGCAATACATAATAGTTTAAACAGGAGACCAGAAATAGCATTCAAAACATAAAAGAGGCAGATTGGTCAGTTAGCTTCATCTGTGAGTAAGCTTGAATCCTAAGGTTCTAAAAAGCTTCCATCACAAACAGTCATGAATTCTAGAAAAAATACGAGTGCTATAGTGTTGCGGATTGGGAAAGAAGTTGATAATCAGACTCCACATGAGCCAATGAAAAAAAAGAAGCAAGGAGCAAAAGAGTCTAATGTTCCTGAAGTTGAGATAAATACTGAACCTAAACTGAATAAAGTTAATAATTCTGTTCTTCCTCCATTCCCTTGCAGGTTGGCCAAGACTAAGAAAGAAGAACAAGAGAAAAAAATTTTAGAGACTTTCAGGAAGGTAGAGGTTAACATACCTTTACTTAATGCGATCAAAGAAGTCCCCAGGTATGCTAAATTCCTTAAGGAATTATGCACTACAAAGCTCAAGTTGAGGAATAATGAGAAGATCAGTGTGGGGGAAAATGTGTCAGCATTAATTCAGCAAAAATTACCCCCAAAGTGTAAGAATCCAGGTTTGTTTTCTATTCCCTGCAAAATAGGTGATTCTAGATTTGAAAATGCAATGACAGATTTAGGAGCATCTATTAATGTTATTTCAAATTCAATTTTTCAAACTTTAAATTTGGGTCCTTTGAGAGAAACCAGTGTCATTATTCAGTTAGCTGATCTTTCTAATGCCTACCCATTGGGAGTAGTTGAGGATGTGTTGGTTCAAGTTGGAGAATTGATTTTTTCTACAGATTTTTACATTTTTGATATGGAGGATAGCGTTCCCACATCAAAGTCAGCTTTGATTTTGTTTGGAAGACCTTTCCTAAAAACTGCCAAGACTAAAGTTGATGGGGATAATGGTACCTTAACTATGGAGTTTGATGGAGAGACTGTCAGATTTAATATCTTTAATGCCATGAAGTATCCTGCTGATAATCATTCTATCTTTTCTATTGATGTTGTTGATACATTTGTGCATGATGTTTTTGAGTTAGGCATGGAGGATGAGCTAGAAGTGGTGATTAGTCAAGGAATTCAAGAAGTTAGTACTAATCAACCATTAAGTGTAGAGGTTCAAGATGCAATAATGGCAATGCAGTCATTACCTCCTATTCCAAAAAAGTATGGAGTATCAAAGATTGACTTACCTGTATCTCAAACAAAATTATTACCTTCTATTGTGCAGGTGTCGGTTCTTTAACTCAAGCCTTTACCTGAGCATTTAAAGTATGTTTACTTGGGAGACAATGACAAACTTCTAGTTATCATCTCAAGCAATTTAACAAAGATTCAAGAAGAATGATTGATTAGAGTTTTGAGATTACACAAGGAAGCAATTGGATGGACAATAGCTGACATCAAAGGTATAAGTCCATCAGTGTGCATGCACAGGATTGTACTGGATGATGATGCTAAACCAAGTAGAAAAGCTCAAAGGAGGTTAAACCCACAGATGATGGAGGTTATGAAGAAGGAGATTTTAAAGCTACTGGATGCAGGAGTTATTTACCCAATTTTAGATAGTAAATGGGTGAGTCCAGTCCAAGTAGTGCCAAAAAAATCAGGAGTCACTATGGTAGCAAATCAAGATAACGAGCTTGTTCCAACAAGGATTCAGAGTGGATGGCAAATGTTCATAGACTACTGCAAGCTGAATTACTTCCTACTGCCATTCATTGATCAGATGCTTGAGCGGTTAGCAGGTAAGTCTTATTTCTGCTTTCTTGATGGCTTTTCTAGATATAATCAAATTGTGATTGCACCAGGGTATCAAGAGAAGACTACCATCATTTGCCCTTTTGGAACTTTTGCTTTTAGAAGGATGCCTTTCAGGCTTTGTAATTCACCTGCCACATTTTAGAGATGCATGATGACCATATTTTCATATTACATTGATAATTGCATTGAGGTGTTCATGGATGATTTTACTGTGTATGGTGATTCATTTGATGCATGTTTACATCATTTGACTTCTATTCTTAAGAGATGTATTAAGAAAAATCTTGTTTTGAATTATGAGAAATGTCATTTTATGGTGGAACAGGGGATTGTTTTGGGTCATGTTGTCTCTAATAGGGGTATTGAGGTGGATAAGTCTAAAATTGATTTAATTGTGAACTTACCCTACCCCACAACTTTGAGGGAAATACACTCTTTTCTTAGTCATGTAGGTTTCTATCGCAGGTTCATTAAGGATTTCTCTAAGATAGCATTGCCTTTGTCTAGACTCTTGCAAAAAGATGTTTCTTTTGAGTTTAATGAAGAGTCCAGGGAGGCTTTTGACAAATTGAAATCTGCATTGACATCACCCCCTATTATCGAGGCTCCTGATTAGACTATACCATTTGAAATTATGTGTGATGCGAGTAATAATGCAGTGGGAACAGTTTTAGGGAAGCGTGTTAAGAAGCTCTTTCATGTGATTTATTATGCATCCAGAAGACTCAAGTCAGCTCAGCGCAATCATTCTACGACCTAAAAAGAGTTTTTGGCTATAGTTTTTGCTTTAGATAAATTTCGGTCATATTTGCTGGGTTCTAAAATAATTGTCTTTTCTAATCATGCAGCGTTGAAGTATCTCTTAGCAAAGAAGGAAGCAAAACTAAGGTTGATTAGACGGATCCTTCTGCTGCAAGAATTTGATTTTCAAATCAAAGATAAGAAAGGAGCTGAGAATTGCGCAGGTTAGTGACACAAGAAGAGCTAATTCCTTTGTAAAAACTTTTTCCTGATGAGCAGCTATTTAAATTGTAAGGTATGATCCCTTGGTATGCTGATTTGGTGAATTATTTGGTTACCAAGATTGTGCATTTTGATTTGAGTAGAGCTAAGAAAGAGAAATTGAAAAGTGAAGCTATGTATTATGTGTGGGATGACCCGTATTTGTGGAAATTTTGTTTCGATCAAATTATTAGGAGATGTGTTCCTGATAATGAGATTCAATCTATTCTTGCTTTTTATCATGCCTATGCATTTGAAGGTCATTTTGGACCTAAGAGAACAGGTAGACAAATATTAGACTGTGGTTTTTACTGGCCCACTATATTTCGTGATTCATATTTAATTTGCAAAAATTGTGAACAATGTCAAAGAACAGGAAGTTTAACCTATAGGAATGAGATGATTCAGAATCCAATATTTGTTTGTGAGATTTTTTATGTGTGGGGTATTGATTTTATGGGTCTATTTCCTTCTTCTTTTGGCTTTGTTTATATATTACTTGCTATTGAATATGTTTCGAAATGGGTGGAAGCCAAAGCCACCAGGACTAATGATTCTAAAGCTGTTATAGGTTTTATCAAGTAAAACATTTTTAATAGGTTTGGAGTTTCTAGAGCTTTGATCAGTGACCGGGGCACACATTTTTGTAATAGAACTGTTGAGGCATTGTTGAGGAGATATGGTGTTTTCCATAGAGTATCTACAACTTATCATCCTCAAACAAGTGGGCAAGCAGAGGTGTCTAACAGAGAGATGAAATCTATTTTGGAAAAAACAGTGAAGCCAAATAGAAAAGATTGGAGCCTTAGACTTGATGATGCTTTGTGGGCTTACAAGATTGCTTACAAGACACCAATAGGTATGTCCCCCTACAGCTTGGTATTCGGTAAGTTGTGTCACCTTCCTGTTGAGTTAAAACATAAGGCTTATTGGGCTGTTAGACATTGTAATTTGGATTTGGATACTATTGGTGTGGAAAGAAAATTACAATTGCACGAATTAGAGGAAATTCGACTTGAGGCTTATGAGAATTCTAAGATCTATAAAGAAAAGACCAAGGCATTCCATGACAAACTAATTCTAAGGAAGCGGTTTGCGGTTGGGTAAAAAGTTTTATTGTATAATTCCATATTGAAGCTGATGCATAGTAAGTTGCGTTCTCATTGGATTGTACCCTTTATTGTTACTAATGTGTTTCCTTATGGTGCAGTTGAAATTCAAAGTTTAAGAACTAACAAAGTGTTCAAGGTCAACGGTCATAGACTTAAGCCATTTTATGAGGGGTTTCAGGAACATTCAGTGGAGGAGCTCAAACTGAGCTCAAATTGAGCTAATAATAATAAATAAAAGCGCTTCTTGGGATGCAACCTATGGGTGGCTTATTAGCCACAATCAGATTTGTTTTCTTTCCCTTATTTTATTTTATTTTCTAGCATTTTTTTTCTTTTCTTTTGCATTTGGGCTTTACATTGGGGACAATGTAAGTTTTTATTGTGGGGGAGGAGAAATTTGTTGCTGCAAAAAAAAAAAAAAAATCATTCTCATAAGCTTGATTCATGATTCTTTATTAACTCTCGGAGAGAAATGCTTTGTCCTTGAAATGACTTTTCTATTTTAGATTGAATTTTTGAGATTTTAGGCAAGGTAATGTTAGTAGTATGCCCTAGAGCATATCATTTAGTATGTATCTTATACATGTTCTTATTAATAAAAGGCATTTTCACTTTTTCGTTTACATAATATATTTTTGAGTAATAGAAAAGGTCCATTGATATTTTGTTAGAAATTTGATTCTTAAGTTGTTAAGAATATAAGTGACAGTATTTCTAGCACAAAGTATTATAAATAGGTTCACAATCGTGGATACTTCACAATAAGGACATGACTTATCTACAAAGATTGTAATCATGTTTGTATCCAAGTTATTTATATGAGATGTAAATAAGATGGAATGGTGAGTCTCATGCCATATAACAAACAATATAGGCACTTATACATGATAAGTAGGCCGAACTAGTGACATTTATGACAAACACATAGAGTTTAATCTTGTCAATGTATTGTCATAAATCATATTAGTGCATATAATCCTTAGACCTGAGATAGCACAGTTATCTTGTATATAGGTGGTTTGAGTTTGATACTGCTTTCATACTTGTACTGTGTATGGGTATGTGGGTATGTGTTGGCTCCTATTAGTTATATATGGAGGTAGGTGTTGATCAAGATGGAATCTGTTGCCCTAATTAAATAGGGATAAAATCCTATGTTCATTTAATTGTTCTTGATGTTTCAAGTTCCTAGCCAAGACAGATAGATTTAATAAGAAAAGAGTTTTTGATGAGAAAATCTTTTTAATCAAGAACTAGAATTAAAAGAGAACATAATATTCATAGCAAATGGGGTCTGACATAAACTGTGACTGCAGCTTGAATTGGAATTTTGTAACAGAGAGATTCTAGTGCATGGTACCATATGATTATAGGTTCATTTAAGGTAAACCTTATTACTAATTGAATGGCCATGGCATGCTATGCTAGGTGCTAACCATGGTCTATGAGGTGCATAAAATGATTTAGAGAAATCATTTATGGTAAGAAAGAGTTCTGATGATATTAAGAGTTAATATCATGTCTCATTGCCATTTAGTGATGAGCCTAGTAAGTCACACACATACACAAGTAATCACCAAATTAAATATGATTTAATTAATCAATTAAAAAGTTTAATTGATTAATTAAATAGGTTTTGTTTGTAATTAGATGGCAAAGTCCCTAGCATGGCTTGAAACCAAATCTAGGATAATGGATGTATAATATAAGTTAAATTTATATTTAAAGTGTTTAAATATGAATTTAATTAATGAGAAATATGGAGATTAATTAATTAATTTATATTTGATATAAATTGATTAGAAGAAGAGAAATAATTATTTTGGGTTGAGAACTCAAAATTAAGACACAGGGGTATTTTGGTCATTTCACAAGGTGACATGTGGCACCATGAGATGGTGACACATGGCACTACACATAAGCTTGTCATATGTCTTTTAATCATGTAAGATGATCAAAATCAAGATTAAATATAGGTTTGAAACTTGGCACAATATGATTGGGTCAAATAAACCTAGAGCCAATCAGAAGGTGACATGTGGCAAGGGTTTTAAGTAGTGACCTAGCTTGTAACCCCTCTCGCCCATCTATAGTGTAGTCGAGCAAGGCGTGCTACATGGCGTGCCAGAGCACCTAGTCTGTGATTATCTCAATTTATGAACTCAATTTGATTTAAGAAGTCTTTATGTGATATTCATAACATATTGGTTCTATTTTCATATTTTAATAAAATCAGTGTTTCAAAAATGGTAATAAAAATCCGGCAAGGTGCCGTCTGTATTTCGGAAAAACTGTCCTTCTAAACCTGTTAAAAACAGTTCAATATGATAATCTCAACCTTCCAACTAATTTTTCAATCTCAAAATTTCATAGTTTCAAAATACAATCCATCATAATTTACATTCATCTAAACACTCTCCATAGGAGTTTAATATATACAAATTATTACAAACCTTAAAGTTTTAGAATATAATAAATTACATAACAAAATGTCAAAATACAACTGATAGTCATTACACAAGATCCTAAGTCCTACCATGTATGCAGTGTAGTGCAGATGACTCTCAACTCCTGTGCAGATCTGATGTCTCACCCGGTTGTAGGTCTGCTGGGCTCCCCAGCTGTGTCTCCAATACCAACACGCTAAGCAATTTTGCTTAGTGGTGCCATGTAACACTCCTATTTGCATAGCCCGGTGTATTTCACTATTCCGGTGACTGGTGTCGATCTGGACAACTGAGGGGATTATAACCATACTTAAGACAACTAGATAAGCCTTGAACACAAATAATAAGTAATTGCCAATTAGTTAAGTATAAATAAGAAAAATAGAACATAAGAAGTTAAACGAGCCGAGAGTCACAGCGATGGGTGACCTTCTCAGAAACGACTGCGAAGTCGATCTAAACTCAAATTTCAAACACAGTGGAAAAGAGAAAATCACGGAAAAAGGTTGTTAAGCCAGTCAAATAATTAGGTCAGAGAGTCGAAAGAAATATTGAATTATTTGCAAACCAGGTTGAACCAGCGAGGGGCAATTTAGTCAATTCACCCATAGAGCTGACTCCTGACCTAACTATCAAATAATATCGAAGAAAATAAAATTTCAGAATTGGGAATTAAATTAAAGAACTAAAGAAAAATAAAGGAAAAGAAAATAAATTTAATAAAGGATTATGACATCATCATGGTGACATCATAATTAAATTTTAAATTAATGGAAAATTTGACAAAGTCAAAAAGTTTTGACAAATATACAAAAGTAAAAGAAAAAAAAATAAAATAAAATCACCATCTTCTTCTTGCAAGGTTGCCGCCCCATATCCCTCTCTCTCTAAACTCCATAGCTTTCCACCATTGATGAGTTATTCAAGCTTGAATAACTCAAATTTCTCCCATAAATTTTAACCTTGAACCCTAGAAAACTTCTAAATTACCCTAGAAAGGAAAATTTGAGGAAAGAAAAAGTGAGAAATTGGAGAAAAAAATGAACATCAAAGACTTCACTTAAGGTTAGTATTTTAACTTTCAATTTTCTACTTAAATGCATGCTTAGCTACTTAAATTAACTTAGAAACTAAAGAAATGAAATAAAAATAATTTTGAGGGAGCAAACCTTAATTTCGGTCAACTAGGGTTTTGATGTGTGTATGCATGAATTTGATGGACTTAAAAGTGTATGTGATCTTGATTGGGTTGAAGAAGCATGGATATAGGTATTGAATTGGTTAAATGCAACAATTTAGTGAGTTAGGGTCTTGGACACCTAGGGTTTAGAGGCAAAAATGTGAGAACTTGTGAAATGATGTGTTTGACCTAGTTTGAGGTGAGAAATGGTGATTTGTGACCAAATGAAGTGTGTTGGAAGTGTTGGAATTGAGATTAAATTCGGATTAAATGTAGTCATGCTGCAGGCAGCAGGACCAAGGTCTGTTTGAGGGACCAAAACTAAAAATTTACAAGTCCAATTGTTATGAGACCAATTGGGAATGAAAATAGACACAAAATGGAACATTTTTCATTTAGGAATCATGCCCAAAAAGTGACCAAAACCTAGTGAATAAATTGACCAAATTCGGATTTCCTCAGTCTACCTGTACAAAAATGACTAAATGAACAGTGTTTGTTCATTTGGCCATAACTTGGGCTAGGAAAGTCTAAATGACCTGAAATTTTACCAGTGGACAGTTGAGATATAGACCTAAAACTTTCATGAAGAACAGAAATCCAAATTATGCCATTAACTAAGTCATTTGGCCACCCCAATTTGGTAGCCTAAAACTGCCAGAACTAGAATTTGCCCAAACAATCTGGTTTAAGTCTAATCCAGCAGCCATGATTCAAATGGCTATAACTTGAGCTACAAAACTCCAAGTGGAGTGATTCAAAAAGGAGAATTAAGTTAGGACAATAGGGAACATTTTCTATGAAGAAAATTTTGTCAAATTCTAACAGAAGAATGACCAATGGAATAGTGCAACATAAGACACCAAAACTGAAAATTTGCAAATTTGCCTAAAAGACTTAGAATTTGAGTAAACAACCAAAACCAAAAAATTTAATGGCCAAAATGTAGTATGTGGGTGAAGTTGGAATTCCCATACCTATTAAGCCTTAGAAAGTCAACAAATTGACTTGAATAGTGTCATGAATAGTAACCCAGAAACACAAATTTTAAAAAACGTCAAGTTTAGTACATTAGAGCTAGGTAAAAGTGAATTTAAATTTATTTTTGGATTTATGTTAAGTTATGATACTGAAACACTGTGAAACTGTGTGTTTCAGTGGAAAAGAATACCAGGAAAGAACCCGAGACATCGAGTCAAGGCCAAGAGGCGACTCGTATAAGGTTTGTGCACAACTAACTATTTTGTTACTTTTCACTTCTAAATTGATTTGAACAAGTTTATTTTATGATTTATAATTTTATTGTGTTGAGGGTTTTAATTTGTTGAATGAAATTGTATAAATTAAATGTAAATTTTTTTATGCATTTAAGGATTTATTGCATGGTTTTGAGGATTGTAAATTTTAAGTTTGATGTGTTGCCAACCTTGAGCATGAATTTCTGATGATTAAATATGTTGATGATTTGTAAACACTTTGTAAATAGAAATTGTTTTGAATATGATTTGAAACCACAGTTGACATGACAAAATTTGTTGTGAATTCTCATTAGCTTGTCTAGTGAGATATCTCCTCCACTAGATGGGGCGAGTTCCTTCCTCTCTGGCTTGCCAGTTGGGGAAGAGTTTGAATGAGTACTCATATATACTAGCTAGTCTTGGTTCCTCCTTTTAGCCTCGGTTATTGGGAGAGTGTGAAATGCCGTGGTGTACAACACGGCATCTATTTGAATTTTGGGTCATGGGTTCAACTGTGTGGATTGTTGGCAGCACCCTTTAAATTATGCATAATTTGATAAATTGTGATTGAAATAAATAATTTATTAGTGATTCAAAATATTTTTGTATTTTTTCAGAATTTAAAAGAAATTTAAATAAATAGTTATTATTTGATCAAAATGTTATTCAAATGAATAATTTGCATGAATGAAAATAATGATTTTTGAATGTCATGGATTTTGAAGAATTTAGAAATTTTAAATTTTTGTTCATTATGAATTATTAAGAATAACTTGTATTAAGTTTTAAATTATTAGTTTGTGCACCACTGAGTTCACCACTCAGTGAAAGCTTTGTATGCTGTCGCAGGTGAAAGAAATATAGAGCAGTTGAGCGAGGTTACTGAAAGACACGATGAGATTATCCTCGGGTATATCATAGGTATACCCTTGTACATTAGCTTTTGATGTAATTCTGTAATTGTATGTATGAAATTTACTTTGAGTAGTTGTGCCAACTCTTTTGTAATATATATATTTCGATTGTAATCAAATACAAATTATTGTAATATTATCTTGAGATTTTATATACTTATAAAGTTTTGCACTATTAAATTTTAATGCTCCCATGAATGTGAAAATTAATTTGTTTACCTTAATGAGATGTTTTAATATATGATTTAATTTACACTATGTATTGAGTGGTTTATGCGGATTTGTGAAATAAGATTGAATATGGAGTTGGGATTGAGAAATATATTGGGAGTGTCTTTATTTTCAGGTTTTGAAGAATTGTTTTCTCAAAATACAGACGGCACTTTGCCGAAATTTTTGTAAAAATTGCGAAGATTTTAAATATCTAAAAATTTTATTCATGTTTGGACTTTAAATAAAGGTTTTTAATATCTGAGAAAATTTTACCCACTAATTTAAAAATGAACGAAAATTGTTTTAAAATCCCTTGTAGTATATTTAATGGGTTACCGGCAGGCGAAGTACAATAATTCATTAGGTGTACTATGGGAGCATATTACATCTTACGAGGAGTAGGGTGTGACATGTTTTAGTGGTATCAAAGCAAATGTTTTAAAGTAAATTTTGAACTATGAATTTGAAATATTTTTTTATAAGTACAACTGCTCGAATGTTTGATACATATAATACATTTACATCATAAATATGAATTAACGGGGATAAATCTCCTTATGTTGGTTATACAGGAAATAGAAAAAAAAAATCCTGTGAATAGATATAGACAAGGGAGATAAAACGGTAGAGCAGTCTGATACAGCTAACGTACAAGGAGAGGCCCCAGTTTCGCAGAGCGTTGAAGGTCCAACTGCACCAGTCCCTCCTATACAAATTACTGCACAAACGGCCCAGTAGATGGCCATGTTCTTTCAGCAAATAGCTAATAATCTGTCAGCCCAGGCCTAACTACAAATCCAACCCCCTCAAAAGCAACATGAAAAAGAGAAAAGTGGGAAACCCATCGATCAAAGTTCGAGTAGTAATTTGGGAAAGAGAAAAGATTTTGAGGGACCCCGAGCTCCTAAGTATGACAGAGGCAGATCTTCAGGGCGGAAGTAATGAACCATTCGTTAAAGAACTAGAAGTTCCTACCCTATTCGTATCTGTGACGTTTGTGGAAAATTTCATGGGGGTATTTGCCATAAGGTCAATGGAGCTGTAACACCCCTATTTGTATAGCCTGGTATATTTCACTATTCCGGTGACCGATGTCAGTCTGGACAATTAAGGGGATTAGAACCATACTTAAGACAACTAGAGAAGCAATAAACACAAATAATTAGTAATGTTCAATTAGTTAAGTTTAAATAAGAAAAACAGAACATAAAAAGTTAAACGAGCCGAGAGTCACAGCGATGGGTGACCTTCTCGGGAAGGATTGTGAAGTCGATTTAAACTCGAATTTCAAACCATAAAATGTGACGCCGTGGTCCTTATGACTATTATGAACACAGTGGAAAAGAGAAAATCATGGAAAAAGGTTGTTAAGCTAGTCAAATAATTAGGTAAAGGAGCCGGAAGAAATATTGGATTATTTACAAACCAGGTTGAACAGGCGAGGGGCAATTTGATCAATTGACACCGAGAGCTGACTCCTGACCTAACTGTCGAATAAAATCAGAGAAAAGAAAATTTCGGACTCGAGAATTAAATTAAAGAACTAATAGAAAAAAAAAAGAAAATGAAAAAGGTGTAGGGAGATGACATCATGCATGACATCATGCATGATGCCATAAATCCTATAACTAATAAATTAATTAAATTGATTATTTTTGGTCTTTCATACGACAAATTACATAAAAGAAATAAAAAGAAAAAAAATATCATTTAGTCTTCTTCCTCACCTTGTGCCGCCTCACTCTCCCTCTCATCTCCATGAATTTTCCGCCATTAAAGCTTGCACTCAAGCTTTGAAATCCTTACTAAACCTCAACTTCTCCCATAATTGCTTCATAAAAACTTGTTTTAGTCACTTGAGAAGGAGATTGGTTACCAAAGAAAGAAGAAAAGAAAGCTTAGAAACCCTCCAAGCAAGGTTAGTGTTTATCCCTTAAACTTTTCTTTATATTAATGATTAAATACTTGTATTAAGTTGGAATTTGATGAAAGTTGAAACAAAATGTTACGATAAGGGACCATAAAGATTTCGGTTAGCTAGGGTTACTATATATATATGTTTGTGTTTTTCTTGAATTTGAGAGGTTAGGCAAGTTTGTATGAATGAGGTAGTGAGGTTGAGATACTTAGATTTGGTTAAATGCAACAATTAATGTGAATTAGGGTTTTGGACATTAGGGTTTAGAGACCACAAATGTGAGAAACTTGTAAATGATGTCTTGGACCTAATTTGAAGTGAGAAATGGTCAATGGTGACCAAATGAAGTGTGTTGGAATGGTTAGAGTTAAGGCCAAATTCGGATTGAGTATGGTCATGCTGGTGGCAGCATGACCAAGTTACCTTTGAAGGACCAAAAATGAAATTTTACAAATCCAATTGGTATGATACCAATTGGGAATGAAAGTAGACACTAAATGACACAATTTTTATTTTGGAAGCATGCCCAAAAAGTGACCAAAGACCTAGTGAACAAATTGACCAAACTTGAAAAATCACAGTCTGCCCTGTATAAACTGACCAAATGAATAGTGTTTATTCATTTGGCCATAACTGGAGCTAGGCAGGTCAAAATGACATTAAATTTTACCAGTGGATAGTTGAGATATAGACCTAAAACTTTCATGAAGAACACAAACCCAAATTATGCCATTAACCAAGTCATTTGGCCACCCAAATTTGGTGACCTAAAACTGCCAGAACCAAAAATTGCCCAGAATTCTAGGTTGAGTCCAATCCGGCAACCATGGTTCAAATAGCTATAACTTGAGCTACAAAACTCCAATTGGAGTGATTCAAAAAGGAGAATAAACTTAAGACAATAGGGAACATTTTCTATGAAGAAAGTTTTGCCAAATTCCGACAGTAAAATGACCAATGGAACAGTACAACCTTAGACACCAAAACTGAAAATTTATCAAATTTGCCTAAAAGAGTTAGAATTTGAGTAAACAACCAAAACAAACAAATTTAGTGACCAAAATGTGGTATGTGGGTGAAGTTGGAATTTTCATACCTATTAAGCCTTAGAAAGTCAACAATTTGACTTGAATAGTGTAGTAAATAGTAACTCCGAAACACAAAATTTCAAGAACGTCGAGTTTAGCACATTAGAGCTAGGTAAAAGTGAAGTTAAATTTATTTTTGGATTTATGCCAAGTTATGGTACTGAAACACTATGAAATTGTGTGTTTCAGTTGAAAGGAATACTAGGAAAGAACCCGAGGAGCCAAGTCATGGCCAAGAGGCGACTCGCTTGAGGTTTGTGCACAACATCACTATGCTTTAAAATTCATGGATAAAGTGAATGAAATATGTATTTTACTTTTGCTTTGAAATGTTGAAAGTTTAATTGTGACATTATTTATGATGTTTTGATTTAAATTGTGAAAGTTATTGTGTATATTTGAAATAGCAATGTTTAGCAAATTGTTAAGATAAGTTTTGAAACCACAGTGTCATGACCATATATTTGAACACCTCACTAGCATAACTAGTGAGGGTAATTAGTTTCGAATTGAGGATCTATTAGCTTGAAGTTATCGGGTATAATTTATACCCTGACTATAAATATTTCTTTTGATGTATGTATTGCACATAAATGTATGGACATGTAAATTCGGTCTTGAGCAGCTTGTATAAAGCTTGTGTAAAGTTTGTAATAAAGTTTAGTTGAATTTCTCTTAATGTAAATTTTGTAAGGACTTTTATAAATTGTTTTGTCCTTAATGAATTATGAATGGAACTATTTTATTTAATTTGAATGAACTGGATTGCTGGTATTTTGATGATCATTGGATAGTGGATTTGAAATTTGAAAGTTAATAAATGTGTTGAGAAATTGGTTAAGATTGAGTATGAATTTGAAGCAGTGGTTGAAAAATTATTGGAAGTACCTTTTTTTCAGGTATTAGAAGAACTATTTTCTCAAAATACAGACGGAACTCTGGCAAAATTTTTATAAAATTTGCGAAAAAATAAAATGGACTAAAAATATTAACTAGTTTTAATTTTAATTAAATGTTTTAATATCTATTAGAAAATGCTCACCACTTATCAAAAATAAGAAAATTGTTTTAAAATCCCTTGTAGAGTACTTAATGAGTTATCGGTAGGTGAAGTTCGGTAGTTCATTAGGTATTCTAGGGGATCATGTTATGACTTACAGAGGGGTAAGGTGTGACTGGAGCCTGCTTTAATTGTGGTTGAATTGGACATTTCGCTCGAGATTGTAATAGCGCACGTCGATTTATGCCACATACTACACCAGAGGAATCAGTTCAAGATTTTGATTTTAGAGGCTCATTAATAGTTAGTAGGGGCAGAGGTAGAAGTAGAGACAACACTTCGAGTAATCCTCGCACAATGGACCAACCTGAGCAGAGGAATACATTAGAAAGAGGGAATGCCATGCATCGAGGAGAAGACGAGGAGACTTCAGATGTTGTTGCCGGTATGTTCTTAACTAGTGAAAGGAATAATTATGTACTATTTGATTCTGGCTCTACTTGTTTATATGCTAATGCTAAAATTATATGTTCTACTGCTATTCCCTTGCATGGAGATAAATTTTGATGTGTTAGTGATTAGTCTTTTAGGATAAGAATTGCAATAATAAGCGTGATTGGAATTAATTTTGGAAAAGTTTCTAATGAGAGACATCTCCTAGACTACGATAAATTATAAAGTTAAGTAGTAAGCCTAAGTAGGTAAGCCAAGAGGACCAAAAAGTAAGTTATAGCAATATATCTACCCTAGATGGAAGTAAAGCTATTACTGTTGATAGATATCAGTAAGTACCATAATCAAAATAAGTTTAAGATATTAGTGGATTTGAAAGAAATAAGACATAGGGAAGTTTGATCTATTGGGATGTATCGTAGTAACTATGCAATATTCTTGATGTTTGTACTATAAGCTGCAGATTATAGTACTGACTTGAGATTTATTGTGTAGAGCTACGTACTACCCAATAGTACACAAGGATAAGAATAGTTACAAATGGCTTTCGCTCTGGTATAAAGATACCAAAATAGAGTTTTATTACTAGAACTGAGTTTGAAAATCCTAATTCGGGATTTAAAACTCTACAATTAGAATATCAAAAGATCATGCTTGCAAGGTAGTGAGAGTTAAAGACTCCGTTACCCTAGCACGAATTACAGTACATCAGGAATTGTTATGGGACTAGAGATTTTAGTATTGTCAAAAATTAAAAATAACACTTATAGGGCTAAGTCATCTAGTCTCCGATATGGGGTTTATAGTTGTTCTGGTATTACAATGGAACTTTTGCTCAAAGTTTAGTAAAGAACAATATTCTATTTGTGTAGCAGTAAGACACAAAATATAATTTTGCTCCCTTAGAAGAGATAGGATGCTATGGATGACAATTATAACTTATAAAACAGTTAAGAAATGATATTTTACTGATAATAGTAATTCGATAGGAACTAGTTGGCCAGGTATTCTTTAGGAAGAGCACAATTTCATTGTGCAGATCATAAGGATTAGAATTCAAGCGAAAGTTTTGAATAGCATGGGAAACAGGAGAGTCTGGTAGACTCCCTTCTTAAGATTGAAGAGTTGTTTATGGTTAAAAAAAAAAAAGGGTAATGATCGCAAACTAGTGGAAAATAAGCTACAGAATATTGATAGATAAAAGAGTTATGGAAGTAAAAATTAGAATAGTTGGTGTGAATGTAATAAAGAAACGTTATGAATATTAGTTAAAGTGTTGACTAGAATAGTCAGAGGACCAAATCAAAGTAATATTGAAGTATAGTGGATTTATTAGGGATGATAAGAGGTGCTAAATCATGACTCGACAGTCAAGTTAAGGAAGAAGATAAGATTGAGGAATAAAATAATTAAAGTTAAGCTGTGGAAAAAAAAAAACAAAAAACAAATAGAACAGTAAGAAATGAGAAAAAACACTAAATGAGGAATTGCCACCAGGGCAAACAACCTACTTAAGACGCGCAACGATATCCCGAACTATTTTATCAAGGAGGAAATAAGTTAAACAAAAGCAAACAAAATAGTGCAAAATGGCACATGGGCCTTGGTCATAAATAGAGATGGTAGGATAATGGTTATGGACCTATGGCTAAGAAAGAGATAAGTAGTTCGTATATGACCAACAAGGTCATTTAAAAAAAAAAAAAAAAAGACTACAAAGGAAAATAATTGCTAAAACAACAACAAGGAAAGACTAAAATATTCTAAACTAAATTGAAGGTTGCATCAAATGATCAAGAGATTTGATAAGAAAAGAGCAAAACTAAGTTCTCACCCATAGGATCATACGAGGTCCTAGAAAGAGTGGATCCACTAGCACACAGATTTGCTTACCTCTAAAATTGAAATGAATTTGAATCTAACTTATGACAGAAGCTCATAAGAAACTTGACACACGAGGTGAGCAATCGATGAGTAAATAGTATTGGTTAAAGTGCTAAGGAACCATCATTCAGGCCAGGAAGCTACTTAGGAGCGTGAATAGAACATGAGGAGACAGTACCTACAACTGTTCAGGACTGATACCAGGTAAAATTTCAAGGACAAAATTATTTTAAGGGGGGGAGAATTGTAACACCCCTATTTGCATAGCCTAGTATATTTCACTCTTTCGGTGACTGGTGTCGGTCCGGACAACTGAGGGGATTAGAACCATACTTAAGACAACTAGATAAGCCCTGAACACAAATAATAAGTAATTGCCAATTAGTTAAGTATAAATAAGAAAAACAGAGTCACAGCGATGGGTGATCTTCTCGGGAGCGACTGCGAAGTCGATTTAAACTAAAATTTTGAATCGTAAAATGTAACACTGCGATCCTTAAGACTATTACAAACATAGTGAAAAAAAGAAAATCACGGAAAAAGGTTGTTAAGCCAGTCAAATAATTAGGTCAGGGAGCCGGAATAAATATTGAATTATTTGCAAACCGGGTTGAACCAACGAGGGGCAATTTAGTCAATTCATCCCTAGAGCTGACTCCTGACCTAACTATCAAATAAAATCGGAGAAAAGAAAATTTCAAATTTGGAATTAAATTAAAGAACTAAAGAAAAATAAAGGAAAAGAAAACAAATTTAATAAAGGATTATGACATCATCATGGTGACATCATAATTAAATTTTAAATTAATGGAAATTTTGACTAAGTCAAAAAGTTTTGATAAATATACAAAAAGTAAAAGAAAAAAAAAATAAAATCACCATCTTCTTCTTGCAAGGTTGCCGCCCCATATCCCTCTCTCTCTAAACTCCATAGCTTTCCACCATTGATGAGTTATTCAAGCTTGAATAACTTGAATTTCTCCCATAAATTTTAACCTTGAACCCTAGAAAACTTCTAAATTACCCTAGAAAGGAAGATTTGAGGAAAGAAAAAGTGAGAAATTAGAGGAAAAAGTGAAGATCAAAGACTTTACTTAAGGTTAGTATTTTAACTTTCAATTTTCTACTTAAATGCATGCTTAGCTACTTAAATTAACTTAGAAACTAAAGAAATGAAATAAAAATAATTTTGAGGGACCAAACCTTAATTTCGGTCAACTAGGGTTTTGATGTGTGTATGCATGAATTTGATGGACTTAAAAGAGCATGTGATCTTGATTGGGTTGAAGAAGGATGGATATAGGTATTGAATTGGTTAAATGCAATAATTTAGTGAGTTAGGGTTCTGGATTCCTAGGGTTTAAAGGCAAAAATATGAGAACTTGTGAAATGATGTGTTTGACCTAGTTTTAGGTGAGAAATGGTGATTTGTGACGAAATGAAGTGTGTTGGAAGTGTTGGAATTGAGATTAAATTCGGATTGAATGTAGTCATGCTGCAGGCAGCAAGACCAAGGTCCCTTTGAGGGACCAAAATTGAAAATTTACAAGTCTAATTGGTATGAGACCAATTGTGAATGAAAATAGACACAAAATGGAACATTTTTCATTTAGGAAGCATTCCCAAAAAGTGACCAAAACCTAGAGAACAAATTGACCAAATTCGGATTTTCTCAGTCTGACCTGTACAAAAATAACCAAATGAACAGTGTTTATTCATTTGGCCATAACTTGGGCTAGGTAGGTCTAAATGAGCTGAAACTTTACCAGTAGACAGTTGAGATATAGACCTAAAACTTTTATGAAGAACACAAACCCAAATTATGGCATTAACTAAATCATTTGGCCAACCCAATTTGGTAACTTAAAACTGCCAGAACCAGAATTTGCCTAGAAAATCTGGGTTAAGTCCAATCCGGCAGCCATGATTCAAATGCTATAACTTGAGCTACAAAACTCCAAATGGAGTGATTCAAAAAGGAGAATTAAGTTAAGACAATAGGGAACATTTTCTATGAAGAAAGTTTTGCCAAATTCTAACAGAAGGATGACCAATGGAACAGTGCAACATAAGACACCAAAACGGAAAATTTGCAAATTTGCCTAAAAGACTTAGAATTTGAGTAAACAACCAAAACCAACACATTTAGTGACCAAAATGTGGTATGTGGGTGAAGTTGGAATTCCCATACCTATTAAGCCTTAGAAAGTTAACAAATTGACTTGAATAGTATCGTGAATAGTAACCCCGAAACACAAATTTTAAAAAACGTCAAGTTTAGCACATCAGAGTTAGGTAAAAGTGAATTTAAATTTATTTTTGGATTTATGCTAAGTTATGATATTGAAACACTGTGAAACTGTGTGTATCAATGGAAAAGAATACTAGGAAAGAACCCGAGACATCGAGTAATGGCCAAGAGGCGACTCGTATAAGGTTTGTGCACAACTAACTATTTTGTTACTTTTCACTTCTAAATTGATTTGAGCAAGTTTATTTTATGATTTATAATTTTATTGTGTTGAGGATTTTAATTTGTTGAATGAAATTGTAAAAATTAAATGTAAATTTTTTTATGCATTTAAAGATTTATTGCATGGTTTTGAGGATTGTAAATTTTAAGTTTGATGTGTTGCGAACCTTGAGTATGAATTTTTGATGATTAAATATGCTGATGATTTATAAACACTTTGTAAATAGAAATTTTTTTGAATATGATTTGAAACCACAGTTGACATGACAAAATTTGTTGTGAATTCTCATTAGCTTGTCTAGTGAGATATCTCCTCTACTAGATGGGGCGAGTTCTTTCCTCTCTGGCTTGCCAGTTGGGAAAGAGTTTGAATGAGTACTCATATATACTAGCTAGTTTTTATTCCTGCTTTTAGCCTCGGTTATTGGGAGAGTGTGAAATGCCGTGGTGTACAACACGGCATCTATTTGAATTTTGGGTCATGGGTTCAACTGTGTGGATTGTTGGCAACGCCCTTTAAATTATGCATAATTTGATAAATTGTGATTGAAATAAATAATTTGTTAGTGATTTGAAATATTTTTGTATTGTTTCAGAATTTAAAAGAAATGTAAATAAATAGTTATTATTTGATCAAAATGTTATTCAAATGAATAATTTGCATGAATGAAAATAATGATTTTTGAATGTCATGGATTTTGAAGAATTTAGAAATTTTAAATTTTTATTCATTATGAATTATTAAGAATAACTTGTATTAAGTTTTAAATTATTAGTTTGTGCACCACTGAGTTCACCACTCAGCGATAGCTTTGTATACTGTCGCAGGTGAAAGAAATATAGAGTAGCTGAGCGAGGTTACTGAAACACACAGTGAGATTATCCTCGGGTATATCATAGGTATACCCTTGTACATTAGCTTTTGATGTAATTCTGTAATTGTATGTATGAAATTTACTTTGAGCAGTTGTACCAACTCTTTTGTAATATATATATTTCGATTGTAATCAAATACAAATTATTGTAATATTATTTCGAGATTTTATGTACTTATAAAGTTTTGCACTATTAAATTTTAATGCTCCCATGAATGTGAAAATTAATTTGTTTATCTCAATGAGATGTTTTAATATTTGATTTAATTTACACTGTGTATTGAGTGGTTTATGCGGATTTGTGAAATGAGATTGAATAATGGAGTTGGGATTGAGAAATATATTGGGAGTGTCTTTATTTTTAGGTTTTGAAGAAATGTTTTCTCAAAATACAGACGGTACTCTGCTGAAATTTTTATAAAAATTGCAGAGATTTTAAATATCTAAAAAATTGATTCATGTTTGGACTTTAAATAAAGGTTTTTAATATCTGAGAAAATTGTACCCACCAATTTAAAAATGAATGAAAATTGTTTTAAAATCCCTTGTAGTATATTTAATAGGTTACCGGTAGGCGTAATACGGTAATTCATTAGGTGTACTACGAGAGCATGTTACATCTTATGAGGAGTAGGGTGTGACATGCCAAATATAAAGAAATATATACTAAAATAAAATAAATGAATTGTTTATGAATTTATAACATCGATATTCTTTGCAGTTGTTGTTTCTACTTTTATTTGCTAACTTTTCATTTTTGCTAATTTTAATGGTGCTGTATGTCAATAAATTGAATTTAGCTATTTGAATTTAATAATGCTTAAATTAACTACCCGTGTAGCCTATATACTGACCAAACTGAATAAATGGATATACTGGCACTGGGTACCCAGTACCTCGGGCCGTCACACCATCGGTCACAAAGTGTCTCCCGGTGTACAAACATTGCGGCTAAAAAGCCATATAGTCAATCAGGCGATAAGCCAAGTATAATAACACAATCCGTATAGTCGTAGGCTATTAAAATCATAGTGCGGCATAATAAGCCGTAAAAACACAGTATGGCGTAAAGTCATTTATAGAATAGCTGTCAGAATCCTATTGGCATGCCAACCTATCCAAACTAGTCAACTAGGCAAACTAGGGCACATTACAAATTAATTGTTTAATTCTTCATTTTTTTTTTGTTTACTAATTATCATGTAATTCACAAGTCAATGTAAATATTGACTGTAACACCCCTAAGTTCGGTAGTGCGTTCTGCTGTTCCGATGACCAGTGTTGTCCGGATAGCTAGGATGCCTAGAACCACACTTCAATGTGAGTGAGGAGACATAAAATAATGAAATACAAGAAAAGAAAATACAAGAAAAATAAAGGAAAAATAATAGCAAAGAAATTTGATCAAGTTAAGCGAGCCGAGAAACCTACCGATGGGTGACCGCACCGGGAAGTCACGGCGTGGACCGTTGACTGGCCCTGGACTGCGGGGAACCCTGGAAAATATTTTTAGGACTTAAATAGACCCTTGTTGAAGAATAAATATCATTAGAAATATCAAAGAAAAATTAAATAAATAGTACAAAGAAAAGTGAGAAATCGAAAAACAGACAAAACCCGGTAATACCGAAAAATCGGGAAGATAACCCGAACAGGGGCATTATGGTCATTTGACACCCTGAATTGTCTTTTGACCTAAATGTCCATTAAAAATAAATAATATTACACTTAGAAAATGAAATGAAAAATTAGTTTAGTGGTACCTAATACAAATAGCTAAAATCATGGGTTAATGTGGAATAAATGCACATTTGGCTTATTATATGATATAATTTTTTTTAGTGGACCACTAAGAACATTAAATGGATTAAATATACTTATAAGTGGGCAGATTTCTCCCACTCAAACCTCATCTTCCTCACTTAGCTCAACCATGCCGTGAATGAAGATGAAAGAATCCACCATTGACGTTTTGCATGAGCTCACTTAACCTCCCCATTTTCAACCTTTAAGTTCCTTCATAAAAATGGTCTACACATCACAAGGAAGATATTGATACCAAATTTGAGAAGTTTGGTGAAGGTTTAGCAAGTTACAAACAAAGGTAAGTTTACATTTTTGAGAATTTCCTTGTTAAACTTTATGTTTATGTTATGGGTGTTAGTTTTGTGAAGGAAATTTTGAAGTTTAAATAGTTATTGAGATAGCCATTTTTGGACAGCCATGGGGTCACACATTTGATGATTTATTATGCATATAATTGATGAGAAATAATGTTGATCATGGTAAATTAATATCCTAATGAATTGTTTCACATATATATGGTGATTTTGGCACTTGGATGAGAATTGATGGATTGTAGGGCAATGTGGTGTTGAAGAAGATTTCGGCAGCTTGGGAACCCTTGAATAATTGTATGTATTGATGGAAGTGTTGGCAGAATGTTGACATAGAAGAATTGATGAATGTATATGTAAATTAGTAGTGGAGATTATATGTAATGATTAGGTGTATTTATGTACATATATTGCTAAATTTAGACTTTGTGGTTTAGGGTTGTATTTGATGTATTGAGAATGTTTGTATTCTGTCCAAATTGACCATAGTAAGAAGTGATAAATGAATATGGAATGGTATAAAATCAGAATTAGGTATGGGGATTTAAAGTAGAGCAAGTTAAATGTGTGTTTGAATTGGGGTTTGAAAGACATATAGAGGGCAGTGTGCAAACAGACCAATAAGTTTAAATGTGTAACCTCAATTGGTATGAGACCAATTGGAGGTGAAACTAGGCACAAAATGTGCCAACTTTCATTGAGAAAACATACCAAAATTCTGCTTGCAAGGTGACCTAAAAAAATGACCAATTCGGATTAGGTGCAATTAGGACCTGAAAAATGACCAATTGGGCAGCAGTGAGTGTTTAGGCCATAACTCACTCAAAACAGGTCCAATTGACCTGGAATTTTGACCAAGAATAGTTAAGATCCATACCTACAAGTCTTATGAAGACACCAAAGCCCAGAAATGACCATAAGCAAGTCAAACAACTTGCACAAGTTCGGGTCCAAAAACTGGCCGAACCAGAGTTGACCAAATTGACCAAAAATTGACCTAATTGGTACCATTTGACCAGCAATAGTATAATGACCATAACTTGGTCTACTTAACTCGGATTGACCTGAAATTTTGCCCCGCGTGCAATAAGACCTAGATCTACAAGTTTGTAGTTTTGACCAAAACCCGAAAACCGAGGGAACTAGGCCGTCCGGCTAGGTCAAACCAGTATCCCGGAATCCAGCAATTTGCATTAAAGTGCACTAAGCAAGGAAATGACTTTGGTAAAACATACCAAACCTAAAACCCTATCGAATGTGACATATTAATGACACTAAAACCTAATTTACCTAAAACGCAACGAGGGTCGGTATATTAGGTGATTAAGTGAATAACTGAGTTCAGTGTATTATTTACCAAACACCATCGATAGAAACAATTTAATTTAGTACTGAAACACTTCAAATTGTGTTTCTCAGTTAACAAGGACTCAACAAAAGGGAAAGAAACACTGAGTCCAGACAAGGGAGGCAGTCATCAGAGGTTTGTGCACAACGGCTATTTCTTTTGAAATTTTCAATTGAAATGAATTATGACTATTGTACATTATTGTTTTAAATTGTGTTTGTGCACAACAACTATTTCTCTTGAATTTTTCAATTGAAATAAATATTGACTATTTGTATGTTATTGTTTTAAATCGTGGAAATGTGTTTGATGGACACTAATTGATTGAAAAACATTGTGAATGGTTTGAAACAGTGAAAAATTGTTTGAATGATATTGATGGATACTTATTGATTGAAAAGCACTGTAAATGGTTTTTGTGGAAATTGAAGTGAATTACGAATTGTGTTGCCATTTTGTGAATGAAATTATAATTTGGAAATCTATTGGATTCTTCGGATCATTTGAATAAAATGTTTGGAATTGTTTTGATTCACAATTGGCATGACACTGTTACTATGTTCCTCCTCCATTAATGGGGCGAGTGTGATTATTCTTCCCTCTTTGACTTATCAGTCTAGGGTGAGTATGATTATGTTCCTCCCTCTTTGACTTCCCAGTCTGAGGTGAGTGTGGATGAGTACTCATTATTCAGCTAGCTTCCTCCCTCATTGATTTCGATTATTGGGGTGAGTGTGTCTTGTCGTGGTGTACAACACGGCATATATGGAAAAATTTGTGTCATGACCTAAATTGTGTTATTGATTGGCAACATTGTATTGTTCAGTTATTTGATCGAATTGTGTTATTGATTTGCAAAACGATATTATTCAGTTATTTGATCAAATTGTGTCATTGATTGGAAAAACTGTGTTATTCAGTAATTTGATCAAATTGTGTATGAATTGGCAATACGGTATTCTTAAGCTATTTGACTAAATTGTGTTATTATGAATTTTGATAATTTGTGAATTGGAGTTTAAATTCCTTATGACATTCATTGTCTTGAATTTAACTATGGTTTTAAGTATCCACTATTGATATGATTTATGAATTGTGATTTAAAATTGTATTTGGTTAATGTTGTGCACCACTGAGACATTGTCTCAGCGATAGCTTTTTATTGCTGTCGCAGGTAGAGAGATAGACAGGGCAGCAGACTAGGCTGCATATACATCCAGCGAGGGATTACCTGGTATAATGAGTATACCAATATTTTGCATTTTGTACTGTAATGTATGACACTGCATGTACATTTTGTTTTTGGTTTTGAGCAGTTGTAAATTTAAGTTGTACATTGAAGTTGTAAAATAATTATGAGTTATTTGGCTTGTAAAAATTGTGTTGTGTTGATAAAAATGTTGGAGTTGAGAATTGGAAAATTATTGAAGTGCTTTTTACAGGTTTTCTGAAGAACTGTTTTATCCAAAATGCAGATGGCACTCTGCCAAAATTTTTACAGAAATTCCAAATAAACCAAATGAGTTAGTTGTTTCACTCAGTTCACCAAAGTCTTTAACACCTGTAAATAGTGCTCACCACTATAAAAGAAGTAAGAAAAGTTTTTAAAATCCCTTGTAGTGTATTTAATGGGTTATCAGTAGATGGAGTTGGTAATTCATTAGGTATACTACGGGATCATGTTATGCCTTACTGAGGGGTAGGGTGTGACATTGACCTTTTTAGGTAATATGGATAAGCTGATTCTAGCATCAACATATCACAATTTGTAATTCAATATGCTGCCAATTTAGTGCAATTTACCCTTTTCACAATTTGGCATTCATTGCCAATTTACTTCAAGCATCATTGTATGTAAATGTCAAAATTTTAGTTTTAGTGTGCTAGATTGGTCTAGCTTAATGTCCCATTTCTCTTGGTTTTTAGCTTCTGGTCAAAGAAGCAAAATTGTAGCTCTATGTCTTATTGAACTGTTGACACAAATTTCAGGTCATTCTGAGTTGTATAGACCAAGATATGGTCAATTTACTAAAGCTACACAGATTGCATCTTTAGTACAAAATTTGGTCAATTTAGGTCACATTCAGTTATGGCAGTTTTGGTACCCAAACTTTGGCACGCAATTTAACTTGGTTCTAGCCATTTCTAGGCTTTGGTTTCTTCATAAGAATTGTACCTCTATGTCTAAGCTTTTAATGGTAAAAATTTCAGGTCATTTGGACCTGTTTTGAGTGAGTTATGATATCTTAGTGACTATTGTTCATATAGTAAAAAATTTGGGCTTGCACTTACCAATTCCGGATTAGGTCATTTTTAAGGTCAGTTTCTAGGTAGAATTTTGGCAACATTTCTCCATGAAAGTTGGCCTATTTTGTGTCTAGTTTCACCTCCCATTGGCCTTACACCAATTGGGGTCACCAATTGTCACTTATGGTTCAATTTACCTACTGCCTTCACAACACAAAATCTACACACAGAACACTTCCAAATGACACTTCTCCTCCTCCCAAAACTACAAATATACATTCAGAATACTTCTATACCATTCATCATATCTCAATCATGTCCAATTGGGCAGAATATACAAGTGTTCTATTTATATTATACAACCCTAATTTGCAAAGTTAAATTCAACATAATATATATACATGAAAATACTTGATTATAACATATACCTCTCAACCATTACTTCACATATACTGCTCTCAATTCATCTTCACCATAATTTATCAAGAAAATTCATGAAACCAAACACTAATTATGAATTTAAAGGCTACCAAAAGTGGCAGTTTGCTAAGATATACAAATTGCTTTCCAAACCCTCAAATTCAAGTGTCTAATGTACTTATACATGAAAACTAAATTACTACAACAATAAAATGACTAAATCAACATTATTTTCCATCCATTAGAGGTAAGAAAAACTCAAGTAACATAGGTTCTCATGGCTGCCAAAATTGAACAATACCATAACTCAATAAATTCTTCCATTCTCTTCACCATTCAACTCACCTCAACCTAAACATGAAGTTTACTAAAGCAAGGGAGGGGATTTGGATACTTACTTCTTTTGGAGCTTGTTAAAAACTCATTAAATCCCTTCCTTCTTGCTCCTAAAAGCTTCCTCAAGGTGAGTGTGCAAGCTTTAATGAAGAAACCAAGTGGAAATAATGGCTCAATCAATGGTGCATGGTGATGGAACTCATTTGGCCATGGTGAACTTCAATGGAGTTTCTTCCATGGTGAGCTTCGGCTGGTTATTTTGGAGAATGAAGATGGACTGAAATTCTGTCCACTTTGCTTTATTTAAGTCCCATAATTCATGGTTAATGGAGCACTAAGGTTTCTTTTATTGTTTAATTATTCAAAGTTTCATTATTTGGATTTTAAGCCCCATTTCTTTCACCATTCATATAATGTACCTCATTTTAATTTTTCATGACATTTCCAAAGTGTAATATCATTTATTTTTAATGGACATTGAGGTCAAAAGGCAACTTTAGGTATCAAATGACCAAAATACCCTTCTTCGGGTTGCATTCTCGATTTTTCGGTAACACAGATTTTTATCTATTTCTCGATTTTTTGTTTTTCTTTCTACTAATTTATTATTATTATTTTTTTATATTTCTAGTGTCAATTACATTTCAATAAACCTTTAATTATGGCCCGAAATATAATTCCGAATGTTTCAGTAGTCTGGCCTGCAATTGCCTTCATTGTAACTTTCAGTCATGGTCACCCATCGCTACGGTGTCGGCTCGTTTAACCTAGTTTCATTTTTTCTCTTTTATTTTTCTTTAATTTTTCTTGTATTTTTTATTTATTTATTTCATCATTATATGTATGTTTACTATCACTGAAATATAGTTCTAGACATCCTGACTTGCCCGGACTGACATTAGGTCACTGGAGTAACAGAACGTATAGAACACGCACAGGGAGGATGTTACAACTCTTCCCCTCAAAATAAAAATTTCATCCTCAAAATTTACCTGATGTAAAGAGCTAAGGGAACTGTTGCCTCATTGTCTCCTCGCTCTCCCATGTTGCCTCTTCCGTGTTGTGGTGCCTCCATAGGATTTTCTGTCACACCTTACTCCTCTGTAAGGCATAACATGATCCCGTAGAATACCTAATGAACTACTGCACTTCACCTATCGATAATTCATTAAGAACCCTATAAGGGATTTTAAAACAATTTTCTTACTTTTTATAAGTGGTGAGCATTTTCTAATAGATATTAAAACATTTAATTAAAGTTGAAAACCAGTTAAAATTTTTGGCCCTTTTTATTTTTCCAAAAATTTTATAAAAATTTCGGCAGAGTGCCGTCTGCATTTTAAGAAAACAGTTCTTCAAATACCTGAAAAAAAAAAAAAGCACTTCCAATAATTTTTCTCAACAACTTCTTCAAATTCACAATAAATCTCAACAACTCCATAATCAATCTCAACCAATTTCTCAAGTTTCAAAATTCAATAATCCTCATTTCTCAATTTCCAAAAATTCAATAATCATCAAAATAATATCTATCAATTTCATTCAAATTAAAATAAAATATTTCCATTCATATTTCATGAAAGACAAACAATCTATATATGCATCATACTAAAAATTTACATTAAAAGAAATTCAAACTAAATTTTATTACAAACTTTATACAAACTTTGTACAAGCTGCTCAAGACCAATTTTACATGTCCATACAATTACGTACATTACATATATCAAAATAAATATTTACAGTCAGGGTATAACTTATACCCGATATAACTTCAAGCAAGTAGTCCTCAATCCTCAGTAGCTCAGTCTGCTGCTCCTCTAGTCTCTATATCTATGACAGTAATAACAGCCATCGCTGAGTACTAGGACTCAGTGGTGCACAATATACTAAAATAATCTTTATGCAGAATTTAAATCACATTTATTCAAAAATTGGATGGAACATGAGAATTAAATACAGAACATAAAATATGAGATTTTAACCCAAACAAGTTCATTTCGAAGTGCCAAAACACATTTCATAAAACCCACAGTTATATCATGGCATTCGAAACAAATATAATCTCAATAGCAAGAGGCTAAGGAGAAGTCACATCACAAGGCTAGCTAGCTCAAATATATGGATATCCATTTAATTTCTTCTTCTATTGGCACACACCTCAACACTTCAGCCAGAGAAGGAATCAAAATTCGAAACTGCTTACACCTCAACACTGTGGTTTCAAAACTTATCTTAACAATTTGCTAAACATTGTCATTTCAAAATACATAATAACTTTCAACAATTTAAATCAAAGCATCATAAATAATGTCACAATTCACTATTTCAGATTATTCAAAATAATATGCAGAAAATAATTTACAGAAATTATACGTTGTGCACAAACTTTAAGCGAGTCACCTCTTGGCCTTGACTCAATTCTTCGAGTTCCTTCCCGGTATTCTTTTCCACTGAAACACACAGTTTCACAGTGTTTCAGTATCATAACTTAGCATAAATCTAAAAATAAATTTAAATTCACTTTTACCTAGCTTTAATGTGCTAAACTTAACGTTCTTTAAATTTTGTGTTTCAGGTTACTATTCACTACACTATTCAAGTCAATTTGTTGACTTTCTAAGGCTTAATAGGTATGGAAATTTCAACTCCACCCACATACCACATTTTGGTCACTAAATTTGCTGGTTTTGGTTGTTTACTCAAATTCTAAGTCTTTTAGGCAAATTTGCAAATTTTCAGTTTTGGTGTCTTCAGTTGCACTGTTCCATTGGTTATTTTTCTGTTAGAATTTGGCAAAACTTCCTTCATAGAAAATGTTCCCTATTGTCTTAAGTTTATTCTTCTTTTTGAATCATTCTAATTGGAGTTTTTTAGCTCAAGTTATAGCTATTTGAACCATGGCTGCCGGATTGGACTTAACCCAGATTTCTGGGCAAATTTTGGTTCTGGCAGTTTTAGGTTACCAAATTTGGGTGGCCAAATAACTTAGTTAATGGCATAATCTTGGTTTGTGTTCTTCATGAAAGTTTTAGGTCTATATCTCATCTATCCACTGGCAAAATTTCAGGTCATTTGGACCTGCCTAGCTCAAGTTATGGCCAATTGAACAAACACTATTCATTTGGTCAGTTTGTACAGGGCAAACTGAGAATTTCCGGATTTGGTCAATTTGTTCACTAGGTTTTGATCACTTTTTGGGCATGCTTCCTAAATGAAAATTGTGTCATTTTGTGTCTATTTTTATTCCCAATTAGTTTCATACCAATTGGACTTGTAAATTTTCAATTTTGATCCCTCAAAGAGACCTTGGTCCTGCTGCCTGCAGCATTACCACATTGAATCCGAATTTGCTTTTGGTTCAAACACTTATAACACTTTTCATTTGATCACAAATGACCATTTCTCACCTCAAAATAGGTTAAAGACATCATTTACCAATTTCTCACATTTTTGTATCTAAACCCTAAGTGTCCAAAACCCTAGCTCACCAATTCTTTGCATTTAGCTAATTCAAAGCCTTTAACCATAGTCATTCAACTCCTTGAGGTTTATATTCCCTTCTAATTCAATCAAACCATAAAATAATACTCCTACACACATGCTGGCTGAAATTTACTTATAGTCCACACTTTTAATTTGTTTCAATTTTCTCATAACTTATAAGCTATTTCACTAACTACACATGAATTAAATTTAGGAAATAGAGAGTTAAAACTCTAACCTTTGCTTTGGATTCCCAAAACTTCAATTTTCTATTTTTCTTCCTCATTCTTTCTTCTATACTTCTTGTCTAGGGTTCTTGAGATGCTTTCTAGGGTTTAAGGTTAATTTTAGTGAAAGAACATCAAGTTATTCAAGGTTGAATAACTCTTTAATGGTGGACAATCATGGAGAAGGGAGAGAGAGGAGTTTCGGCTAGTTGGATGAGGGAAGAAGATGAGGGGTTTTTTTTTTTAATGTTATTTTATCTTATGGAAGACCAAAAAATCAAATTAATTAAATTTATTAATTATAATATTTATGGCATCGTGTATGATGTCATCTCCCTTAACTTTTTCATTTTCTTTTTTTTTTTCATTTATTTTTCTATTAGTTCTTTAATTTAATTCCCGACTTTGAAATTTTATGTTCTCTGATTTTATTTGACAGTTAGGTCAGGAGTCAGCTCTCGGGGTCAATTGACCAAATTGCCCCTCGCCGGTTTAACCCGGTTTGTAAATAAGTCAATATTTCTTTCGGCTCCCTAACCTAATTATTTGACTGGCTTAATAACCCTTTTCTGTGATTTTCTCTTTTTCACTTTCTTTGTAATGGTCTTAAGGACCGTGGCGTCATATTTTATGATTTGAACTTTGACTTTAAATCAACTTCGCAGTCCTTCCCGAGAAGGTCACCCATCGTTGTGACTCTCAGCTCGTTTAACTTCTTATGTTCTGTTTTTCTTATTTATAATTAACTAATTGACAATTACTAATTATTTGTGTTTATGGCTTATCTAGTTGTCTTAAGTGTGGTTCTAATCCCCTTAATTGTCCGGACCGACTTCGGTCACCGGAACAGTGAAATATACAAGGCTATACAAATAGGGGTGTTACATTTTTCACTAGTGGAATTTTCTTATTTTTGAGCTCTTTTACCTCTCGTGCCAAGATTTTAATCGGTTCTTCTTCATATGTCAGGTCAGGTTGCACCACAATTTCTTCTGCTGAGATGACATGTGAAGGATCTGATCTGTATCTTCTGAGCATCGAGACATGGAACACATTATGTATCTTGTCCAGCTCAGGTAGTAAGGCTAATCTGTAGGCTACTAGTCCCACACGTTCAATAACTTCATATGAGCCAATGAAGCTAGGGCTTAATTTTTCCTTTTTTCTAAATCTCAACACCTTCTTCCATGGTGATACTTTCAGAAATACCTTCTCGCCAACTTCATACTCAATGTCCTTTCTTTTCAAGTCAGCATAAGATTTCTGTAGGTCTAAGGCAACTTTCAAATTGGCCTTTATCAGTTTCACCTTTTCCTCTATCTGTTTTACTAGGTATAGTCCCACTAGCTTATCTTCACCCAATTCAGTCCAACATACAGGTGTTTTGCATTTTCTCCCATACAGTGCTTCATAGGGTGCCATTTGTATGCTAGCTTGATAGCTATTGTTGTATGCAAATTCTGCCAGTGGAAGGTATCTATCCTAGCTTCCCTCAAACTCAATAACATAACTCCTTAGCATATCCTTGAGGACCTATCACATATGTTCGGTTATTATTATCATTATCAGTTTAATTTATTGTTTATAATAACTCAAGAGTTTCAAAATTTACCTGGATTATTCTTTCTGACTGTCCATCTGTCTGAGGATGAAAAGTCGTACTAAAATGGAGTTGTGTGCCCAAGGATTCTTGTAATTTCTTCCAAAATCTAGATGTAAACCTCGAGTTTCTATCAGATATAATGGAAAGCAGAATTCCATGTAGTCTAACTATCTCACTGATGTACAATTCTGCTAGCTTTTCCAGTGATTAGTCAGTTCTGACTGGCAAAAAATATGCTAATTTGGTCAACCTATCCACAATCACCCATACTGCATTATGCTTCTTTTGAGTGAGAGGTAGACCACTGACAAAGTCCATAGTGACTTAGTCCCATTTCCATTCAAGTATGTTTATGGGCTGTAATAAACCTGATGGAACTTGATGATCTGCTTAGAGTTGCTGACATGTCAGGCATATAGTTACATAGTCAGCTATGTCCTTATTCATACCAGTATCAAAGTTTCAGGTCATAGTACATTTTTGTGCTTCCTGGGTGCATAGCATACACACTATTATTGTAACACCCCTCACCCGACTATAGTGTAGCCGAGCGAAGTGTGCTACATTCGATGCCAGAGCACCCTATCTTGTCTTACTTTATTATTTTAATAATTTGATCTCGTTATATTTTAATATTAATTATTTTTCTAAGGAGAAACCAGCGGAGTTTCCCCTGTTTCTATTACCATTTGGCGTATTTCACTATTCACCTGTTTGAAAATTTGAACAATAATTTCTAATAATAATCTCATCCATACTCATATCATCATTTCGAAAATCATTATGTAATTCAAATCCATACTCATTTGTACAAATTCATTCATGCTCCATTCTTATAGCAAATTTCTCAAATTTGCATTAACTTACATAATTTGCAACTAATTACATAAATCCTTAATTATCATGATATACAAATTAATTACAATTTGCTAATTTACATTACAATATAAGAAATAAATAACATACACATAATACATGATATGCTTAATGTGAGCCCTATCTACATGCATTGCTGAGGAGGAGACAACCTTTGACACTTTGCAGATCTAGACTCCAAAAATCCCAGTAATTTGTCCACTGGGTTTTATCTTCAGTACCTGCGCAAAGGAAACAATTCCATCACGCTAAGCATTGCTGCTTAGTGGTGCAATAATATAACAAGGAAATAATATACAAAAAAAGATAAAAAAAAACATAATTTGGATAATTAAGATTTATTTATGCTTCACATGCGGTTTCTAAAATTTAATATGTTTTATTCTAATTTAGTCTTTTTTTTTAAAGTGTTTATTTCACTAATGTACAGTAATAATATACAAAAAAAAATGATCTAAAAATAATAAATTTATGCTTATATTATTAGGTAAGTCACAATTGCAATATTTATTTATGTTATAATTATCTTTGCTAATCTTTTAGCAATTTCTCAATACTTTTTAGGTTGTCTCAGATTATCTCATAATAAATAAATTTTAATATCGATCCAGTCCATTTCGATTCTTTCTAATAAATAACTATTCTAATTTATTTTAGGTCATCTTATTCATTTATTTTATTTAATTTCTAATATTTTTATTTGCTAATATTCTTAACTTATTTCAATAAATTTCACTGCCTAAGTTACCTATGACAGGTTGACTAAACTGGATAACGGGTCGTTGGCACTGGACACCGCGGTGCCTTGGGCTGTCATACCATGGGACACAGAACGTCAACCACATGTGCAGTCAGTATGGCTAAGAAGCCATGATAACACATAATCGGGCATAAAAGCTGTAACACCCCTATGTTCGGTAGTGCGTTCTACTGTTCCAGTGACCAGTGTTGTCCGTACAGCTAGGATGCCTAGAACTACACTTTGATAGGAGTGAGGAGACATAAAATAATGAAATACAAGAAAAGAAAATACAAGAAAAACAAAAGAAAAATAATAGTAAAGAAATGCAATCAAGTTAAGCGAGCCAAGAACCCTAGCGATGGGTGACTGCACCGGAAAGTCACGGCGTGGACCGTTGACTAGCCCTGGACTGCGGGGAACCCTAGAAAATATTTTTAGGACTCAAATAAATATTTATTGAAGTATAAATATCATTATAAATATCAAAGAAAAATTAAATAATTAGTACAAAGAAAAGTGAGAAATCGAAAAACGGACAAAACCCGGTGTTACCGAAAAATCGGGAATGCAATCCGAACAGGGGCATTGTGGTCATTTTACACTCCGAGTTGTCTTTTGACCAATGTCCATCAAAAATAAATAATATTACACTTGGAAAATATAATGAAAAATTAATTTAGTGGGACCTAATGTAAATAGTAAAAGTGGAAGGTAAATTGACTAATTATCACATTTAAACATATAAAATAATTTAAATTTGGTGAGTGGAGCACTATAGATTAAATTTAATCTTAAGTGGGCAGATTGCTCCACTAAACACTTCATCTTCAACATTGAGAATCACCATTGCCGAATGAACTCCAACAAAACCTCCCATGGCCGCCCCATTTGCATGGCTTCTTACACCCATTTCAAGCTACACTTTCTTTACTTGTCATCATTAAAGTTTATCCCCACATCACAAGGAAGAGTTTGATAGCAATTTCAAGAAGTTTTGGTGAAGATTTAAGAAGTCTCATCCATAGGTAAGTTTGAGTTTTTGAGTGTTGCTTTGTTAAAGTTTGTAAGGATATTATGGGTGTTTGATTTATGAAGAAATTTTTGAGGTTTGATGTTGAATGGGAATGTGTACTTTTGGCAGCCATGGAAACACCTTGAAGGCAGTTTATTTGTGCTTGTAAATGGTGAATTAAATGATTGATTAAATGTATATTGTGTAGGAAATTGTTTGGGTGATGCATACTTAGTATATGTAAATGTGAAATGAAATTTAAAGCTTGGAAATTAATGGAATGTAAATGTACCATTGTGGCAGTTTGTTAACTCATGAAGAGTGCTGGAATTCATGCTTGGTTTATGGAATAATGATGTTAATTTGTGATAGGGGTTATGGCAGTTTGAGTGCATGTATGATGGTGTGAAGTTGGGCATGTAAATGAGCATGAATTGGTGATTGAATTGTTATAAATTGAGTTGGACAAATTCTGCACTTGTTGGTGCACATTGAATGTAATTGTAAGCTGCCAAAATGACCTATAATATGTTGTAAATTATGTTTAGGTTGTGGTACAACCAGAATTGACTTGAATATTGAGTTTGGTAAGTGTTAGGAGTGATCCTTGATGTGTATGAAAGAAATACAATAAGGCAGTTTGTGTTTTAGGCTTATAACTTTAAGTGTGTGGCTCCAATTGGTATGAGACCAATTGGAGGTGAAACTAGGCACAAAATGTGCCAACTTTCATGAAGGAAGCTTGCCAAAATTCTGCTTGCAAGGTAGCTTGAAAAATGACAAAATCCGGATTAAGTGCAAATAAGGCCTGAAAATTGACCATTTTGGCAGCAGTTAGTGTTTAGGCCATAACTCACTCAAAACAGGTCCAATTGACCTAAAATTTTGACCATTAATAGACCCATATCTACAAGTCTTATGAAAACACCAAAGCCCATAAATGACCATAAGCAAGTCAAACAGCTTGCACAAGTTCGGGTCCAAAAACTGGCCGAACCTAAAATGAACTAAAATGACCTAAAATGACCAATTTTGGTGCAATTTGACCAGAAATAGTAAAATGACCATAACTTGGTCTACATAACTCATAATGACCTGAAATTTTGCCCCGCGTTCCATAAGACATAGATCTACAAGTTTGTAGTTTTGACCAAAACTCGAAAACTGAGGGAACTAGGTCGTCCGGCTAGGTCAAACTAGTATCCCGAAATCCAGCAAATTGCAAGAAAATGCAGTATACACGGAAATGAACTTGGTAACATGTACCAACCCTAAAATACTATCGAATGTGACATGTTAGTAACATTAAAACCTACTTTACCTAGAATGCATTGAGGGTCAATATACTAGGTTGATTAAGCAAATAATGGCATTCAGTGAATTAATTATCAAGCATTATCGTTAGAGACAATTTAAATGAGTACTGAAACACTTCAAATTGTGTTTCTCAGTTAGCAAAGACTTAGGGAAAGGGAAGGAAACACTGAGTCAAGACTAGGAGACAGTTATCAGAGGTTTGTGCACAACAGTTATTTCTTTTTAATTTTTCAATTGAAATAAATTATGACTATTTGTATATTATTATTTTCAATTATGGAAATGTGTTTGCTTGGATACTTATTGCTTGAAAAGCATTGTAAATGGTTTGAAATTGTGAAAATTTGAAGCTAATTATGAATTGTGTTGCCATTTTGTGAATGAATTTATGACTTTAGAAATTTATTGGATTCTCACGAATCATTTGAATAAAATGTTTGGAATTGATTTTATGTTCACACTTAGCATGACAGTATCATATCATTCCTTCTCTATTTATGGGGTTGTGATCATTTATTTTCCTTCTCTATTTATGGAGTCGTGATCGTTTATTTTTCTCCCTCTCTGGTTTACCATTTGAGGTGATCAGATGAGTACTCATTATATAGCTAGCTCCCTTCCTCATTGATTTCAATTAGTGGGGTTGTGATTGCTTTATCGTGGTGTACAACGCGGCATTGATTGGAAATTTTGTGTCATGGCTTAAGTTGTGTATGAATTGGCAACACTGTGTTCGTAAATTATTTCACTAAATTGTGTTATTATGAGCTTTCATAATTTGTGAAATGGAGTTTAAATTCTTATTGACATTCACTGTCTTTTGAATTTAACTACGTTTTGATTACTGAGATTTATTGTGATATTGTGTTACATTCCTTATGACATTCATTGTCTTGAATTTAACTATGGTTTTACGTATCCATTATTTATATGATTTATGAACTGTGATTTAAAGTTGTATTTAGTTAATGTTGTGCACCACTGAGACATTGTCTCAGCGATAGCTTTTCATTGCTGTCACAGGTAGACAGACGGACAGGGCAGTAAACTAGGCTGCTAGTACATCCAGCGAGAGATTATTGGGTATAATGAGTATACCACATTTTTGCATTTTGTACTGTAATGTATGACCACTGTATGTACATGGTGTTCTTGGTTTTGAGCAGTTGTAAATTCAAATTGTACATTAAAGTTATAAACTAATTATGAGTTTATTTTGGCTTGTAAAAATTGTATTATATTTCTTGTATCTCAGTCTCTGAAAAATCACTATGGATTTGAGTTGAGAAATATGTTGTGTTGAGAAATATGTTGTAGTTGAGATTTGGGAATATATTGAAATGCTTTTTACAGGTTTTCTGAAGAACTGTTTTATCCAAAATATAGATGGCACTCTGCCAAAATTTTTACAGAAATTACTAATAGTCTAAATGTGTTAACTGTTTCAAGTCAGTTCACAAAAAGTTTTTAACACCTGTAAATAATGCTCACCACTATAAAATGAAGTAAGAAAAGTTTTAAAATCCCTTGTAGTGTATTTAATGGGTTATCAGTAGACGAAGTTGGTAATTCATTAGGTATACTATGGGATCATGTTATGCCTTACAGAGGGGTAGGGTGTGACATGTTTTAGTGGTATCAGAGCTAGTTTTTAAATTTTGTTTTCACATGTTATTTGAATATTCTTTCTTCATAGTACAACTGCTCAATGTCATTGTTTGATACATACAGTACATTACATTATAAATATGCACTAACGGGAGGAAATCTCCATGTGTTATTTGTTCAGGAGATCTAAGATCCTCGCATTGACTATGGAAGAGGGTGATCGTTCAGTCGATCAATCTATAGAGGCTGAGGTGCAAGGGGATGCCCCAGGCCTACACAATGTCAGTGGTTCAAGAAGACCACCCTGCAGCACTACGATTTCTGCTCGATTCGCTCAGATGGCTGCAATGTTCCAACAAATGGCTGGTAATGTGCCTACTCAAGTCCCAATACAGATACCAGTGGTACAACCACAGTCTCCTACTAGACAGTATGACAAATTGATGAAATATGGGGCTACAGAGTTCAAGGGGACAGTAGATCCTCTAGAGGCTGAACAGTGGTTAGAGAGGATGGATAGGGTATTCAAGAAACTGCACTACACAGAGGAGCTCAGATTTGAATACTTAGTATCTTTGCTACAATGGGATACTTATGACTGGTGGAAAACCATTCCCCACAGTCTGGTAGAACCTACAGTGCTAACATGGAATGACTTTCTCAGGGAATTCAGACAGAAATATGTCCCCGATGCTTATGTAGACCAGAAGCTACAAGAATTCCTAAGTCTAAAATAGGGGAGCAGATCAGTGGCTGAGTATGAAAGGGAATTTTCCCGCCTGAGCCATTATGCAGTAAGTTTACTTGCTACCAGCAGGGAGAGATGCGAGAGGTTTGAAACTAGCTTGAAGCCCAGTATCAGATTACAAGTAGTCAGATTCAAACACACTAACTTCTCTGAACTTATTTCTCAAGCCCTAGAGTTGGAAAGAATTGAGTCTGAAGCTGCTCCTGAGAAAAAGAAATCAGAGAAGACAGAGAAAGAGGGAAAATTAGTAAAACAGAGTTCCAGTGGTCCTACTGGAAAGAGGAAGAATCATGGGGGACATGGCAGAGGTGGCAAGAAGTCGGGTAGGGGAAGATATTCAGGACAGAAACCTCCTCTATCTGGTCAGCAGAGTACCAGAGGTTCCTACCCTTCCCGCCAATGTGAAACTTGTGGAAGATATCATGGTGGGATATGCTATAAGGCTATTGGAGCCTGTTATAACTATGGAGGCACAGGACACTTTGCCAAGGACTGCACCAGTAGTCGCAGAATTAGACCACATCCTACTACTGTAGAGGGGTCAGTTCAGAGCCCTGTCACCAGAAGTTCGCAACCACCCAGCAGAGGTAGAGGCAGGGGTAGAGGTAGCCCAAAGAGCCAAGGCACGATGAAACATTGAGCAAGACAAAGGTCGAGAATCTATGCAATGAGACAGAGAGAAGAGGCTGAGACATCTGATGTTGTGGTTGGTACCTTCTCAACTTTTAATCAAGATGTGTTTGTGTTATTTTATCCGGGTTCTACCCATTCTTATGTGAGTGCTAGCATCATTGATTGCATTGCTGTTCCATGTACAAAAATGGACTTTGAGGTGCTAGTAACAAGTCCGCTAGGACAGGAGGTCAGGGTTAATAGAATGTATAGAGATTGTCCTTTGGTGATCCAAGGACACACTTTTCTGTCTGATTTCATTGAAATGCCCTTCAGAGATTATGATATCATCTTGGGCATGGATTGGTTAGCTAGACATCATGCCATGATTGACTGTAGGCTGAAGACAGTCACTTTTGGTCTCCCTCAGTATAGCGATGTGGTAATACATGGGGAGAGGCAGTTATTGCCATCAAACATCATTTCGGCTGCACTAGCTAGAAAAATGATCAGAAAGGGGTGTGAAGCATACTTGGCACATGTGGTAGACACCCAAGTGGGGAGTCCAGCATTGAAGGACATCCCTACAGTATATGACTTTCCAGATGTGTTTCCTGATGAATTGCCAGGATTACCTCTGGAAAGAGAAGTGCAGTTTGAAATTAATGTTATGCCTGGTGTGGATCCAATCTCCATAACGCCATACAGAATGGCACCAGCAGAGTTGATGGAGTTGAAGATACAGTTGCAAGAATTACTTGAAAAGGGCTTTATCCGCCCTAGTGTGTCACCTTGGGGAGCACCAGTGTTGTTTGTTAAGAAGAAGGATGGTACTCTCCGCTTATGCATTGACTACCGGCAGTTGAATAAGGTGACAATAAAGAACAGATATCCATTGCCACGCATTGATGATCTGTTTGATCAGTTGAAGGGTGCAGCTGTATTCTCCAAAATTGATTTGCAATCTAGTTATTATCAGTTGAAGGTGCAAGAGCATAGTATTCCAAAAACTACTTTTCAGAACTCGGTATGGCCACTATGAGTTTCTAGTAATGCTATTCGGGTTAAAAAATGCTCCAGCTGCTTTTATGGATCTGATGAACACTATCTTCAGACCATATCTCGAACAATTTGTGGTGGTGTTTATTGATGACATTTTGATATACTCGAGGAATGCAGAGGAGTATGATAGACATCTACGGATTGTACTGGAGACTTTAAGGGAGAAACAGCTATACGCCAAATTATCGAAATGTGAATTTTGGCTAAAAGAAATCTCCTTTTTGGGACATGTTGTATCAGCTAAAGGGATTAAGGTAGATTCCAGCAAGATAGAAGCTATCCTTAATTGGAAACCGCCCAGGAACATCATAGAAATTCGCAGTTTTCTAGGTTTAGCTGGATATTACCGTTGGTTTGTGAAAGGGTTTTCTATGTTATCTTCTCCACTAACCAAACTGCTTCGGAAAGATGTAAAATTTCAGTGGACAGATAAATGCCAGCAAAGTTTTGATGAGTTGAAGAGGTGTTTAACTGAAGCTCCAGTCCTCACTTTACCTACTCCGGGTAAAGAATACACAGTTTATAGTGATGCTTCTCACAATGGATTAGGCTGTGTACTGATGCAAGATTGGAATGTCATTGCTTATGCATCACGCCAGTTGAAACCGCGTGAGAGGAACTACCCAACACATGATCTAGAGCTAGCAGCTATTGTTTTTGCTCTGAAGATCTGGAGACACTATTTTTATGGGGAGAAATGCTACATTTACACAGATCACAAGAGCTTGAAGTACTTAGGCACCCAGAAGGAATTGAATTTGAGGCAGAGGAGTTGGTTAGAACTCATTAAAGACTATGATTGCTTAATAGACTATCAGCTAAGAAAAGCAAATGTGGTGGCTGACGCCTTAAGTCGCAAGACTATGGCAAGTCTCAGAGTTTCTCCTTTGTCCATGGTATATGAATTGAAAGCACAGCATGCCAGTTTAGAGATTGATGATGAGGGACAGACAGTAGTTGCATGGCATGTACAGCCAGTGTTGATTGATCAGATCAGAATGGCTGCTCAGAGTGATGAAAAATATCAAAAGCTACTGAAAGAAGTCCAGCAGGGTAAGAAACCTGAATTTTCTATGAAAGATGATGGTTTATTGCTACATCAGGGCAGAATGTGCGTTCCTAGTGATGTAGAATTGAGACAAGTCATTATGAAGGAAGCACATGAGTCTCCTTTTGCTATGCACCCTGGTGGAACTAAAATGTCTGAGAGAATTTGAAAGAGCATTACTGGTGGATGGGTATGAAGAGAGATATAGCTGAATTTGTTTCCAAATGCCTAACTTGCCAGCAAGTAAAGGCAGAACATCAAGTTCCAGCTAGTTTGTTACATCCTTTGTTAGTACCAGAGTGGAAATGGGAATAAATAACTATGGATTTTGTTACAGGACTTCCAAGGACGCAGAGTAGTCATGATGCAGTATGGGTTATAGTTGACAGATTGACCAAGTCTGCTCACTTTTTGCCAGTGCGGATGGACTATAGCCTGGAAAGATTGGCCAGATTGTACATATATGAGATTGTAAAATTGCATGGAGTGCCAGTATCAATTGTATCTGACAGAGATCCTAGGTTCACTTCTAGATTCTGGGGTAGTCTTCAGAGAGCCCTAGGAACTAGATTGAACTTCAAGATCTGACATTCCACCCACAGCAGATGGATGCGATAGGGTTATTCAGATATTGGAGGATATGCTACGGGCTTGTGTGATTGAGTTTGAAGGTAGTTGGGATACACACTTGCCTTTGATTGAGTTTGCTTATAACAACAGCTACCAATCAAGCATTGGGATGCCTCCATATGAAGCTTTGTATGGCAGAAAGTGCAGAACTCCCTTATGTTGGGATGAAGTAGGTGAAAGGAAGATGATTGGGCTAGAAATTGTTCAGCAGACAGAGGAAAAGATCAGATTGATCAGAGATAGACTCAAGGCTGCATCAGACCGTTAGAAGTCCTATGTTGATCTGAAGAGAAGAGATATTGAATATGTAGTGGGTGATAAAGTATTCCTCAAAGTTTCTACTTGGAAGAGGATTATGAGATTTGGCAGAAAGGGGAAACTAAGTCCTCGTTTCATCGGACCATATGAGATTCTGGAAAGAGTGGGTCCTTTGGCATATCGGTTGGCATTGCCTCCAGAGTTAGCAAGGACACACAATGTCTTCCATGTGTCCATGTTAAGGAGGTACAGATCTGACCCATCTCATGTACTATCAGTTGAAGAGATTGAGGTAAATCCAGACCTCTCATATGAGGAAGAACCCATAAAAATTCTGGCTTATGAGGTGAAGCAGCTGAGGAACAAACAAATACACCTGGTTAAAGTGCTGTGGAACCATCATTCAGGCCAGGAAGCTACTTGGGAACGTGAAGAGGATATGAGGAGACAGCACCCACAACTATTCAGAGACTAATGCCAGGTAAAATTTCGAGACGAAATTTATTTAAGTGGGGGAGAATTGTAACACCCCTATGTTCGACAAGGCGTTATACTGTTCCAGTGACCAGTGTTGTCCGGACAGCTAGGATGCCTAGAACTACACTTCGATAGGAGTGAGGAGACATAAAATAATGAAATACAAGAAAAGAAAATACAAGAAAAATAAAGGAAAAATAATAGTAAAGAAATGCAATCAAGTTAAGCTAGCCGAGAACCCTAGCGATGGGTGACCGCAGTGGGAAGTCACGGCGTGGACCGTTGCCTAGCCCTGGACTGCGAGGAACCCTAGAAAATATTTTTAGGACTCAAATAAATATTTATTGAAGTATAAATATCATTCAAAATATCAAAGAAAAATTAAATAATTAGTACAAAGAAAAGTGAGAAATCGAAAAACGGACAAAACCCGGTGTTACCGAAAAATCGGGAATGCAACCCGAACAGGGGCATTGTGGTCATTTGACACCCCGAGTTGTCTTTTGACCTAAATGTCCATCGAAAATAAATAATATTACACTTGGAAAATATAATGAAAAATTAATTTAGTGGGACCTAATGTAAATAGAAAAAGTGGAGGGTAAATTGACTAATTATCACATTTAAACATATAAAATAATTTAAATTTGGTGAGTGGAGCACTATAGATTAAATTTAATCTTAAGTGGGCAGATTGCTCCACTAAACACTTCATCTTCAACATTGAGAATCACCATTGCCGAATGAACTCCAACAAAACTTCCCATGGCCGCCCTATTTGCATGGCTTCTTACACCCATTTCAAGCTACACTTTCTTTACTTGTCTTCATTAAAGTTTATCCCCACATCACAAGGAAGAGTTTGATAGCAATTTCAAGAACTTTTGGTGAAGATTTAAGAAGTCTCATCCATAGGTCAGTTTGAGTTTTTGAGTGTTGCTTTGTTAAAGTTTGTAAGGATGTTATGGGTGTTTGATTTATGAAGAAATTTTTGAGGTTTGATGTTGAATGGGAATGTATACTTTTGGCAGCCATGGAAACACCTTGAAGGCAGTTTATTTGTGCTTGTAAATGGTGAATTAAATGATTGATTAAATGTATATTGTGTAAGAAATTGTTTGGGTGATGTATACTTAGTATATGTAAATGTGAAATGAAATTTAAAGCTTGGAAATTAATGGAATGTAAATGTACCATTGTGGCAGTTTGTTAACTCTTGAAGAATGCTGGAATTCATGCTTGGTTTATGGAATAATGATGTTAATTTGTGATAGGGGTTATGGCAGTTTGAGTGCATGTATGATGGTGTGAAGTTGGGCATGTAAATGAGCATGAATTGGTGATTGAATTATTGTAAATTGAGTTGGACAAATTCTGCACTTGTTGGTGCACATTGAATGTAATTGTAAGCTTCCAAAATGACCTATAATATGTTGTAAATTATGTTTAAGTTGTGGTACAACCAGAATTGACTTGAATATTGAGTTTGGTAAGTGTTAGGAGTGATCCTTGATGTGTATGAAAGAAATGCAATAAGGCAGTTTGTGTTTTAGGCCTATAACTTTAAGTGTGTGGCTCCAATTGGTATGAGACCAATTGGAGGTGAAACTAGGCACAAAATGTGCCAACTTTCACGGAGGAAGCTTGACAAAATTCTGCTTGTAAGGTAGCTTGAAAAATGACCAAGTCGGGATTAAGTGCAAATAAGGCCTGAAAATTGACCATTTGGGCAGCAGTTAGTGTTTAGGCCATAACTCACTCAAAAAAGGTCCAATTGACCTGAAATTTTGACCATGAATAGTTAAGACCCATATCTACAAGTCTTATGAAGACACCAAAGCCCAGAAATGACCATAAGCAAGTCAAACAGCTTGCACAATTTCGGGTCAAAAAACTGGCCGAACCTAAAATGACCTAAAACGACCAATTTTGGTGTAATTTGACCAGCAATAGTAAAATGATCATAACTTGGTCTACATAACTCATAATGGCCTGAACTTTTTCCCCACATTCCATAAGACATAGATCTACAAGTTTGTAGTTTTGACCGAAACCCGAAAACCGAGGGAACTAGGCTGTCCGGCTAGGTCAAACTAGTATCCCGGAATCCAGCAAATTGCAAGAAAATGCAGTATACACGGAAATGAACTTGGTAACATGTACCAACCCTAAAATACTATCAAATGTGACATGTTAGTAACATTAAAACCTAATTTACCTAGAATGCATCGAGGGTCGATATACTAGGTTGATTAAGCAAATAATGGCATTCAGTGAATTAATTATCAAGCATTATCGTTAGAGACAGTTTAAATGAGTACTGAAACACTTCAAATTGTGTTTCTCAGTTAGCAAAGACTCAGGGAAAGGGAAGGAAACACTGAGTCAAGACCAGGAGACAGTTATCAGAGGTTTGTGCACAACAGTTATTTCTTTTGAATTTTTCAATTGAAATAAATTATGACTATTTGTATATTATTGTTTTCAATTATGGAAATGTGTTTGAATGGATACTTATTGCTTGAAAAGCATTGTAAATGATTTGAAATTGTGAAAATTTGAAGCTAATTATGAATTGTGTTGCCATTTTGTGAATGAATTTATGACTTTAGAAATTTATTGGATTCTCACGAATCATTTGAATAAAATGTTTGGAATTGATTTTGTGTTCACACTTAGCATGACAGTATCATATCATTCCTTCTCCATTTATGGGGTTGTGATCGTTTATTTTCCTTCTCCATTTATGGAGTCGTGATCGTTTATTTTTCTCCCTCTCTGGTTTACCAGTTGAGGTGATCGGATAAGTACTCATTATATAGCTAGCTCACTTCCTCATTGATTTCGATTAGTGGGGTTGTGATTGCTTTGTCATGGTGTACAACGTGGCATTGATCGAAAATTTTGTGTCATGGCTTAAGTTGTGTATGAATTGGCAACATTGTGTTCGTAAATTATTTGACTAAATTGTGTTATTATGAGCTTTCATAATTTGTGAAATGGAGTTTAAATTCTTATTGACATTCACTGTCTTTTGAATTTAACTACGTTTTGATTACTGAGATTTATTGTGATATTGTGTCAAATTCCTTATGACATTCATTGTCTTGAATTTAACTATGGTTTTACGTATCCATTATTTATATGATTTATGAACTGTGATTTAAAGTTGTATTTGGTTAATGTTGTGCACCACTGAGACATTGTCTCAGCGATAGCTTTTCATTGCTGTCGCAGGTAGACAAACGGACAGGGCAGCAGACTAGGCTGCTAGTACATCCAGCGAGAGATTATCAGGTATAATGAGTATACCACATTTTGCATTTTGTACTGTAATGTATGACCACTGTATGTACATGGTGTTCTTGGTTTTGAGCAGTTGTAAATTCGAATTGTACATTGAAGTTGTAAAATAATTATGAGTTATTTTGGCTTGTAAAAATTGTATTATATTTCTTGTATCTCAGTCTTTGAAAAATCACTGTGGATTTGTGTTGAGAAATATGTTGTGTTGAGAAATATGTTGGAGTTGAGATTTGGGAATATATTGAAGTGCTTTTTACAGGTTTTCTGAAGAACTGTTTTATCCAAAATACAGATGGCACTCTGCCAAAATTTTTACAGAAATTACTAATAGTCTAAATGTGTTAACTGTTTCAAGTCAGTTCACAAAAAGTTTTTAACACCTGTAAATAATGCTCACCACTGTAAAATGAAGTAAGAAAAGTTTTAAAATCCCTTGTAGTGTACTTAATGGGTTATCAGTAGACGAAGTTGGTAATTCATTAGGTATACTACGGGATCATGTTATGCCTTACAAAGGGGTAGGGTGTGACAAAAGCCATGAGTGCGGGCATAAAGCCATGAATACAGGTATAAAGACTTTCGCAGTACTGCTATAACAATGCCCTATTGGCATGCCAATCTGTCCAATCTTACACACATGTCTAGGCAATACAAGGGCACATAATATCATTAAATATTAATATATTGTGTTCTATGACTTTATTATTTCATGACAAATTCCATAATTTATACATTTATCATAATATTCATACATTCCTTACATCATTCATATTGATCACAATTCACATTCAAAACATCTTTCCTTTCTCTCTTGATGGGAACCTAAATCCCAAATGATACTTTTATCACATTTATTCATTCAACAATCTTTTCATGTAAAGTACATTCCATACTTCAAATTGTACAGCTAATATATTATGAACTACATTGGTGTTGGGAGTATAAGTATCAACAATCCATCTAGGTTAATTTTATTTCATATTCAAGTGGTATCACTTATATTTTATTAGACCTATTAGTAATGGGAATACAAATCTTAATTATATATTCACATAACTTAATTGTTCATTAAGTCATTTAGGTAAATTACTATTTCTATTCCAAGTAATCCATAAACATTTCATGGATTCTAAATTCATACCTTAATTTCCTCTACCAATTTAGTTCTTACACTTTGTGTCTTTGTATTACTATTCACTCAAATTGTTGACTTTTTGATACATAATAAATTTATTAAACCTAAGTTCACCAAGATACCACATTTTGCATTTTATATGTTGGTATTGATTTCCAATACCATTTCAAAGCTTATCTTATGTTATTCAAAATTTTCAGATTTCATACCCTAGGTTTACTGTTCCATTGGTTATTTGTACAGCAGGAATTTAACAAAATTATCTTCAAGAAAGTTGTTCCTTATTGTGTCTAGTTACATTTGTTTTTTTTAATCACTCCATTTGGAGTTTTTTAGCTCAAGTTATGGTCATTTTACCATAACTGGCCGGATTGACCTGTACCCAGAATTTCTGAGCAATTTGGCTCTGCCAGATTTGGTGACCTAAGTTTGGTTGGCAATTTGACTAGGTTATATTAAGAATTTGGAATTTTGTTCTTCATGAAAGTTATAGGGCTTTGTCTCAGATTTCTGCTGGTAAAATTTCAAGTCAATTGGATTTTTCTACACTGAGTTATGACCAAATGAATTAATACTGTTCATTTGGTCATTTTGCCCTGGCAGAATGTAAGTCACCTGGATTAGGGTAATTTTTCGGTCAACTTGGTTTGGTTTTCTGGGCAGGTTTCTTCACCAAAGTTGTGTCATTATGTGTCTAGTTTCATGTCCAATTGGCTTGCACCAATTGAACCTATACAACTCAAGTTATGGTTGCCCAAACATGCTGGACTCACACCCAGACCTGCAGTGCACACTGGACAGCATACCTAACCTCAATTCCCATGGCACAAATCACTTCATTTCCTAATCAAATACAGCCAAATGGTCACTAATTGACCATTACAACATTAATTTAAGTTCAGTTATGTCAACCTCCAAAATTGAGTTTCAAAACCCTAACCCTAATTGACCAAGCCTCCAATTCATGCATCTTACTCCTAATTTGCTATACTAATCATATAATTTATACTAGGGGCAGCTAATATGTCACTTCAAATCAAAGAATTCTCCTAACCCTAACTCATGTCAAGGCTGCCAAAATTTCATGGAACATAATCATGCCTCATTAATTCAGTTTTTATCAAATTTTCAACTTAACTTAGCTTCAATTCATGTTTAGAAAGATGTAAAAGCAAGGAATATGGCAGTAACCTTGATTTAGCCAATTCCCAAAGCTTAAGAACTCCTTTTTTTCTCTTTCTTTTTGCTGTCCAAGTATTGTGCTAGTGGTGAGGATCAATTTTTATGAAGGGATGATGGGGTTTTAAGGTGAAATGGTAGGTGAACTCAAGCTTGGTAGAGCATTAATGGTGGTTTCTTTCTTCTCTTTCTCTCTTTTTTCCTGTGGTTCGGCTGCCCATAGTGAAGAAGATGCAGATTTGTTTTTTTTTTTTATCTCATCTTTATTCATTTTTTATCCCTTAAGTAATTTTGTTCAGTTGTGATTGGTGGAGAGCTCCCTAATGACATCATGTGATGTCATAATTCCACTTTTCTTCATTTTTTTCTTCTTTTCTCTACTCATTTTCAATTTAATTTTTAGTAATATTTATTCATATTTTATGTCATAATAATTATTTACTTAACTGGACAAGTCGGTCAAAAATCATCTCTGAAGACGAAATGACCAAAATGCCCTCCGTTTGGCTTATTTAGCCAAAATCGTCTGTACAGATCTAAAAAAATTTTTAAGCCTTTTCTTGACATTCTAATGCCATAGAAACCTCAATGACTCTTCTCTGGAGTCCCAAAAATTATTTCATGAATTTTCTCACGGGTTTAGGGCTTCTAGTTGCGAAGACCGCAACTTCCCACTAGGTTACCCATCGCTAGGGCACCGGCTCATTTAACTTGGCTATATTTTATTTCAAACATTTTTCCCTAAACTTTTCTTATTATTATTTGAGTTATTTATGACTCCTCACTCTAGTCTAAATATTTTTTCTAGACGTTCTAGCTATCCGGACCGACACCGATCACTGGAACAGTAGAATGCACGGAATTGCTACAGTGAGGGTATTACAGTTAAGTGCTTCTCTCATAATACTGCTTTTCAATTCTTTATCATCTGGTGTACACACTCTTTCTTTATAGTACAGGCACCCATTTTCTTTCACTTCATATTCAGTTTCCTTTCCTTAAGTGATTTTGCCCAAAATAGCCATTAATTTCTCATCTGTTTTCAGCCCATCCTATATCTGTTGTAACAGATTTGGCTTCACTTGCAACTCAGCCAAAATAACTCCGTCATGAGTTAAGGACAGTTGAGCATTCAGAGATCTTAATGCTACAATAGATTTTCTGCTTAAGGCATCAGCAACTACGTTTGCCTTCCCAGGGTGATAGTTGTTAGTAGTATGCCCTAGAGTATATCATTTAGTATATATCTTGTACATGTTTTTATTAATAAAAGGCATTTTCACTTTTCCATTTATATAATATATTTATGTGTAATAGAAAAGGTTTATTGATATTTTATTAGAAATTCTATTTTTAAGTTGTTAAGAATATGAGTGACAGTATTTCTAGTATAAAGTATCATAAATAGGTTCACAATCGAGGATACTTCATAATAAGGACATGACTTATCCAGAAAGATTATATTCATGTTTATTCCCAAGTTATTTATATGTGATATAAATAAGATGGGATGGTGAGTCTCATGCAATATAACAAACATGATAGGCACTTATGCATGATAAGTAAGCCGAACCAGTGACACTTATGACAAGCACATGGAGTTTACACTTGTCAATGCATTGTCATAAATCATATCAGTGCATATAATCTTTAGACCTGAGATAGCACAGTTGTCACACCTTACCCCTCTGTAAGGCAAAACATGATCCCTTAGAATACCTAATGAACTACCAAACTTCACCTACCGATAACTCATTAAATACCCTATAAAGGATTTTAAAACAATTTTCTTACTTTTGATAAGTGGTGAGCATTTTCTAATTGGTATCAAAACATTTAATTAAAGTTGAAAGCTAGTTGAAATTTTTGGCCCACTTTATTTTTTTGCAAATTTTATAAAAATTTTGACAGAGTTCCGTCTGTATTTTGAGAAAACAGTTCTTCAAATACTTGAAAGAAAGCACTTCCAATAATTTCCTCAATAATTTCACAATCAATCTTAGTCAATTTTAACACATTTATCAACTTCCAAAATTCAAATCCACCATTTCTAATATCCACAATCATCAAATACCATTAATAAATTTCATTCAATTCAAAATAAATGCTACCATTCATATTTCATTAATGACAAAGTAATTTATATACACCATTGCAAAAATTTACATCAAAAGAAATTCAAACTAAATTTTATTACAATCTTTATACAACTTTGTAAAAGCTGCTCAAGACCCATTTTACATGTCCATACATTTATGTGCATCACAAACATCAAAATAAATATTTACAGTCGGAATATAAATTATGCCTGATATAACCTCAGGGTAAGTCGCTCCACAATCTTGACGACTCACTCTGCTCCTCTAGTCTCTAAATGAGACAATGATATGACTATCACTGAGTACTAAGACTCAGTGGTGCACAACATAATAAAATAATATTTATGCAGAATTTAAATCTCATTTATTCAAATATTGAATTGAACATGAGAATTAAATATAAAACATGAATCATGGGATTTTAATCCAAACAAGTTCATTTTGAACTGCCAAAACACATTTCATAAAACCCACAGTTATATCATGCCATTCGAAATAAATATAATCTCAATAGCCAGAGGCTAAGGAGAAGTCACATCATAAGGCTAGCTAGCTCAAATATATGGATATCCATTCAAATTCCTCTTCTACTGGCCACACCTCAACACTTCATCCAGAGAAGGAATCAAAATTGAATCGATTACCCCACTAGTCATGCTAGTGAGGTGTTCAAATATATGGTCATGACACTTGATTTCAAAACTTATCTTAACAATTTGCTAAACATTGCCAATTCAAATACGCACAAATAAACTTTCAACAATTCAAAGCAAAAGTAAAATACATATTTCATTCACTTTATCAATGAATTTTAAAGCATGGTGATGTTGTGCACAAACCTCAAGCGAGTCACCTCTTGGCCTTGACTCGATTCCTCGGGTTCTTTCCCGGTGTTCTTTTCAACTGAAACACATAATTTCATAGTGTTTCAGTACCATAACTTAGCATAAATCCAAAAATAAATTTAACTTCACTTTTACCTAGCTCTAATGTGTTAAACTCAATGTTCTTTAAATTTTTGTGTTTCGGGTTACTATTCATTATACTATTCAAGTCAATTTATTGACTTTCTAAGGCTTAATAGGTATGAGAATTCCAACTTCACCCATATACCACATTTTGGTCACTAAATTTGTTGGTTTTGGTTGTTTATTCAAATTCTAAGTCTTTTAGGCAATTTTGATAATTTTCAGTTTCAATGTCTAAGGTTGCACTGTTCCATTGGTCATTTTTCTGTTGGAATTTGGAAAAAATTCCATCATAGAAAATGTTCCATATTGTCTTAAGTTTATTCTCCTTTTGAATCACTCCGATTGGAGTTTTGTAGCTCAAGCTATAGCCATTTGAACCATGGTGCAGTTGGACTTAACCCAAAATTCTGGGCAAATTTTGGTTTTAGCAGTTTTAGGTCACCAAATTTGGGTGACCAAATGACTTGGTTAATGGCATAATTTGGGTTTGTGTTCTTTATGAAAGTTTTAGGTCTATACCTCATCGGTCCACTAGTAAAATGTCTAATCATTTAGACCTTCCTAGCTCAAGTTATGGCCAAATGAACAAACACTGTTCATTTGGTGATTTATCTGAGTGCACTAAGATTTTCCGAGTTTGGTCAATTTGTTCACTAGGTTTTGGTCACTTTTTGGGCATGCTTCCTAAATGAAAATTGTGTCATTTAGTATCTACTTTCATTCCCAATTGGTCTCATACCAATTGGACTTGTAAATTTTTATTTTTGGTCCCTAAAAGGGACCTTGCAGCATGACCACATTGAATACGAATTTGGTTTCACTCCGACACTTTCAAGATACTTCATTTGGTCACCATTGACCATTTCCCACTTCAAACTAGGTCAATCATATTATTTACCCATTTCTCACATTTTTGTCTCTAAACCCTAAGTATCCAAACCCTAGTTTACCAATTCTTTGCATTTGATTGATTCAAAGCCTATATACATGTTTCTTCATCTCAAACAAGACCACATATACTTTTAAATCTATCAAACCATGCAAATATACTCCCATACACATGCTGGCCAAAATTCACTCATGGTACCTCAGTAAATTTTTCTTTTATTTAATGTTTATTTACAAGTTCAATAAGTTAAAAATGTAGAAATCAAACTAAAATTGTTAAGTTTGCTTACTAACCTTTTTAGGTGTCTTTTTCCTCTTCTTATTTCTCCTCCTTTCTTCTTCTTTTTGTAGGCACTAGCTAAATCAAAGGTCTAGGTTAAGATTTACTTAAGGACTTTTGGGGAATTTACGGTTAATTTAGGGTGTATGAAGCTTGAACTTAGAGCTCTAATGGAGTTTAGAGAGAGAGGGCTTTGGGAGAGAGAGAGGCCGGCTGGTTGGGAGAGAAGACAAATGAAAATTTTTTTTCTTTTCTTTTATGTATTTTGTCTTATGGAAGACCAAAAAAAATCAATTTAATCAAAATTATTAATTATAGGATTTATGGCATCATGCATTATGTCATACAAGATGTCACCTCTCTTCACTTTTTCCTTTTCTTTTTTTTTTATTAGTTCTTTAATTTAATTCTCAATTTCAAAATTTTATTTTCTCTGATTTTGTTTGACAGTTAGGTCAGGAGTCAGCTCTCGGGGTCAACTGACCAAATTGCCCCTCGCCGGTTCAACCCGATTTGTAAATAATTCAATATTTCTTTCGGCTCTCTGACCTAATTATTTGACTGGCTTAACAGTTCTTTTTCGTGATTTTCTCTTTTCCACTGTGTTCGTAAGGGTCCTAAGGACAGCAGCGTCACATTTTACGGATCAAAATTTGAGTTTAAATCGACTTCGCAGTCGTTCCCGAGAAGGTCACCCATCGCTGTGACTCTCGGCTTGTTTAACTTCTTATGTTATGTTTTTCTTATTTATACTTAATTAATTGACAATTACTAATTATTTGTATTTATGGTTTATCTAATTGTCTTAAGTGTGATTCTAATCCCCTTAATTGTCCGAATCGACACTGGTCACCGAAACAGTGAAATATACCAGGCTATGCAAATAGGGGTGTTACAATTCTCCCCCCCCCCCCCCCTAAATAAATTTTATCTCGAAATTTTACCTGGTATCAATCTCTGAACAGTTGTGGGTGCTGTCTCCTCATGTCCTCATCTCGTTCCCAAGTAGCCTCCTAGCCCGAATGATGGTTCCACAGCACTTTTACCAACGGTATCTGCTTGTTCCGTAGCTGCTTCACCTCATAAGCCAGAATCTTTATGGGTTGTTCTTCATATGTTAGGTCTAGATTCACTTCAATTTTCTCTACTAGTAGTACATGAGATGGGTCTGATCGATACCTCCTCAACATAGACACATGGAAGACATTATGTATCTTCTCCAACTCTGGAGGTAGTGCCAATCGATATGCCAAAGGACCCACTTTTTCCAGAACCTCATATGGCCCAATGAAACGAGGACTCAGTTTCCCCTTTTTGCCGAATCTCATAATTCTCTTCCAAGGAGAAACCTTGAGGAAAACTTTCTCACCCACTGCATACTCAATATCCCTTCTTTTCAAATCAATGCAGGACTTCTGACGGTCTGATGCAGTCTTAAGTCGATCTCTGATCACCCTGATCTTCTCCTCAGTTTGCTGCACAATTTCGGGTCCAATCATCTTTCTTTCACCCACGTCATCCCAACACAATGGGGTCCTACATTTTCTGTCATACAAAGCTTCATATGGAGGCATCCCAATGCTTGATTGGTAGTTATTGTTGTAAGCAAACTAAATCAAAGGCAAGTGTGTATCCCAATTGCCCCCAAATTCAATCACACAAGCCCGTAGCATATCCTCCAAGATCTGAATTACCCTCTCAGATTGGCCATCTGTCTGTGGGTGGAATGTAGTACTGAAGTTCAATCTAGTTCCTAGGGCTCTCTGAAGACTACCCCAGAATCTAGAAGTGAACCTAGGATCTCTATCTGATACGATGGATACTGGAACTCCATGTAGTCTCACAATCTCATCAATGTACAACTTGGCCAATCTTTCTAAATTGTAGTCCATCCGGACTAGCAGAAAATGAGCAGACTTGGTTAATCTGTCAACAATGACCCAAACTACATCATGACTCTTCTGTGTCCTCGGAAGTCCCATTACAAAATCCATTGTTATTCTCTCCCATTTCCACTATGGTACTGGTAGTGGATGTAATAACCCAGCGGGTACTTGATGCTCTGCATTCACTTGCTGACAAGTTAGGCATTTGGAAACAAACTCTGCCACATCTCTTTTCATACCCATCCACTAGTAATGCTCCTTTAGCCCTCTATACATTTTCGTGCCACCAGGGTGCATGGCAAAAGGAGACTCATGTGCTTCCTTCAACATGATCTGCCTCAAATCAACATCATTAGGAACACACATTCTTCCATGGTGTAGTAGTAGACGATCATCTCTTATTGAGAATTCTGGTTTCTTGCCCTGCCGGACTTCTTCTAATGATTTCTGATACTTCTAGTCATTCTGAGCAGCCATTCTGATCTGATCAATCAACACTGGCTGTACATGCCATGCAACTACTATCTGCCCCTCATCATTAATCTCTAAGCTGGCATGTAATAATCTCAACTCATATACCATAGACAAAGGAGTAACCCGTAGACTTGCCATAGTCTTGCGACTTAAGGTGTCAGCCACAACATTAGCTTTTCCTAGCTGATAGTCTATCAGACAATCATAGTCTTTTATCAACTCTAACCATGTCCTCTGTCTCAAATTCAACTCTTTCTGAGTGCCCAAATACTTCAAACTCTTATGATCTATGTAGATATAGCACTTCTCTCCATACAAATAATGTCTCCAGATCTTAAGAGCAAACACTATAGCTGCAAGTACCAAGTCATGTGTCGGATAATTCCTCTCATGAGGTTCAGTTGGCATGATGCATAGGCAATGACATTTTGATCTTGCATCAATACATAGCCTAACCCATTGTGAGAAGTATCATTGTAAACTGTGTTTTCTTTACTCGGAGTAGGTAAAGTAAGGACTGGAGCTTCAGTCAAACATTTCTTCAATTCATCAAAACTCTGTTGGCATTTATCCGTCCACTGAAATTTCACATCTTTTTGAAGTAGCTTAGTCAATGGAGATGCCAACATGGAGAATCCCTTCACAAACCAATGGTAGTATCTAGCTAAACCCAGAAAACTGTGAATCTCCGTGAAATTTTTGGGTGGCCTCTAATTAAGGACAGCTTCTATCTTACTTAGATCTACCTTGATGCCCTCTTCTGATACTACATGCCCCAAAAAGGATATCTCCTTCAGCCAAAATTCACATTTCGATAATTTGGCATATAGCTGTTTCTCCGTCAAAGTCTGTAGTATAATCCGCAGATGTCTATCATGCTCTTCTGCATTCCTCGAATAGACCAATATATCATCAATAAATACCACAACAAACTAGTCGAGGTATGGTCTGAAGATAGTGTTCCTCATATCCATAAAAGCAGCCGGAGCATTAGTTAACCCGAATGGCATGACCAAGAACTCATAATGGCCATAGCGGGTTCTGAAGGCAATTTTAGAAATACTCTGCTCTTCTACTTTCACAGCTGCACCCCTCAACTGATCAAACAAGTCATCAATGCGGGGCAATGGATATCTATTCTTTATTGTCACCTTATTCAACTGTCGATAATCAATGCATAATCGGAGAGTGCCATCTTTGTTCTTTACAAACAACACTGGCGCTCCCCAAGGTGACACACTAGGGTGGATAAAGCCCTTGTCAAGCAGCTCTTACAACTGCACTTTCAATTCTTTTAGTTCTGCTGGTGCCATTCTATATGGTGTTATAGAGATTGGGTTCACACTAGGCATAACATCAATTTCAAACTGCACCTCTCTTTCTGGAGGTAATCCTGGTAATTCATCAGGAAACACATCCTGAAAGTCACATACAGTAGGGATGTCCCTCAGTGCTGGACTCCCCACTTGGGTGTGTATCACATGTGCCAAGTATGCTTCACACCCCTTTCTGATCATCCTTTTAGCTAGTGCAGCCGAAATGATGTTTGATGGCAGTAACTGCCTCTCCCCATATATTACCACATCACCATATAAAGGGAGACCTATCTTCAGTCTACAGTCAATCATGGTGTGATGCCTGGCTAACCAATCCATGCCCAAGATAATATCATAATCTATGAAGGGCATTTCAAACAAATCTGACAGGAGAACATGTCCTTGGATCACCAAATGACAGTCTCTATAGATTCTGTTGACCCAAACCTCTTGTCCTAACGGACTAGTTACTAGCACTTTAAAACCCATTTGGACACATGGAACAGCAAGTGAACTGACTATGCTAGCACTAACATATGAATGGGTTGAACCCGGATCAAACAACACAAATACTTATTGATCAGAGATAGAAAATGTACCGGCTACAACATCAGAAGTCTCAGCCTCTTCTCATTGTCTCATCGTGTAAACTCTGGCTGACGCACTTCCTTGTGTTGACTGACCAATAGTGCCCTGACTGCCAGAAGCAGTGCCTCTACCTCTGCCTCTTCCTCTTCCAACTGATTGTGAACCTCTAAGAGCAGGACTCTAAATAGATCCTTCAGCAGTAGTAGGAGCTGGACCATACTTAGGAGCACTAGTACATTCTTTAGCTAAATGGCCCTTGCCTCCACAGTTAAAACAGGCTCCAGTGGCCCAATAGCATTCCCCCCCATGCATCTTACCACAAGTCTCACAGAGGCGGGCAGAATATAAATCCCTGCTTGACTGCTAACCAGACCTAGGGGTTCTCTGTCCAGAAAATCTGCCCCTACCAAATCTTCCACCTCGACCCCTGCTGGGTCCACTAAATTTCTTCTTCTTCCCAGAAGTACCACCAGAACTTTGTTCAACTGATTTTTCCCCCTTATCTTTCTCTGATTTTTTAACTTTTTCTAATTTTTCTTTTGTTGGGGTTGCTTTTGATTCAATCCTTTCGAACTCGAGTGCTTGAGACATGACTTCTGAAAAATTGTTGTGTCTGAATGCCACTACTTGCATTCTCAAACTGGGCTTTAAACCAGTCTCAAATCTCTTGCATCTTGCCTTACTGGTAGAAAGGAGACTCCTAGAATAATGACTTAAGCGGGAGAACTCCCTCTCATACTCTGCCACTGATCGGTTCCCTTGTTTCACATTTAAAAATTCTTGCAATTTTTGATCAACATATGCATTTGGGATATATTTTTGTCTGAATTCTCTGATAAAGTCATCCAAGGTCAGTACTAGTGGTCCAGCTAAGCTGTGGGGGATGGTCTTCCACCAATCATATGCATCCCCTTGCAGTAGTGACACGGAGTACTCAAACTTCAGTTCATCTTGGCAGTGCAGCTTCTTAAACACTCTATCCATTCTTTCAAGCCATTGCTCTGCCTCTAAAGGGTTCACTGTGCCCTTAAATTCAGTAGCTCCATACTTCAATAACTTATCATACTGTCTGGCTGGAGGTAGTGGTTGTGCCACAGGTGTCTGGGGTGGAACTTGAGCAGGCATGCCCCTAGCCATTTGTTGAAACATCACAGCCATCTGCTGTGCAAACTGTGCAGGAAACTGCAACATTTATGGGGTTGGTGCTACAGATCCACTAACATTCTGTAGAGCAGGGGCTTCCCCTTGTGCCTCAGCTTCAACAGATTGCTCGACTGAGCGATCCCCTTCTTCCATTTTAGTCTGAAGTTAGGGTATCTCCTGAACAAGTAACACATGGAGATTTCCCTCTGTTAGTTCATATTTATGATGTAATGTACTGTATGTAACAAATATGGACATTGAGCAGTTATACTTAACAAGGAAAAACACAAATTCACAAGTTGAAACATACTTCAAAAATTTTGCTCTGATACCACTAAAACATATCACACCTTACCCCTTTGTAAGGCATAATATGATCCCGTAGAATACCTAATGAACTACCGAACTTCGTCTACCGATAACTCATTAAGTACCTTACAAGGGATTTTAAAACAATTTTCTTACTTTTGATAAGTGGTGAGCATTTTCTAATTAGTATCAAAACATTTAATTAAAGTTGAAAGCTAGTTGAAATTTTTGGCCCATTTTATTTTTTCAGAAATTTTATAAAAATTTTGTGAGTTCTGTCGTATTTTGAGAAATGATTCTTCAAATACTTGAAACAAAGCACTTCCAATAATTTCCTCAACAACCACTTCAATTTCACAATCAATCTCAATCAATTTCAACACATTTATCAACTTCCAAAATTCAAATACACCATTTCCAATATCCACAATCATCAAATACCATTAATAAATTTCATTCAATTCAAAATAAATGCTACCATTCATATTTTATTAATGACAAAGTAATTTATATACACCATTGCAAAAATTTACATCAAAAGAAATTCAAACTAAATTTTATTACAATCTTTATACAACTTTGTACAAGCTGCTCAAGATCCATTTTACATGTCCATATATTTATGTGCATCACAAACATCAAAATAAATATTTACAGTCGGAATATAAATTATACCCGATATAACCTCAGGGTAAGTCACTCCACAATCTTCAGCAGCTCACTCTTCTGTTCCTCTAGTCTCTAAATCTACGACAGTAATAACAGCTATCGCTGAGTACTAAGACTCAGTGGTGCACAACATACTAAAATAATATTTATGCAGAATTTAAATCACATTTATTCAAAAATTTAATTAAACATGAGAATTAAATATAAAACATGAATTATGAGATTTTAATCCAAACAAGTTCATTTTGAAGTGCCAAAACGCATTTCATAAAACCCACAGTTATATCATGCCATTCGAAACAAATATAATCTCAATAGCCAGAGGCTAAGGAAAAATCACATCACAAGGCTAGCTAGCTCAAATATATGGATATCCATTCAAATTCCTCTTCTACTAACACACCTCAACACTTCATCCAGAGAAGGAATCAGAATTCGAAACTGATTACCCCCACTAGTCATGCTAGTGAGGTGTTCAAATATATGGTCATGACACTGCGGTTTCAAAACTTATCTTAACAATTTGCTAAATATTGCCAATTCAAATATGCAGAAATAAACTTTCAACAATTGAAAGCAAAAGTAAAATACATATTTCATTCACTTTATCAATGAATTTTAAAGCATGCTGATGTTGTGCACAAACCTCAAGCGAGTCGCCTCTTGGCCTTGACTCAATTCCTCGGGTTCTTTCTCGGTGTTCTTTTCAACTGAAACACACAATTTCATAGCATTTCTGTACCATAACTTAGCATAAATCCAAAAATAAATTTAACTTCACTTTTACCTAGCTCTAATGTGCTAAACTCGACGTTCTTTAAATTTTTGTGTTTCGGGTTACTATTCATTACACTATTTAAGTCAAATTATTGACTTTCTAAGGCTTAATAGGTATGGGAATTCCAACTTCACCCACATACCACATTTTGGTCACTAAATTTGTTGGTTTTGGTTGTTTATTCAAATTTTAAGTCTTTTAGGCAATTTTGATAATTTTCAGTTTTGGTGTCTAAGTTTGTACTGTTCCATTGGTCATTTTTCTGTTGGAATTTGGCAAAACTTCCTTCATAGAAAATGTTCCCTATTGTCTTAAGTTTATTCTTCTTTTTGAATCACTCTAATTGGAGTTTTGTAGCTCAAGTTATAGCCATTTGAACTATAGCTGCTGGATTGGACTTAACCCAGAATTCTGGGCAAATTTTGGTTATGGCAGTTTTAGGTCACCAAATTTGGGTGGCCAAATGACTTGGATAATGGCATAATTTGGGTTTGTGTTCTTTATGAAAGTTTTAGGTCTATATCTCATCTATCCACTGGCAAAATTTCAGGTCATTTAGACCTGCCTAGCTCAAGTTATGGCCAAATGAACAAACATTGTTCATTTGGTCAGTTTGTACAGGGCAGACTGAGATTTTCTGAGTTTGGTCAATTCGTTCACTAGGTTTTGGTCACTTTTTGGGCATGCTTCCTAAATGAAAATTTTGTCATTTAGTGTCTATTTTCATTCCCAATTGGTCTCATGCCTAAAGCTTCATTTTTGGTCCCTCAAAGGGACCTTGGTCATGCTGCCAGCAGCATGACCATATTGAATCCGAATTTGGTTTCACTCCAACACTTTCAACATACTTCATTTGGTCACCATTGGCCATTTCGCACTTCAAACTAGGTCAATCATATTATTTACCCATTTCTCACATTTTTGTCTCTAAACCCTAAGTGTTCAAACCCTAGTTTACCAATTCTTTGCATTTGATTGATTCAAAGCCTATATACATGCTTCTTCATCTCAAACAAGACCACATATACTTTTAAATCTATCAAACCATGCAAATATACTCCCATACACATGCTGGCCAAAATTCATTCATGGTCCCTCAATAATTTTTTCTTTTATTTAAGGTTTACTTACAAGTTCAATAAGTTAAAAATATGGAAATCAAACTAAAATTGTCAAGTTTGCTTACTAACCTTTTTAGGTGTCTTTTTCCTCTTCTTATTTCTCCTCCTTTCTTTTTCTTTTTGTAGGCAATAGCTAAATCAAAGGTCTAGGTTAAGATTTACTTAAGGACTTTAGGGGAATTTATGGTTAATTTAGGGTGTATGAAGCTTGAACTTAGAGCTCTAATGGAGTTTAGAGAGAGAGAGCTTTGGGAGAGAGAGAGGCCGGTTGTTTGGGAGAGAAGACAAATGAAATTTTTTTTTTCTTTTATGTATTTTGTCTTATGGAAAACCAAGAAAAAAATCAATTTAATCAAAATTATTAATTATAGGATTTATGGCATCATGCTTCATGTCATGCATGATGTCACCTCCCTTCACTTTTTCCTTTTCTTTTTTTTTATTAGTTCTTTAATTTAATTATCAATTCTAAAATTTTCTTTTCTTCGATTTTATTTGACAGTTAGGTTAGGAGTCAGCTCTCGGGGTCAATTGACCAAATTGCCCCTCGCCGGTTCAACCCGATTTACAAATAATTTAATATTTCTTTCGGCTCCCTAACCTAATTATTTGGGCTTAACAGTTCTTTTTCATGATTTTTTCTTTTCCACTGTGTTCATAATGGTCCTAAGGACTGCAGCGTCACATTTTATGGTTCAAAATTTGAGTTTAAATTGACTTCGCAGTCGTTCCCGAAACGGTCACCCATCACTGTGACTCTCAGCCCGTTTAACTTCTTATGTTTTGTTTTTCTTATTTATACTTAACTAATTGACAATTACTAATTATTTGTGTTTATGGCTTATCTAGTTGTCTTAAGTGTGGTTCTAATCCCTTAATTGTTCGGACCGACAGGTCACAGGAATAGTGAAATACACCGTGCTATGCAAATAGGGTGTTACATCGATTATCTTGTATATAGGTGGTTTGAGTTTGATACTACTTTCATACTTGTCTGTATGGGTATATGGGCATGTGTTGGCTCCTACTAGTTATATATGGAGGTAGGTGTTGATCAAGATGGAATCTTCCTCTAAATAAATAGAGATAAAATCCTATGTTCATTTAATTGTTCTTGATGTTTCAAGTTCTGGCCAGACAGATAGATTTATTGAGAAGAGTTTACGATGAGTGGTCACTAAATTTGTTAGTTTTGGTTGTTTATTCAAATTTTAAATCTTTTTAGAGCAATTTTGATAATTTCATTTTGGTGTCTAAGGTTGAAATTGCTCCATTGGTCATTTTTCTGTTGGAATTCTGGCAAAACTTCCTTCATAGAAAATGTTCCCTATTGTCTTAAGTTTATTCTTCTTTTTGAATCACTCTAATTGGAGTTTGTGTAGCCCAAGTTATAAGCTTGTATTTGAACTATAGCTATTTAGTTTGGACTTTAACCTTAGTGCAGGCAGAATTTTGGTTATGGCAGTTTTAGTCACCAAATTTGGGTGGCGAAATGACTTGATAATGGCATAATTTGGGTTTGTGTTCTTTATAGAAGTTTTAGGTCTATATCTCATCTATCCCACTTTGGCAAAATTTCAAGGTCATTTAGACCTGCCTAAGCTCAAGTTATGGCCCAGATGAACAGACTATTGTTCATTTGGTCGATTTGTACTGTAAGTGCATAGAGATTTTCCGAGTTTAGTCAATCTGTTCACTAGGTTTTGGTCACTTTTTTGGGCATTCTTCTAAATGAAAATTTTGTCATTTAGTGTCTATTTTCATTCCCAATTGGTCTCATGCCTAAAGCTTCATTTTTGGTCCCTCAAAGGACCTTGAGTCATCTTTACCCGTGACATGACCATATTGAAATCAATTTAGTTTCACTCCAACTCTTTCAACATACTTCATTTGGTCACCATTGGCCATTTACGCACTTCAAACTAGGTCAATCATATTATTTACCCATTTCTCACATTTTTGTCTAAACCTAAGTGTTCAAACCCTAGTTTACCAATTCTTTGCATTTGATTGATTCAAAGCCTATATACATACTTCTTCATCTCAAACAAGACCACATATACTTTTAAATCTATCAAACCATGCAAATATACTCCCATACATTGTGGCCAAAATTCACTCATGGTCCCTCAATAATTTTTTCTTTTATTTAAGGTTTACTTACAAGTTCAATAAGTTAAAAATATAAATCAAACTAAAATTGTCAAGTTTGCTTGCTAACTTTTCAGGTGTCTTTTTCCTCTTCTTATTTCTCCTCCTTTCTTTTTCTTTGTAGGCAATACATAAATCAAAGGTGTTAGATTTACTTAAGGACTTTAGGGGAATTTATAGTTAATTTAGGGTGTATAAGCTTGAACTTAGAGCTCTAATGGAGTTTAGAGAGAGAGCTTTGGGAGAGAGAAGTAGAATTTGTTTGGGAGAAGACAAATGAAATTTTTTTTTTCTTTTATGTATTTTGTCTTATGGAAAACCAAGAAAAAAATCAATTTAATCAAAATTATTAATTATAGGATTTATGGCATCATGCTTCATGTCATGCCTGATGTGGGCTCCCTTCACTTTTTCCTTTTCTTTTTTTAGTTCTTTAATTTTAATTACTCGATTCTAAAATTTTCTTTTCTTGATTTTATTTGACGGTTAAGTCGGAAGTCGGCTCTCGAGGTCAATTGACCAAATTGCCTCGGCAGAGTTCAACGGGTTACAAATAATTTAATATTTCTTAGGCTCCTACCTAATTATTTGTGCGAGTTAACAGTTCTTTTCATGATTTTTCTTTTCCCACTTTGTATGTTCATAATGGTCACAGGACTGCAGCGTCACATTTTATGGTTCAAATTGAGTTTAATCGATTTATGATCATTCAAACAGTCACCCATGTTGTGACTCTCGACCGTTTAACTTCTTATGTTTTGTTTTCTTATTTATACTTGCTAATTGACAATTACTAATTATTTGTGTTTATGGCTTATCTAGTTGTCTTAAGTGTGGTTCTAATCCCCTTAATTATTCGGACCAGACAAGTCCTAGGAATAGTGAAATACAAGGCTATACAAATAGGGTGTTACATCGCTTATCTTGTATATAGGTGGTTTGAGTTTGATACTACTTTCATACTTGTACTGTGTATGGGTATATGGGCATGTGTTGGCTCCTACTAGTTATATATGGAGTAGGTGTTGATCAAGATGGAATCATTCCTCTCAAATAAATAGAGATAAAATCCTATGTTCATTTAATTGTTCTTGATGTTTTCAAGTTTCCTGGCGGGCAGGATAGATTTATTGAGAAAAGAGTTTACGATGAGAAAATCTTTTAATCAAGAACTAAATTAAAGAGAACATAATATTCATAGCAAATAGAGTTTGACATAAACTATGACTCGGCTTGAGTTGAGATTTTATGAGAGAGATTCTGAGTGCATGGAAACATATGATTATAGGTTCATTTAAAGGTAAACCTTATTATCATTGGGTAGCCATGGCATGCTATGCTGAGTGTTAACCATGGTATAAGGTGCATAAAATGATTTAGAGAAATCATTTATGGTAAGAAAGAGTTCGATGATTAAGAGTTGATATCATGTCTCATTGCCAATTAGTGATGAGCCCTATTAAGTCACACACATACACAAGTTATCACACTAATTAAATATGATTTAATGAATTAATTGAAGAAGTTTAATTGATTAATCAAATAGGTTTGATTTGCAATTAGATTATAAAGTCTCTAGCATGACTTGAAATCAAATCTAGATTATTGGATGTATAGTATAAGTTAAATTTATATTTAAAGTGTTTAAATATGAATTTAATTAATGAAATTAATTAATAAAGATTAATGAATTGATTTATAGTTGGTATAAATTGATTAAAATAAGAGAAATAATTATTGTGGGTTGAGAACTCAAAATTAAGACAGGGCATTTGGTCATTTCATAGGTTGACATGTGGCACCATGAGATTGTGACACATGGCATTATACATAAGCTTGCAAAATGTCTTTTAATCATGTAAGTTGATTAAATTAAAGATTAAATATAGGTTTGACACTTGGCATGTGCAATGTGATTAGGTCAATTAAACCTAGAAATTCAATCAAGGGTGACATGTGGCAGGGTTTAATGTGTTGACCTAGCTATATAAGTATTATGAAAAGAAAACAACACAACCAGCAGCTACTCCTCTTTGTGCCACCACCCAAGTGCTCCCTCTCCCCTCTTCTCTTCTTCATCTCATCAATTCCAAGAGATTAGCAAACAATCTCTTGAATTAAAAATACTAGAAATTATTTATAGTGTTCTATTTACATCTTTAATATCTTAAAAGGCAAAACTTGATTTTCTAATTAATAGAAAAAGTTTTAGAAGCTGTTCAAGGGCTGCCATAGGTGTTCTTAGTGTGGACAAGCTAGAGGGACAACATCTGTGTCCACGAAGACGCATCCGAAAGGTACAAATACAACTGCCCATTGCATCAAGAGGTTAATGTATTTATTCTTGATCTCATATAGGGTTCTAAATTAATCTAATTAATTTTAAAATCTTAAATAGGAAATACAGATCCAAACATATTAAAAGTGTTTTAATATGTTGTTTATCATGAGATCGAATAGATAAATAGTAAATCTTGCATGATGCATGTGACCTTAGGTGAAAATTTTTGAATTCAATGGTATAAACTTGTGTTTCTCATGCTTCGCTCCTTCAATTGGTATCGAGCCGCTATATTTGCCATTTAGATTGTTGATTATATGATTTAATTGTGTGTTTTGATAATGAGATGATTTATCCATTGCTGGTTATAATGGATATGTGGCGGTATGCTTGAAGAACACCATCTTTGGTGCGCCAAATTTGGCTTTCATGGGTGGCTCAAGGTTTGGCTTTTTAATTTGCAATTGTTATATGATCTAAAAGCTCATCCTATGTCTAATTAAATTGTTTAATTAGAATTTTAATCACACAATTAAATTTGATTCAAATCAGATTTTTAAAAATTGTTTGAATGTGATTCAAATATGAATTTTAAAAGTTATTTGAATGTGATTCAAATCTGAATTTTTAAAGTTGTTTGAATCATATTTAAATATGATTTTTTAAAGTTGTTTGAATAATATTCAGATCTGAATTTTTAAAAATTGTTTGAATTCAAATCTGAATTTTTAAAGTTGTTTGAATCATATTTAAATATGATTTTTTAAAGTTGTTTGAATAATATTCAGATCTAAATTTTTAAAAATTGTTTGAATGTGATTCAAATCTGATTTTTTAAAAAATTGTTTGAATGTGATTTAAATCTGAATTTTTAAGGTTGTTTGAATATGATTCAAATCTGAATTTTTAAATTTGTTTGAATGAGATTCAAATCTGAATTTTTAAATTTATTTGAATCATATTCAAATCTGGATTTTTAAGTTGAATATAAGATATTCAATTTAATTTAAGTATGTATGTTTTATTTAATTGTTAAATAGTGATATGCATGATGGATGATCATGGACTATAAAGACCAATGTGATTGGATTATTTTTTTTATATTTCTTTGGGATTGTAAATTAATTAATTTATTTTAATTTATTTTGGGCATGTATTATTAAGGTTCTAATAATTTTTGGGTTGTAATTTCATTTATTAAGTTCTTGTAAATTCGCCTTGGTATGCCAAGGATTACTATGTAATATTGGATTGCAAGAAGATCAAGGAGGTCAAGAGCATTGGTGGAACCAGTGGGAGGAATTCAATATCAAGTGTTGATTATGTACTCCTTCCGCAACATTGTAAAATGAATAAATGAAATACACCTAGAATGCCCCTGATTCAATTCTTAATAGCTGAATTGAATCTTTAGAAAGTTCATGATCATACCATATTTACTGCTTATCCATGAATGCATGAGATGTATGGGAATGTATGCAATTATATGATATATGCATGCTAAATGGATAATGTGCAAAGTGAGACCTTAATAGTAATTAAGATGGCCATAAAATCTTCCAAACAAATTATTAAGTTGGAAATGCTATAATTAAAGTAATTATAACATGGGCCCTCCAATGGGACAATTATTTTAAGAAATTTTAAATAGTTGCATAAGATGCAATTAATTTAAGAGATTTTCTTAAGAATAATTTTTAAGCATGAGATGTTGCAAATATGTAAATGGTTTGGTGGCCAATATTGGATGTACCTGAGCATATTAAAATTATTTGCATAATTACTGGCTCAATGGAATCAACTTAACTAATGCAAGATAAGTCAATAATGGATGTACCTGAGATTTTGAGCATTAGGGCCTAGGTAAAGGATTGAACCTCATATGAGATGTGATGGCCAAGGAGTTGCTCACTTATAGTTTATTGTAATTCCAATAATTGATGTACCTGAGGATGATCAATAGAATTATAAGAATTCAATCACCCACTAGAAATCCATCCAACTAGGATTTCTATTTTCTACTTTGGAAGTGTAGGATTCGCTAAGTTAGTGGGAGGACCAATTTGATTAAAAGACCATAATCATTTTGGTTAATTACATGATACATTTACTAATTAATCTGGTTATTTTTTATAGTTAATTTTTTAATAATAATGAGCACAGAACAACTACCACCATCCAATATCATTGCAAGCATACTTGATAGCAATAGGTTGACAGGACCTAATCTATCTGATTGGCTAAGAAATTTAAAACTTGTCCTGAACCTTGAACATATAGGATATGTTCTAGATTCAAATGTTCCTGGTCCCTTACCTTCAGAGGCCACTCAAGAAGAACATGAAACTTTGGACAAGTGGAAGGAGCTTGATATGAGAGTTAAGTGTTACATGCTTGCTTCCATGAGTAATGAGTTACAGAAGCAGCATGAGAACATGCAGAGTGCGAGTGAGATCCTCCTTCACCTACAAGAGTTGTATGGTGAGTACAACAGGAATGCTAGGTATGAGATATCTAGGCAACTGTTCCGCATGAGGATGTCTGAGAGACAGAATGTTAGGGATCATGTCCACAAGATGATTCGGCTGATTGAGCAGCTGGAACATCTTGACTTCAACATGGATTTCCAACTACAGATCGATTTGATCCTTCAATCCCTTCCTGAGTCTTTTGGGAATTTTTTATAAATTTCCATATGACTAAACAGAATGCACCTTATTAGTTTACTCAACATACTGGTTATTGCTCAAAAGAATATGCCGGGCAATAAAGGAAAAGAGGTAGCTTCGATTGCATCTTCTTCTACTAGAAAGTCCAACAAGAAGAAGGGCAATAAGAAAAAGAAATCTCAGATTCCTAGTCCTTCCAAGAAAATAGCTAAACAGAAAGGGAAGACTAAAGCTGATGGAGGCGAAGGAAAGTGTTTCCACTACCAGAAGGATGGACGCTGGAAAAGGAACTACCCAGAGTATAGTAATCTAAAAGAATGCAATGCCATGGTGAAAACCAACTCAAGTTCAAAATATATTTGGCACTTAAGTTTATATCATGTTGCAGAAGATAGGATTGCAAAATGAGAGAAAATGGGGATTTTATCCTCATTGGGCTCTGAGCCTACTCCAACTTGTGAATCTTGCCTTGAGCAAAATGACTAGATCACCCTTTGTTGGACAAGGGCTAAGGGCTGAAAATATTTTGGAGTTAATAAATAGTGATGTATGTGGTCTATTTAAACAAATAGCTAGAGGAGGTTTTCATTACTTTATTACCTTTACTGATGATAAATCAAGGTTTGGGTATTTGTATTTGATGAAATACAAACATGAATCCTTTGAAAAGTTTAAAGAATTTAAATCTGAAGTAGAAAATCAAACAGGAAAGAGTATTAAAGCTCTTCGATCAGATCGTGGAGGTGAATATTTGAGTACTGAATTTGATGAATACTTGAGAGAGCACAGCATTGTTTCCCAACTGACTCCTCTAGGAACACCACAGCTGAATGGTGTATCTGAAAGTAGAAATCATACCCTATTGCATATGGTACGTAGTATGATGAGCTATACTGATATGCCAATCTCCTTTTGGGGATTTGCATTGGAATCAGCTTTGTATATTCCAAATAGGATTCCATCAAAATCAGTTTCTTCCACACCTTATGAGATATGGCATGGAAGAAAACCAAGTCTTAAGCATGTTAAGATTTGGGGTTGTCCAGCTTAAGTATGCCCTAGAGCATATCATTTAGTATGTATCTTGTACATATTTTTAATAATAAAAGGCATTTCCACTTTTCCGTTTACATAATATATTTATGTGTAATAGAAAAGGTCCATTGATATTTTGTTAGAAATATTATTCTTAAGTTGTTAAGAATATGAGTGACAATATTTCTAGCACAAAGTATCATAAATAGGTTCACAATCGAGGATACTTCATAATAAGGACATGACTTATCCAGAAAGATTGTATTCATGTTTGTTCCCAAGTTATTTATATGAGATATAAATAAGATGGAATGGTGAGTCTCATGCCATATAACAAACATGATAGGCACTTATAAATGATAAGTAGGCCGAACTAGTGACACTTATGACAAGCACATGGAGTTTACTCTTGTCAATGTTTTGTCATAAATCATATCGGTGCATATAATCTTTAGACTGAGATAGCACAGCTTATCTTGTATATAGGTAGTTTGAGTTTGATCTTTTCATACTTGTACTATGTATGGGTATATGGGCATGTGTTGGCTCCTGCTAGTTATATATGGAGGTAGGTGTTGATCAAGAAGGAATCTGTTCCTCTAAGTAAATAGAGATAAAATCCTATGTTCATTTAATTGTTCTTGATGTTTCAAGTTCTGGCGGAGACAGATAGATTTATTGAAAAGAGTTTACGATGAGAAAATCTTTTAATCAAGCTGGAATTAAAAGAGAACATAATATTCATAGCAAATGGAGTTTGACATAAACCATGACTCCGGCTTGAGTTGGGATTTTATGTGAGAGATTCTAGTGCATGGTAACATATGATTATAGGTTCATTTAAGGTAAATCTTATTACTAATTGGGTGGCCATGGCATGCTATGCTAGGTGTTAACCATGGTCTATGAGGTTCATAAAATGATTTAGAAATCATTTATGGTAAGAAAGAGTTACGATGATATTAAGAGTTGATATCATGTCTCATTGCCAATTAGTGATGAGCCTAGTAAGTCACACATACACAAGTTATCACCTATTTAAATATGATTTAATTAATTAATTAAAGAGTTTAATTGATTAATTAAATAGATTTGGTTTGCAATAAAATTGCAAAGTCCCTAGCATGACTTGAAACCAAATCTAGATTATTGGATGTGTAGTATAAATTAAATTTATATTTAAAGTGTTTAAATATGAATTTAATTGATGAGAAATTAATTAATATAGATTAATTAATTAATTTATATTTGATATAAATTAATTAGAAGAAGAAAATAATTATTTGAGTTAAGAACTCAAAATTAAGACACAGGGGCATTTTGGTCATTTTGCAGTGTGACACGTGGCACCATGAGATGGTGACACATGGCATAACACATAAGCTTGCCAAATATTTTTAATCATGTAAGATGATTAAAATCAAGATTAAATATAGGTTTGACACTTGGCACAATGTGATTGGGTCACTTAAACCTAGAGCTAATCAAAGGTGACATGTGGCTAGGGTTTAATGTGTTAACCTAGCTATTTAAGTGGGGTTATGAAAGAAAACACAACCAGCAGCCTCTCCTCTCATATGTCACGCCACTTTGAGCCTCTCAGCTATTTCTCTTCATCTCTCATCAATTCAAAGAGATTAGCCATCAATCTCTTGAATTAAGAACACTAGAAATTGTTTCTAGTGTCTGTTTACATCTCTAATCTCTTAAAAGGCAGAACTTGAATTTCTAATTAATAGAAAAGGCTTTAGAAGCTGTTCAAAGGGCTGCCATAGGTGTTCTTGGTGTGGACAAGCTAGAGGACAACATCTGGTGTCACGAGGCGAATCTCAAAGCGCAGAACTGTGCGGCACATCAAGAGGTTAGTGTAATCGTTCTTGATTTAATCTAGGGTTCTAAAATTAATCTGATTAATTTTAAAATCTTCAATAGCAAATACAGATCCAAAAACATATTAAAAGAGTTTTAATATGTTGTTTATCATTGAAATCAAATAGATAAAAATAAATCTTGCATGGTGCTTGTGACCCTAGGTGAAAATTTTTGAATTCAATGGTATAATCTTGTGTTTTTCACGCTTCCGTTCCTTCAATTGGTATGAGCCACTATATTTGCCATTTAGATTGTTGATTATATAATTTAATTGTGTGTTTGATCATGAGATCAAGAGATTCATTGCTGGTTGGATCATGAGATGTGGCGTCACATGGAGAAGCCACCATTGGTGGCGGCAACAATGGTTCCATGGGTGATTCAAGGTTTGGCTTTTAATTCTGCAATTGTTGTATGATCTAAGGCCTATTCTTTGACTAATTAAAGTGTTTAATTAGTTGTTTTAATCACACAATTAAATTATGATTCAAATCAGAATTTTAAAAAATGTTTGAATGTGATTCAAATCTGAATTTTAAAAGTTGTTTGAATGAGATTCAAATCTGAATTTTTAAAGTTGTTTGAATCATATTTAAATCTGATTTTTTAAAATTGATTCAATAAAATTCTGATCTGATTTTTAAAAATATTTGCATGTGATTCAAAGCTGATTTTTTAAAAAATGTTTGAATGTGATTCCAAGCTGAAGTTGTGAAGTTGTTTGAATGTGATTCAAATCTGAATAATTAAATTACTTTGAATGAGATTCACATCTCAATTTTTAAATTTATTTGAATCATATTCAAATCTGAATTTTAAGTTGAATATGAGATATTCAATTTAATTTAAGAATGTATGTTTTATTTAATTGTTAAATAGTGATATGCATGATGGATGATCATGGACTATAAAAGACCAATGTGATTGGATTTATTTCTTTTATGTTTCTTTGGGATTGTAAATTAATTAATTTATTTTAATTTATTTTGGGCATGTATTATTAAGTTTGTAATATTTTGGGTTGTAATTTCATTTATTTAAGTTCTTGTAAATTCGCCTTGGTATGCCAAGGATTACTATGTAATATTGGATTGCAAGAAGTTCAAGGAGGTCAAGAGCATTGGTGGGACCAGTGGGAGGAATTCAATATCAAGTGTTGATTATGTACTCCTTCAGCAACTCTTGTAAAATGAATGAATGAAATGCACCTAGGAATACTGATTCAATTCTTGGTGGCTCGAATTGAATCCCTTAGAAAATCCATGATCATACCATATTTCCGGCTGATCCATGAATGCATGAGATGTATGGGAATGTATGCAATTATATGATATATGCATGCTAAATGGATAATGTGCAAAGTGAGACCTTAATAGTAATTAGGATGGCTATAAAATCTTCCAAACAAATGATTAAGTTGGAAATGCTATAATTAAAGTAATTATAACATAAGCCCTCCATTGGGCAATTATTTTAAGAAATTTTAAATAGTTGCATGAGATGCAATTAATTTAAGAGATTTTCTTAAGAATAATTGTTAAGCATGAGATGTTGTAAATATGTAAATGGTTTGGTGGCCAATATTGGATGTACTGAGGACATTAAAATTATTTGCATAATTACGGCTCAATGGGATCAACTTAACTAATGCAAGATAAGTCAATATTGGATGTATTCGAGATTTTGAGCATTAGGGGCTAGTAAAGTTGAACCTCACATGAGATGTGATGGGCAAGGAGTTGCTCACTTATAGTTTATTGTAATTCCAATAATGGATGTACTGAGGATGATCAATAGAATTATAAGAATTCAATCACCCACTAGAAATCCATCCAACTAGGATTTCCGTTTTCTACTTTGGAAGCGCAGGATTCGCTAAGTTAGTGAGAGGACCAATTTGATTTAAAGACCATAATCATTTTGGTTAATTACATGATACATTTACTAATTAATCTGGTTATTTTCTGCAGTTAATTTTCGATAAAAATGAGCACAAAACAACCACCACCATCCAATATCCTTGCAAGCATACTTGATCACAACAGTTGACGGGACCTAATCACATGCGATTGGCTAAGAAATTTGAAACTTGTCTGAACCTTGAACATATAGGATATGTTCTATATTCAAATGTTCTGGTCCCTTACCTCCAGAGGCCACACAAGAGGAACATGATACTTTGGACAAGTGGAAGGAGCATGATATGAGAGCTAAGTGTTACATGCTTGCTTCCATGAGTAATGAGTTCTGAAGCAACATGAGAACATGCGAGTGCTAGTGAGATCCTCCTTCACCTACAAGAGTTGTATGGTGAGCACGGCGGGAATGCTAGGTATGAGATATCTAAGCAGTTATTCCGTATGAGGATGTCGAGGGAGAATGTTGGGGATCATGTCCACAAGATGATTGGTGATTGAGCAGTTGGAACATCTTGACTTCAACATGGATTTCCAACTACAAACGGATTTGATCCTTGATCCCTTCACGAGTCTTTTGGGAATTTTGTGACAAATTTCCATATGACTAAACAGAATGCACCTTAGTGAATTACTCAACATGATGGTTATTGCCCAAAAGAATATGCCGAGCAATAAAGGAAAAGAGGTAGCTTTGATTGCATCTTCTTCTGCTGGAAAGTCCAACAAGAAGAAAGGCAATAAGAAAAGAAACCTCAGATTCCTGGTCCTTCCAGGAAGATAGCTAAACAGAAAGGGAAGACCAAAGCTGGTGGAGGCAAAAGAAAGTATTTCCACTTGCCAAAAGGATGGGCCTTTGGAAAAGGCGCGAGTATCTTGCTTCTCGAAGGACAAGAAGGATACACCTTCGGAAGGTATGTCCATATCTTGTTATTTAGATTACGATGATACTTATAGTTCATCTGACTTGGGTTTTGAGATACTGGTGCCGTTCTCACATTTCTAATGATATGCGAGGAACTAGCAAGCGATGGCGACTTGCATTCTCAAGATATTAGAGTCGGATTGGCAATGGCTCAACCATTGAAGCTTTAGCCATAGGATCTAAATCTTTTTACATGTTTGGACATGTTTTGTGTTTGGATAATATTTTATATGTACCTGATGCTTTTAAGAACATCATTTCTATATCTAGTTTGACTAGAAATGGCTATGAATTTCAATTCACAGATGATGTTTGCAATATTTATTTGGAAATAAATATGTTGGTTAGTTATATGAATGATGGTCTTTATTATTTGGATAATGACAAACACAAAATGAATGCAAGTGATCTAAAAGAATACAATGCCATGGTGAAAACCAACTCAAGTTCAAAATATATTTGGCACTTAAGGTTATGTCATGTTGCAGAAGATAGGATTGCAAAATTGGAGAAAATGGGGATTCTATCCTCATTGGGCTCTGAGCCTACTCCAACTTGTGAATCTTGCCTTCAAGGCACAATGACTAGATCACCCTTTGTTGGACACGGGCTCAGTGGTGTAAATTTTTTGGAACTAATACATAGTGATGTATGTGGTCCGTTTAAAGAAATGGCTAGAGGGGGCTTTCATTATTTTATTACCTTTACTGATGATAAATCAAGGTTTGGGTATTTGTATTTGATGAAATACAAACATGAATCCTTTGAAAAGTTCAAAGAATTTAAATCTGAAGTAGAAAATCAAATAGGAAAAAATATTAAAGCTCTTCGATCAGATCGTGGAGGTGAATATTTGAGTACTGAATTTGATGAATACTTGAGAGAGCATGGCATTGTTTCTCAGCTGACTCCTCCAGGAACGCCACAACTGAATGGTGTATATGAAAGGAGAAATCGTACCCTATTGGATATGGTACGTAGTATGATGAGCTATACTGATATGCCAATCTCCTTTTGGGGATTTGCATTAGAATCAGCTTTGTATATTCTGAATAGGATTCCATCAAAATCAATTTCTTCCACACATTATGAGATATGGAATGGAAGAAAAACAAGTCTTAAGCATGTTAAGATGTGGGGTTGTCCAGCTTATATCAAAAAATTTGAACAACGATAAATTGGAGACCGGATCGAAACAGGTCGATTTGTTGGATATCCATAAGATAGTTTTGGATATTATTTTATTTGCCTACTTCACAAAAGGTTGTGATAAGTAGAGATGCCACATTTCTTGAACAACAGTTTGTTCAAGAAGGAGGCAAAGGAAGGCAAATAGAGTTAGAATTGGAGAATTCTGACCAACCAACAGATCAGATGGATATAGATCCATCTAGTCAACCTATACCCATTGATGAAACATCTACAATTTGTTCCTCGTAGAACAACCAGGGTATCTCACCCACTGAGATATGGTTTTCTTCATGAAGAAGAACAAGAGTTGTCTACTCATGAAGAAGTAGATCATGGAGATGATCCACTTACCTATGAAGAAGCTATATCAGATATAGACTCTTCAAAAATGGATTGATGCTATGAAATCCGAGATTGATTCCATGTATAAGAATCAAGTTTGGGATCTTGTTGACCCACCTAAAGGTATTGTACCTATAGGGAACAAATGGGTTTTCAAGAAGAAAATTGGTTACGATGGAAAGGTAGAGACCTATAAGGCAAGGCTAGTAGCGAAAGGGTTTCGCCAAAGGCAAGGAATAGACTATGAGGAGACTTTCTACTTGTTGCCATGCTTAAATCAATTAGGATTTATTATTAGCAATAGGCATACTATGATTATGAGATTTGGCGGATGGATGTCAAAGCGACTTTCTTAATGGATACATTGAAGAAAACATTTTCATGGAACAACCTAAGGGATTTGAATCCCAAGATGGTACCAAGGTATGCACGCAAAATCGAACCCTTAAGGGTTTGAAACAAGCTTCGAGGAGATGGAACATCCGTATGCATGAAGCAATTAAATATTTTGGTTTAATCAAAAATCAGGATGAGCCATGTGTATATAAGAAGGTTAGTGTGATGCTATCACTTTCCTTGTCTTATATGTGGATGACATCTTTGATGGGTAATGATCAGGTATGTTGCGACTATAAAGGTATGGTTGTCAAATACATTCTCCATGAAAGACTTAGGGGAGGCAACCTATATTCTTGGGATTAGCATCTATAGAGATAGAGCGAAAAGAATAATTGGTTTATCCCAAAGTCTATACTTGGAAGAGGTGTTAAAGAGGTTTAACATGCTTGATTCCAAGAGAGGATTGTTACCAGTGAGACATGGTATCCACCTTTCTAAAGAGATGTCTCCAAAGACACACGAAGAAAGAGATAAGATGGCCGGATTCCATATGCTTGGCTATTGGAAGTTTAATGTATGCAATGTTGTGTACTAGGCGGATATCGCATATCTTGTTAGTTTGACTAGCGGTATCAATCCAATCCAGGTTTGGAACCGGATAAATTTGTCAAGAATATTCTTAAGTACTTAAGAAGAACTAAGGATTTATTCTTGATTTATGGAGGTGGAGACTTGCAATTGGATGGTTATCTCGATTCGATTTCCAATCGGATATCGATGATAGAAAGTCTACCTGGATATGTGTTCATTTGTAATGGAGGTGCGATCGGTTGGAAGAGTTCCAAAGCGAGCACGATTGCAGATTCCACTCTGAGGTGAGTATATTCTCGCATCGAATCTTGCAAAGGAAAGTCGTTTGGATAAAGAAGTTCGTGACAGAACTTACGGTAATTCCTTCCATTGAGTCAGTGGTTCCATTACACCGTGACAACAATGGAGCGATCATCTGAGCTAAGGAACCAAGGTCTCACCAAATCCAAACACATAGAAAGGCGCTACCACATTATCAGAGAAATAGTTGGGCGGCGATGTAGCCATGCAGAAAATAACATCAGCTGAAAATCCAGTTGATCCATTCTCTAAGCCTATGTCACAGACTCTGTTAGACCGACATCTGGAGAAGATAGGTATAATTTTTTGTAATGTCTGGCTCTAGTGCTAGTGGGAGATTGTTTGTAGTATGCCCTAGAGCATATCATTTAGTATGTATCTTGTACATATTTTTAATAATAAAAGGCATTTCCACTTTTCCGTTTACATAATATATTTATGTGTAATAGAAAAGGTCCATTGATATTTTGTTAGAAATATTATTCTTAAGTTGTTAAGAATATGAGTGACAATATTTCTATCACAAAGTATCATAAATAGGTTCACAATCGAGGATACTTCATAATAAGGACATGACTTATCCATAAAGATTGTATTCATATTTGTTCCCAAGTTATTTATATGAGATATAAATAAGATGGAATGGTGAGTCTCATGCCATATAACAAACATGATAGGCACTTATAAATGATAAGTAGGTCGAACCAGTGACACTTATGACAAGCACATGGAGTTTACTCTTGTCAATGTTTTGTCATAAATCATATCAGTGCATATAATCTTTAGACATGAGATAGCACAGTTATCTTGTATATAGGTAGTTTGAGTTTGATACTGCTTTCATACTTGTACTATGTATGTGTATATGGGCATGTGTTTGCTCATGATAGTTAAATATGGAGGTAGGTGTTGATCAAGAATGAATCATTTCCTCTAAGTAAATATAGTTAAAATCCTATGTTCATTTAATTGTACTTGATGTTTCAAGTTACTGGCCAGGACAGATAGATTTATTCGAAAGAGTTTACGATGAGAAAATCTTTTAATCAAGAACTGGAATTAAAGAGAACATAATATTCATAGCAAATGGAGTTTGACATAAACCATGACTCGACTTGAGTTGGGATTTTGTAACAGAGAGATTCTAGTGCATGGTAACATTTGATTATAGTTTCATTTTATGTAAATCTTTTTAGTAATTGGGTGGCCTTGGCATGCTATGCTAGGTGTTAACCATGGTCTATGAGGTTCATAAAATGATTTAGAGAAATCATTTATGGTAAGAAAGAGTTGATGATATTAATAGTTGATATCATGTCTGAATGCCAATTAGTGATGATCCTAGTAAGTCACACACATACACAAGTTATCACCTATTTAAATATGATTTAATTAATTAATTAAAGAGTTTAATTGATTAATTAAATAGATTTGGTTTGCAATAAAATTGCAAAGTCCCTAGCATGACTTGAAACCAAATCTAGATTATTGGATGTGTAGTATAAATTAAATTTATATTTAAAGTGTTTAAATATGAATTTAATTGATGAGAAATTAATTAATAGAGATTAATTAATTAATTTATATTTGATATAAATTAATTAGAAGAAGAAAATAATTATTTGAGTTAAGAACTCAAAATTAAGACACGAGGCATTTTGGTCATTTTGCGGTGTGACACGTGGCACCATGAGATGGTGACACATGGCATAACACATAAGCTTGCCAAATATTTTCAATCATGTAAGATGATTAAAATCAAGATTAAATATAGGTTTGACACTTGGCACAATGTGATTGGGTCACTTAAACCTAGAGCTAATCAAAGGTGACATGTGGCTAGGGTTTAATGTGTTAACCTAGCTATTTAAGTGGGGTTATGAAAAGAAAACACAACCAGCAGCCTCTCCTCTCATATGTCACGCCACTTTGAGCCTCTCAAGCTATTTCTCTTCATCTCTCATCAATTCAAAGAGATTAGCCATCAATCTCTTGAATTAAGAACACTAGAAATTGTTTCTAGTGTCCTGTTTGCATCTCTAATCTCTTAAAAGGCAGAACTTGAATTTCTAATTAATAGAAAAGGCTTTAGAAGCTGTTCAAGGGCTACCATAGGTGTTCTTGGTGTGGACAAGCTAGAGGGACAACATCTGGTGTCCTCAAGACGAATCTCAAAGGCAGACACGCTAAAGACATCAAGAGGTTAGTGTCGTTCTTGATTTAATCTAGGGTTCTAAAATTAATCTGATTAATTTTAAAATCTTAAATGGCAAATACAGATCCAAAAACATATTAAAAGAGTTTTAATATGTTGTTTATCATTGAAATCAAATAGATAAAAATAAATCTTGCATGGTGCTTGTGACCCTAGGTGAAAATTTTTGAATTCAATGGTATAATCTTGTGTTTTTCACGCTTCCGTTCCTTCAGATCCATCTAGTCAACCTACACCTATTGATGAAACATCTACAGCTGTTCCTTGTAGAACAACCAGGGTATCATGAAGAAGAATAAGAGTTGTCTACTCATGAAGAAGTAGATCATGGAGATGATCCACTTACCTATGAAGAAGCTATATCAGATATAGAATCTTCAAAATGGATTGATGCTGTGAAATCCGAAATTGATTCCATGTATAAGAATCAAGTTTGGGATCTTGTTGACCCACTAGAAGGAATTGTACCTATAGAGAACAAATGAGTTTTCAAGAAGAAAATTAGTTCTGATGGAAAGGTAGAAACCTAAAAGGCAAGGCCAGTAGCGAAAGGGTTTCGCCAAAGGTAAGGAATCGACTATGAGGAGACTTTCTCGCCTATTGCCATGCTTAAATCTATTAGGATTCTATTAGCAATAGCTGCATACCATGATTATGAGATTTGGCAGATGGATGTCAAAATAGCTTTTCTCAATGGATACATTGAAGAAAACATTTTCATGGAACAACCTAGGGATTTTGAATCCCAAGATAGTTCGAAGGTATGCAAGCTAAAGCGATCCATTTATGGGTTGAAGCAAGCTTCGAGGAGTTGGAACATCTGTTTTGATAAAGCCATTAAATCATTTGGTTTTATAAAAAATGAGGATGAGCCATGTGTATATAAGAAGGTTAGTGACAGTGCTATTACTTTCCTTATCTTATATGTGGATGATATACTGTTGATGGGTAATGACACAGGTATGTTAACAACTGTAAAGGTATGGTTGTCAAATACATTCTCCATGAAAGACTTAGGGGAGGCAACCTATATTCTTGGGATTCACATCTATAGAGATAGAACGAAAAGAATAATTGGTTTATCCCAAAATCTATACTTGGAAAAGGTGTTAAAGAGGTTTAACATGCTTCATTCCAAGAGAGGATTGTTACCAGTGAGACATGGTATCCATCTTTCTAAAGAGATGTCTCCAAAGACACCTGAAGAAAGAGATAAAATGGCCAGGATTCCATATGCTTCGTCTATTGGAAGTTTAATGTATGCAATGTTATGTACTAGGTCGGATATTGCATATGCTTTTAGTTTGACTAGTAGGTATCAATCAAATCCAGTTTAGAACATCGATAGTCAAGAATATACTTAAGTACTTGAGAAGAACTAACGATATATTCTTGATCTATGGAGGTGAGACTTGCAATTGGATGGTTATTCGATTCGATTTCTAATCGATATCGATGATAGAAAGTTTACCGATATGTGTTCATTTATAATGGAGGCGCAGCCGTTGAAGAGTTCCAAACAGAGCACAACCGCAGATTCCATCACGAGGTTGAGTATATTGCTACATCGATGTCGCAAAGGAAGTCAGATGGATAAAGAAGTTCGTGATGTAGAACTACAGTAGTTTCTTCCATTGAGTCGCAGTTCCACTCACATCGTGACAATAATGGAGCAACATACGCTAAGGAACCAAGGTCTCACCGAAATCCAAACACATAGAAAGGCGCTACCGCATTATCAAAGAAATAGTTGGGCGAGGTGATGTAGCCATGCAGAAAAATAGCATCACTGAAAATCCAAATTGATCCATTCATTAAGCCTATGTCACGTACTTCGGCCTAGACCGACATCTTGAGAAGATGGGACTAAGATATTGTAATGAATAGCTTTAGTGCTAGTGGGAGATTGTTAGTAGTATGCCTTAGAGCATATCATTTAGTATGTATCTTGTACATGTTTTTATTAATAAAAGGCATTTTCACTTTTCCATTTAGATAATATATTTATGTGTAATAGAAAAGGTCCATTGATATTTTGTTAGAAATTCTATTCTTAAGTTATTAAGAATATGAGTGACAGTATTTCTAGTACAAAGTATCATAAATAGGTTCACAAAAGAGGATACTTTATAACAAGCACATCACTTATCCAGAATTGTCCCCAAGTTATTTATATGAGATATAAATAAGATAGAATGGTGAGTCTCATGCCATATAACAAACATGATAGGCACTTATAAATGATAAGTAGGCCGAACCAGTGACACTTATGACAAGCACATGGAGTTTACTCTTGTCAATGCATTGTCATAAATCATATCAGTGCGTATAATCTTTAGACTTGAGATAGCATAGTTATGTTGTATATAGGTGGTTTGAGTTTTATAATACTTTCATACTGTACGTGTATGGTATATGGGAATGTGTTGGCTCCTACTAGTTATATATGGAGGTAGGTGTTGATCATGATGGAATCTGTTCCTCTAAGTAAATAGAGATAAAATCTTATGTTCATTTAATTGTTCTTGATGTTTAAAGTTCGCCGGAGACAGATAGATTTATTCAGAAAGAGTTTATGATGAGAAAATCTTTTTAATCAAGAACTAGAATTAAAAGAGAACATAATATTCATAGCAAATAGAGTTTGACATAAACCATGACTCCAGCATGAGTTGGGATTTTGTAACAGAGTGATTCTAGTGCACGGTAACATATGATTATAGGTTCATTTAAGGTATACCTTATTACTGATTGGGTGGCCATGGCATGCTATGCTAGGTGTTAACCATGGTCTATGAGGTGCATAAAATGATTTAGAGAAATCATTTATGGTAAGAAAGAGTTCTGATGATATTAAGAGTTGATATCATGTCTCATTGCCAATTAGTGATGAGCCTAGTAAGTCACACACATACACAAGTTATCACCTAATTAAATATGATTTAATTAATTAATTGATTAATTAAATAGGTTTGGTTTACAATTAGATTACAAAGTCCCTAGCATTACTTGAAACCAAATCTAGATTATTGGATGTATAGTATAAGTTAAATTTATATTTAAAGTGTTTAAATATGAATTTAATTAATGAGAAATTAATTAATAAAGATTAATTAATTAATTAATTTATATTTGATATAAATTGATTAGAAGAAGAGAAATATTTATTTTGGGCTGAGAACTCAAAATTAAGACACGAGCATTTTGGTCATTTCACGCAGGTGACATGTGGCACCATGAGACAGTGACACATGGCATTATACATAAGCTGCCAAATGTCTTTTAATCATGTTAGATGATTAAAATTAAGATTAAATATAGGTTTGACACTTGGCACAATGTGATTGGGTCAATTAAACCTAGAACCAATCAGAGTGACATGTGGCAAGGTTTAATTTGTTGACCTACCTATATAAGTGTTGTTATAAAAAGAAAACAACACAACCAGTAACTGCTCCTCTTTGTGCCGCCATCCAAAGGCTCCTCTCCCTCTCTTCTTCTTCATCTCTCATCAATTCCAAGAGATTAGCAAACAATCTCTTGAATTAAAAATACTATAAATTTTTTCTAGTCATCACTTACATCTTTAATCTCCTAAAAGGCAAAACTTGATTTTCTAATTAATAGAAAAAGCTTTAGAAGCTGTTCAAGGGCTGTCATAGGTGTTCTTGGTGTGGACAAACTAG